>NC_057845.1:911500-1215333 GCF_910594005.1 Cervus elaphus | reverse complement strand
TCGTAACTCGAGAATATACCCCAGGTTCCCGCCGAAACTCGAGAAAAACCATGAGACTTCCCCCTTGCCGCGAGATGAGGCCCGATTCCCCTGCACTGCGTGCAGATCAATTCCGTGTTGCACATCACACATGAAAGGAGCCTTGATTTCCTTGATGGCACTCCAGAGAAACCCCAAGAACACTGTTTCAAGGCTAGAGGGATCCTGAGGTCACTGTAGCAACACGAAAGAGCTCCGTGGACCAAAAATCAACTCGAGATGAGAGGTTAGTCCCTGTCTTCGACTCCAGAGGAATACCACCTTACCACAAGCACCTGAAGAAGAGCCTTCTCTCAGCTCTAGGTATGTGAGAGGAACCCTGAGTTTGCGGCCTCAAGTGAAATGGACACCACGATGCCCTGACTCGAAATAAGGCCGGATATCCCTGCAGTGACTTGAATGCAGGCTAGTCTTGCATCTCACAAGATGAAAGGATGTCTGAATCCCCTGTGGAGACCACAGAGAAAGACCTAGTTCCCAACCTCATCGCGATCGGAGGCCTCACATTCTTTGAAAACTCCAGAGGTACGCGGAGATCAGTGCCTCCAAAGGAGACGATGCCTGACTCCTCGTGAAACTTGATAGGAGTTTCAGGATTCCTGTGGCACGTGGAAAGGGACCCTTGGTCTCCCGCTTCAGCTGGAGAGGCGTCCCAATTGCCCTGCCAAGCCTCAAGGAGAATCCCGAGTTGTCCCTCGCAACTAGGCAGGAGTCCTGACGTCGCTGAACAAACACGTGGGTAGAAGGGCCATCCCCGTCGTAACTCGAGAATATACCCCAGGTTCCCGCCGCAACTCGAGAAAAACCATGAGACTTCCCCCTCGCCGTGAGATGAGGCCCGATTCCCCTGCACTGCGTGCAGAGCAATTCCGTGTTGCACATCACACATGAAAGGAGCCTTGATTTCCTTGATGGCACTCCAGAGAAAACCCAAGAACACTGTTTCAAGGCTAGAGGGATCCTGAGGTCACTGTAGTAACACGAAAGAGTTCCGTGGACGAAAAATCAACTCGAGATGAGAGGTTAGTCCCTGGCTTCGACTCCAGAGGAATACCACCTTACCACAAGCACCTCAAGAGGAGGCTTCTCTCATCTCTAGGTATGTGAGAGGGACCCTGAGTTTGCGGCCTCAAGTGGAATGGACACCGCGATGCCCTGACTCGAAATAAGGCCGGTTATCCCTGCAGTGACTTGAATGCAGGCTCGTCTTGCATCTCCCAAGACGAAAGGATGTCTGAATCCCCTGTGGAGACCACAGAGAAAGACCTAGTTCCCCACCTCATCGCGACCAGAGGCCTTACATCCTTTGAAAACTCCAGAGGTACGCGGAGATCAGTGCCTCCAAAGGAGACGATGCCTGACTCCTCGTGAAACTTGATAGGAGTTCCAGGATTCCTGTGGCTCGTGGAAAGGGACCCTTGGTCTCCCGCCTCAGCTGGAGAGGCGTCCCACTTGCCCTGCCAACCTTCGAGGAGAATCCCGAGTTGTCCCTCGAAACTAGGCAGGAGTCCTGTCGTCGCTGAACAAACACATGGGTGGAAGGGCCATCCCCGTCGTAACTCGAGAATATACCCCAGGTTCCCGCCGTAACTCCAGAAAAACCATGAGACTTCCCCCTTGCCACGAGATGAGGCCCGATTCCCCTGCACTGAGTGCAGAGCAATTCCGTGTTGCACATCAAACATGAAAGGAGCCTTGATTTCCTTGATGGCACTCCAGAGAAACCCCAAGAACACTGTTTCAAGGCTAGAGGGATCCTGAGGTCACTGTAGCAACACGAAAGAGCTCCGTGGACCAAAAATCAACTCGAGATGAGAGGTTAGTCCCTGTCTTCGACTCCAGAGGAACACCACCTTACCACAAGCACCTGAAGAAGAGGCTTCTCTCAGCTCTAGGTATGTGAGAGGAACCCTGAGTTTGCGGCCTCAAGTGAAATGGACACCACGATGCCCTGACTCGAAATAAGGCCGGATATCACTGCAGTGACTTGAATGCAGTCTAGTCTTGCATCTCCCAAGATGAAAGCATGTCTGAATCCCCTGTGGAGACCACAGAGAAAGACCTAGTTCCCCACCTCATCGCGACCGGAGGCCTCACATCCTTTGATAACTCCAGAGGTACGCGGAGATCAGTGCCTCCAAAGGAGACGATGCCTGACTCCTCGTGAAACATGATAGGAGTCCCAGGATTCCTGTGGCACGTGGAAAGCGACCCTTGGTCTCCCGCCTCAGCTGGAGAGTCGTCCCAATTGCCCTGCCAAGCCTCGAGGAGAATCCCGAGTTTTCCCTCGCAACTAGGCAGGAGTCCTGACGTGGCTGAACAAACACGTGGGTGGAAGGGCCATCCCCGTCGTAACTCGAGAATATACCCCAGGTTCCCGCCGCAACTCGAGAAAAACCATGATACTTCCCGCTCGCCGCGACAAGAGGCCCGATTCACCTACACTGCATGCAAAGCAATTCCGTGTTGCACATCAAACATGAAAGGAGCCTTGATTTCCTTCATGGCACTCCAGAGAAACCCCAAGAACACTGTTTCAAGGCTAGAGGGATCCTGAGGTCACTGTAGCAACACGAAAGAGCTCCGTGGACCAAAAATCAACTCGAGAGAGGTTAGTCCCTGGCTTCGACTCCAGAGGAATACCACCTTACCACAAGCACCTCAAGAGGAGGCTTCTCTCAGCTCTAGGTATGTGAGACTGACCCTGATTTTGCGGCCTCAAGTGGAATGGAAGCTGCGATGCCCTGACGCGAAATAAGGTCGGATATCCCAGCAGTGACTTGAATGCAGGCTCGTCTTGCATCTCCCAAGATGAAAGGATGTCTGAATCCCCTGTGGAGACCACAGAGAAAGACCTAGTTCCCCACCTCATCGCGACCGGAGGCCTCACATCCTTTGAAAACTCCAGAGGTACGCGGAGATCAGTGCCTCCAAAGGAGACGATGCCTGACTCCTCGTGAAACTTGATAGGAGTCCCAGGATTCCTGTGGCACGTGAAAAGGGACCCTTGGTCTCCCGCCTCAGCTGGAGGGGCGTCCCAATTGCCCTGCCAAGCCTCGAGGAGAATCCCGAGTTGGCCCTCGCAAGAAGGCAGGAGTCCTGACGTCGCTGAACAAACACGTGGGTGGAAGGGCCATCCCCGTCGTAACTCGAGAATATACCCCAGGTTCCCGCCGCAACTCGAGAAAAACCATGAGACTTCCCGCTCGCCGCGACAAGAGGCCCGATTCACCTGCACTGCATGCAAAGCAATTCCGTGTTGCACATCCCACATGAAAGGAGCCTTGATTTCCTTGATGGCACTCCAGAGAAACCCCAAGAACACTTTTTCAAGGCTAGAGGGATCCTGAGGTCACTGTAGCAACACGAAAGAGCTCCGTGGACCAAAAATCAACTCGAGAGGAGAGGTTAGTCCCTGGCTTCGACTCCAGAGGAATACCACCTTACCACAAGCACCTCAAGAGGAGGCTTCTCTCAGCTCTAGGTATGTGAGACTGACCCTGATTTTGCGGCCTCAAGTGGAATGGAAACTGCGATGCCCTGACGCGAAATAAGGTCGGATATCCTTGCAGTGACTTGAATGCAGGCTCGTCTTGCATCTCCCAAGATGAAAGGATGTCTGAATCCCCTGTGGAGACCACAGAGAAAGACCTAGTTCCCCACGTCATCGCGACCGGAGGCCTCACATCCTTTGAAAACTCCAGAGGTACGCGGAGATCAGTGCCTCCAAAGGAGACGATGCCTGACTCCTCGTGAAACTTGATAGGAGTCCCAGGATTCCTGTGGCACGTGGAAAGGGACCCTTGGTCTCCCGCCTCAGCTGGAGGGGTGTCCCAATTGCCCTGCCAAGCCTCGAGGAGAATCCCGAGTTGGCCCTCGCAACTAGGCAGGAGTCCTGACGTCCCTGAACAAACACGTGTGTGGAAGTGCATCCCCGTCGTAACTCGAGAATATACCCCAGGTTCCCGCCGCAACTCGAGAAAAACCATGAGACTTCCCCCTCGCAGCGAGATGAGGCCAGATTCCCCTGCAGTGCGTGCAGAGCAATTCCGTGTTGCACATCCCACATGAAAGGAGCCTTGATTTCCTTGATGGCACTCCAGAGAATCCCCAAGAACACTGTTTCAAGGCTAGAGGGATCCTGAGGTCACTGTAGCCACACGAAAGAGCTCTGTGGACCAAAAATCAACTCGAGATGAGAGGTTAGTCCCTGGCTTCGACTCCAGAGGAATACCACCTTACCACAAGCACCTCAAGAGGAGGCTTTTCTCAGCTCTATGTATGTGAGAGAGAGCCTGAGTTTGCGGCCTCAAGTTGAATGGACACCGCGATGCCCTGACTCGAAATAAGGCCGGATATCCCTGCAGTGACTTCAATGCAGGCTCATCTTGCATCTCCCAAGACGAAAGGATGTCTGAATCCCCTGTGGAGACCACACAGAAAGCCCAACTTCCCCACCTCATCGCGACCGGAGGCCTCACATCCTTTGAGAACTCCAGAGGTACGCTGAGATCAGTGCCTCCAAAGGAGACGATGCCTGACTCCTCGTGAAACTTGATAGGAGTCCCAGGATTCCTGTGGCACGTGGAAAGGGACCCTTGGTCTCCCGCCTCAGCTGGAGAGGCGTCCCAATTGCCCTGCCAAGCCTCGAGGCAAATCCCGAGTTGTCCCTCGCAACTAGGCAGGAGTCCTGACGTCGCTGAACAAACACGTGGGTGGAAGGGCCATCCCCGTCGTAACTCGAGAATATACCCCGGGTTCCCCCCGCAACTCGAGAAAAACCATGAGACTTGCCCCTCGCTGCGAGGTGAGGCCCGATTCCCCTGCAGTACATGTAGAGCAATTCCGTGTTGCACATCAAACATGAAAGGAGCCTTGATTTCCTTGATGGCACTCCAGAGAAACCCCAAGAACACTGTTTCAAGGATAGAGGGATCCTGAGGTCACTGTAGCAACATGAAAGAGCTCTGTGGCCCAAATATCAACTCGAGATGAGAGGTTAGTCCCTGGCTTCGACTCCAGAGGAAAACCACCTTACCACAGGCACCTCAAGAGGAGGCTTCTCTCAGCTCTAGGTATGTGAGAGGGACCCTGGGTTTGTGGCCTCAAGTGGAATGGACACCGCGATGCCCTGACTCGAAATAAGGCCGCATATCCCTGCAGTGACTTGAATGCAGGCTCGTCTTGCATCTCCCAAGAGGAAAGGATGTCTGAATCCCCTGTGGAGACCACAGAGAAAGACCTAGTTCCCCACCTCATCGCGACCGGAGGCCTCACATCCTTTGAAAACTCCAGAGGTACGCGGAGATCAGTGCCTCCAAAGGAGACGATGCCTGACTCCTCGTGAAACTTGATAGGAGTCCCAGGATTTCTGTGGCACGTGGAAAGGGACCCTTGGTCTCCCACCTCAGCTGGAGAGGCATCCCAATTGCCCTGCCAAGCCTCGAGGAGAATCCCGAGTTGTCCCTCGTAACTAGGCAGGAGTCCTAACGTCGCTGAACAAACCCGTGTGTGGAAGGGCCATCCCCCTCGTAACTCGAGAATATACCCCAGGTTCCCGCCGCAACTCGAGAAAAACCATGAGACTTCCCCCTCGCCACGAGATCACGCCGGATTCCCCTGCACTGCGTGCAGAGGAATTCCGTGTTGGACATCACACATGAAAGGAGCCTTGATTTCCTTGATGGCACTCCAGAGAAACCCCAAGCACACTGTTTCAAGGCTAGAGGGATCCTGAGGTCACTGTAGCAACACGAAAGAGCTCCGTGGACCAAGAATCAACTCGAGATGAGAGGTTAGTCCCTGGCTTCGACTCCAGAGGAATACCACCTTACCACAAGCACCTCAAGAGGAGGCTTCTCTCAGCTCTAGGTATGTGAGAGGGACCCTGAGTTTGCGGCCTCAAGTGGAATGGACACCGCGATGCCCTGACTCGAAATAAGGCCGGTTATCCCTGCAGTGACTTGAATGCAGGCTCGTCTTGCATCTCCCAAGACGAAAGGATGTCTGAATCCCCTGTGGCTACCACAGAGAAAGACCTAGTCTCCCACCTCATCGCGATCGGAGGCCTCACATCCTTTGAAAATTCCAGAGGTACGCGGAGATCAGTGCCTCCAAAGGAGACGATGCCTGACTCCTCGTGAAACTTGATAGGAGTCCCAGGATTCCTGTGGCACGTGGAAAGGGACCCTTGGTCTCCCGCCTCAGCTGGAGAGGCGTCCCAATTGCCCTGTCAAGCCTGGAGGAGAATCCCGAGTTGTCCCTCGCAACTAGGCTGGAGTCCTGACGAGGCTGAACAAACACGTGGGTGGAAGGGCCATACCCGTCGTAACTCGAGAATGTACCCCAGGTTCCCGCCACAACTCGAGAAAAACCATGAGACTTCCCCCTCGCCGCGAGATGAGGCCCTATTCCCCTGCACTGCATGCAGAGCAATTCCGTGTTGCACATCACGCATGAAAGGAGCTTTGATTTCCTTGATGGCACTCCAGAGAAAACTCAAGAACACTGTTTCAAGGCTAGAGGTATCCTGAGGTCACTGTAGCAACACGAAAGAACTTCATGGACCAAGAATCAACTCGAGATGAGAGGTTAGTCCCTGGCTTCGACTCCAGAGGAATACCACTTTACCACAAGCACCTCAAGAGGAGGCTTCTCTCAGCTCTAGGTATGTGAGAGGGACCCTGAGTTTGCGGCCTTAAGTGGAATGGACACCGCGATGCCCTGACTCAAAATAAGGCCGGTTATCCCTGCAGTGACTTGAATGCAGGCTCGTCTTGCATCTCCCAATACGAAAGGATGTATGAATCCCCTGTGGAGACCACAGAGAAAGACCTAGTCTCCCACCTCATCGCGATCGGAGGCCTCACATCCTTTGAAAATTCCAGAGGTACGCGGAGATCAGTGCCTCCAAAGGAGACGATGCCTGCCTCCTCGTGAAACTTGATAGGAGTCCCAGGATTCCTGTGGCACGTGGAAAGGGACCCTTGGTCTCCCGCCTCAGCTGGAGAGGCGTCCCAATTGCCCTGCCAAGCCTCGAGGAGAATCCCGAGTTGTCCCTCGCAACTAGGCAGGAGTCCTGACGTCGCTGAAGAAACCCGTGTGTGGAAGGGCCATCCCCGTCGTAACTCGAGAATACACCCCAGGTTCCCGCCGCAACTCGAGAAAAACCATGAGACTTCCCCCTCGCCACGAGATGAGGCCCGATTCCCCTGCACTGCGTGCAGAGCAATTCCGTGTTGCACATCACACATGAAAGGAGCCTTGATTTCCTTGATGGCACTCCAGAGAAACCCCAAGAACACTGTTTCAAGGCTAGAGGGATCCTGAGGTCACTGTAGCAACATGAAAGAACTCCGTGGCCCAAAAATCTACTCGAGATGAGAGGTTAGTCCCTGGCTTCGACTCCAGAGGAAAACCACCTTACCACAGGCACCTCAAGAGGAGGCTTCTCTCAGCTCTAGGTATGTGAGAGGGACCCTGGGTTTGCGGCCTCAAGTGGAATGGACACCGCGATGCCCTGACTCGAAATAAGGCCGCATATCCCTGCAGTGACATGAATGCAGGCTCGTCTTGCATCTCCCAAGACGAAAGGATGTCTGAATCCCCTGTGGAGACCACAGAGAAAGACCTAGTTCCCCACCTCATCGCGACCGGAGGCCTCACATCCTTTGAAAACTCCAGAGGGACGCGGAGATCAGTGCCTCCAAAGGAGACGATGCCTGACTCCTCGTGAAACTTGATAGGAGTCCCAGGATTCCTGTGGCACGTGGAAAGGGACCATTGGTCTCCCGCATCAGCTGGAGAGGCATCCCATTGCCCTGCCAAGCCTCGAGGAGAATCCCGAGTTGTCCCTCGCAACTAGGCAGGAGTTCTGACGTCGCTGAACAAACACGTGGGTAGAAGGGCCATCCCCGTCGTAACTCGAGAATATACCCAGGTTCCCGCCGCAACTCGAGAAAAACCATGAGACTTCCCCCTCGCCGTGAGATGAGGCCCGATTCCCCTGCACTGCGTGCAGAGCAATTCCGTGTTGCACATCACACATGAAAGGAGCCTTGATTTCCTTGATGGCACTCCAGAGAAACCCCAAGAACACTGTTTCAAGGCTAGAGGGATCCTGAGGTCACTGTAGTAACACGAAAGAGTTCCGTGGATGAAAAATCAACTCGAGAGGAGAGGTTAGTCCCTGGCTTCGACTCCAGAGGAATACCACCTTACCACAAGCACCTCAAGAGGAGGCTTCTCTCAGCTCTAGGTATGTGAGAGGGACCCTGAATTTGCGGCCTCAAGAGGAATGGACAACAAGATGCCCTGACTCGAAATAAGGCCGGTTATCCCTGCAGTGACTTGAATGCAGGCTCGTCTTGCATCTCCCAAGACGAAAGGATGTCTGAATCCCCTGTGGAGACCACAGAGAAAGACCTAGTTTCCCACTTCATCGCGACCGGAGGCCTCACATCCTTTGAAAACTGCAGAGGTACGTGGAGATCAGTGCCTCCAAAGAGACGATGCCTGACTCCTCGTGAAACTTTATAGGAGTATCAGGATTCCTGTGGCACGTGGAAAGGGACCCTTGGTCTCCCGCCTCAGCTGGAGAGGCGTCCCAATTGCCCTGCAAAGCCTCGACGAGAATCCCGAGTTGTCCCTCGCAACTAGGCAGGAGTCCTGACGTCGCAGAAGAAACACATGGGTGGAAGGGCCATCCCCGTCGTAACTCGAGAATATACCCCAGGTTCCCGCCGCAACTCGAGAAAAACCATGAGACTTCCCCCTCGCCGCGAGATGAGGCCCGATTCCCCTGCACTGCGTGCAGAGCAATTCCGTGTTGCACATCACACATGAAAGGAGCCTTGATTTCCTTGATGGCACTCCAGAGAAACCCCAAGAACACTGTTTCAAGGCTAGAGGGATCCTGAGGTCACTGTAGCAACACGAAAGAGCTCCGTGGACCAAAAATCAACTCGAGATGAGAGGTTAGTCCCTGGCTTCGACTCCAGAGGAATACCACCTTACCACAAGCACCTCAAGAGGAGGCTTCTCTCAGCTCTAGCTATGTGAGAGGGACCCTGATTTTGCGGCCTCAAGCGGAATGGACACTGCGATGCCTTGACGGGAAATAAGGCCGGATATCCCTGCAGTGACTTGAATGCAGGCTCGTCTGGCATCTCCCAAAACGAAAGGATGTCTGAATCCCCTGTGGAGACCACAGAGAAAGACCTAGTTCCCCACCTCATGGCGACTGGAGGCCTCACATTCTTTCAAAACTCAAGAGGTACACAGAGATCAGTGCCTCCAAAGGAGACGATGCCTGACTCCTCGTGAAACTTTATAGGAGTCCCAGGATTCCTGTGTCACGTGGAACGGGACCCTTGGTCTCCCGCCTCAGCTGGAGAGGCGTCCCAATTGCCCTGCCAAGCCTCGAGGAGAATCCCGAGTTGTCCCTCGCAACTAGGCAGGAGTCCTGCCATTGCTGAACAAACACGTGTGTGGAAGGGGCATCCCCGTCGTAACTCGAGAATATACCCCAGGTTCCCGCCGCAATTCGAGAAAAACCATGAGACTTCCCCCTCGCCGCGAGATGAGGCCTGATTTCCCTGCACTGCGTGCAGAGCAATTCCGTGTTGCACATCACACATGAAAGGATCCTTGATTTCCTTGATGGCACTCCAGAGAAACCCCAAGAACACTGTTTCAAGGCTAGAGGGATCCTGAGGTCACTGTAGCAACACGAAAGAGCTCCGTGGACCAAAAATCAACTCGAGATGAGAGGTTAGTCCCTGGCTTCGACTCCAGAGGAATACCACCTTACCACAAGCACCTCAAGAGGAGGCTTCTCTCAGCTCTAGCTATGTGAGAGGGACCCTGATTTTGCGGCCTCAAGCGGAATGGACACTGCGATGCCTTGACGCGAAATAAAGCCGGATATCCCTGCAGTGACTTGAATGCAGGCTCGTCTGGCATCTCCCAAGACGAAAGGATGTCTGAATCCCCTGTGGAGACCACAGAGAAAGACCTAGTTCCCCACCTCATCGTGACCAGAGGCCTCACATCTTTGAAAACTCCAGAAGTACGCGGAGATCAGTGCCTCCAAAGGAGACGATGCCTGACTCCTCGTGAAACTTGATAGGAGTCCCAGGATTCCTGTGGCACGTGGAAAGGGACCTTTGGTCTCCCGCCTCAGCTGGAGAGGCGTCCCAATTGCCCTGCCAAGCCTCGTGGAGAATCCCGAGTTGTCCCTCGCAACTAGGCAGGAGTCCTGACGTCGCAGAAGAAACACGTGGGTGGAAGGGCCATCCCCATCGTAACTCGAGAATATACCACAGGTTCCCGCCGCAACTCGAGAAAAACCATGAGACTTTCCCCTCGCCGCGAGATGAGGCCCGATTCCCCTGCACTGCGTGCAGAGCAATTCCGTGTTGCACATCACACATGAAAGGAGCCTTGATTTCCTTGATGGCACTCCAGAGAAACCCCAAGAACACTGTTTCAAGGCTAGAGGGATCCTGAGGTCACTGTAGCAACACGAAAGAGCTCCGTGGCCCAAAAATCAACTCGAGATGAGAGGTTAGTCCCTGGCTTCGACTCCAGAGGAATACCACCTTACCACAAGCACCTCAAGAGGAGGCTTCTCTCAGCTCTAGCTATGTGAGAGGGACCCTGATTTTGCGGCCTCAAGCGGAATGGACACTGCGATGCCTTGACGCGAAATAAGGCCGGATATCCCTGCAGTGACTTGAATGCAGGCTCGTCTGGCATCTCCCAAGAAGAAAGGATGTCTGAATCCCCTGTGGAGACCACAGAGAAAGACCTAGTTCCCCACCTCATCGTGACCAGAGGCCTCACATCTTTGAAAACTCCAGAAGTACGCGGAGATCAGTGCCTCCAAAGGAGACGATGCCTGACTCCTCGTGAAACTTGATAGGAGACCCAGGATTCCTGTGGCACGTGGAAAGGGACCTTTGGTCTCCCGCCTCAGCTGGAGAGGCGTCCCAATTGCCCTGCCAAGCCTCGTGGAGAATCCCGAGTTGTCCCTCGCAACTAGGCAGGAGTCCTGACGTCGCAGAAGAAACACGTGGGTGGAAGGGTCATCCCCATCGTAACTCGAGAATATACCACAGGTTCCCGCCGCAACTCGAGAAAAACCATGAGACTTTCCCCTCGCCGCGAGATGAGGCCCGATTCCCCTGCACTGCGTGCAGAGCAATTCCGTGTTGCACATCACACATGAAAGGAGCCTTGATTTCCTTGATGGCACTCCAGAGAAACCCCAAGAACACTGTTTCAAGGCTAGAGGGATCCTGAGGTCACTGTAGCAACACGAAAGAGCTCCGTGGCCCAAAAATCAACTCGAGATGAGAGGTTAGTCCCTGGCTTCGACTCCAGAGGAATACCACCTTACCACAAGCACCTCAAGAGGAGGCTTCTCTCAGCTCTAGGTATGTGAGAGGGACCTTGAGTTTGCGGCCTCAAGTGTAATGGACTGTGCGATGCCCTGACTCGAAATAAGGCTGGATATCCCTGCAGTGACTTGAATGCAGGCTCGTCTTGCATCTCCCAAGACGAAATGATGTCTGAATCCCCTGTGCAGACCACAGAGAAAGACCTAGTTCCCCACCTCATCGCCACCGGAGGCCTCACATCTTTTGAAAACTCCAGAGGTACGCGGAGATCAGTGCCTCCAAAGGAGACGATGCCTGACTCCTCGTGAAACTTGATAGGAGTCCCAGGATTCCTGTGGAACGGGGAAAGGGACCGTTGGTCTCCCGCCTCAGGTGGCGAGGCATCCCAATTGCCCTGCCAAGCCTCGAGGAGAATCCCGAGTTGTTCCTCGCAACTAGGCAGGAGTCCTGACGTCGCTGAACAAACATGTGTGTGGAAAGGCCATCCCCGTCGTAACTCGAGAATATACCCCAGGTTCCCGCCGCAACTCGAGAAAAACGAAGAGACTTCCCCCTCGCCGCGAGATGAGGCCCGATTCCCCTGCACTGCATGCAGAGCAATTCCGTGTTGCACATCAAACATGAAAGGAGCCTTAATTTCCTTGATGGCATTCCAGAGAAACCCCAAGAACACTGTTTCAAGGCTAGAGGGATTCTGAGGTCACTGTGGCAAAACGAAACAGCACCGTGGACCAAAAATCACCTCGAGATGAGAGGTTAGTCCCTGGCTTCAACTCCAGAGGAATACCACCTTACCACAAGCACCTCAAGAGGAGGCTTCTCTCAGCTCTAGGTATGTGAGAGGGACCCTGATTTTTCGGCCTCAAGTGGAATGGACACTGCGATGCCTTGACGCGAAGTAAGGCCGGATATCCCTGCAGTGACTTGAATGCAGGCTCGTCTTGCATCTCCCAAGATGAAAGGATGTCTGAATCCCCTGTGGAGACCACAGAGAAAGACCTAGTTCCCCACCTCATGGCGACTGGAGGCCTCACATCCTTTCAAAACTCCAGAGGTACGCAGAGATCAGTGCCTCCAAAGGAGACGATGCCTGACTCCTCGTGAAATTTTATAGGAGTCCCAGGATTCCTGTGGCACGTGGAAAGGGACCCTTTGTCTCCCACCTCAGCTGGAGAGGCGTCCCAATTGCCCTGCCAAGCCTCGAGGAGAATCCCGAGTTGTCCCTCGCAACTAGGCAGGAGTCCTGACATCACTGAACAAACACGTGGGTGGAAGGGCCATCCCCGTCGTAACTCGAGAATATACCCCAGGTTCCCCCCGCAACTCGAGAAAAACCATGAGAGTTGCCCCTCGCTGCGAGGTGAGGCCGATTCCCCTGCAGTACATGCAGAGCAATTCCGTGTTGCACATCAAACATGAAAGGAGCCTTGATTTCCTTGATGGCACTCCAGAGAAACCCCAAGAACACTGTTTCAATTCTAGAGGGATCCTCAGGTCACTGTAGCAACACGAAAGAGCTCCGTGGACCAAAAATCAACTCGAGATGAGAGGTTAGTCCCTGGCTTCGACTCCAGAGGAATACCACCTTACCACAAGCACCTCAAGAGGAGGCTTCTCTCAGCTCTAGGTATGTGAGACTGACCCTGATTTTGCGGCCTCAAGTGGAATGGAAGCTGCGATGCCCTTACGCGAAATAAGGTCGGATATCCCAGCAGTGACTTGAATGCAGGCTCGTCTTGCATCTCCCAAGATGAAAGGATGTCTGAATCCCCTGTGGAGACCACAGAGAAAGACCTAGTTCCCCACCTCATCGCGACCGGAGGCCTCACATCCTTTGAAAACTCCAGAGGTACGCGGAGATCAGTGCCTCCAAAGGAGACGATGCCTGACTCCTCGTGAAACTTGATAGGAGTCCCAGGATTCCTGTGGCACGTGAAAAGGGACCCTTGGTCTCCCGCCTCAGCTGGAGGGGCGTCCCAATTGCCCTGCCAAGCCTCGAGGAGAATCCCGAGTTGGCCCTCGCAACTAGGCAGGAGTCCTGACGTCGCTGAACAAACACGTGGGTGGAAGGGCCATCCCCGTCGTAACTCGAGAATATACCCCAGGTTCCCGCCGCAACTCGAGAAAAACCATGAAACTTCCCGCTCGCCGCGACAAGAGGCCCGATTCCCCTGCACTGCGTGCAAAGCAATTCCGTGTTGCACATCCCACATGAAAGGAGCCTTGATTTCCTTGATGGCACTCCAGAGAAACCCCAAGAACACTTTTTCAAGGCTAGAGGGATCCTGAGGTCACTGTAGCAACACGAAAGAGCTCCGTGGACCAAAAATCAACTCGAGAGGAGAGGTTAGTCCCTGGCTTCGACTCCAGAGGAATACCACCTTACCACAAGCACCTCAAGAGGAGGCTTCTCTCAGCTCTAGGTATGTGAGAGGGACCCTGATTTTGCGGCCTCAAGTGGAATGGACACTGCGATGCCTTGACGCGAAGTAAGGCCGGATATCCCTTCAGTGACTTGAATGCAGGCTCGTCTTGCATCTCCCAAGATGAAAGGATGTCTGAATCCCCTGTGGAGACCACAGAGAAAGACCTAGTTCCCCACCTCATGGCGACTGGAGGCCTCACATCCTTTCAAAACTCCAGAGGTACGCAGAGA
This sequence comes from Cervus elaphus, assembly GCF_910594005.1. Lineage (NCBI taxonomy): Eukaryota > Metazoa > Chordata > Mammalia > Artiodactyla > Cervidae > Cervus > Cervus elaphus. Next base: position 1,201,236 of record NC_057845.1, on the reverse strand, counting down.
TCAGTGCCTCCAAAGGAGACGATGCCTGACTCCTCGTGAAATTTTATAGGAGTCCCAGGATTCCTGTGGCACGTGGAAAGGGACCCTTTGTCTCCCACCTCAGCTGGAGAGGCGTCCCAATTGCCCTGCCAACCCACGAGGAGAATCCCGAGTTGTCCCTCGCAATTAGGCAGGAGTCCTGACATCACTGAACAAACACGTGGGTGGAAGGGCTATCCCCGTCGTAACTCGAGAATATACCCCAGGTTCCCGCCGCAACTCGAGAAAAACCATGAGACTTGCCCCTCGCTGCGAGGTGAGGCCCGATTCCCCTGCAGTACATGCAGAGCAATTCCGTGTTGCACATCAAACATGAAAGGAGCCTTGATTTCCTTCATGGCACTCCAGAGAAACCCCAAGAACACTGTTTCAATTCTAGAGGGATCCTCAGGTCACTGTAGCAACACGAAAGAGCTCCGTGGACCAAAAATCAACTCGAGATGAGAGGTTAGTCCCTTTCTTCGACTCCAGAGGAATACCACCTTACCACAAGCACCTCAAGAGGAGGCTTCTCTCAGCTCTAGCTATGTGAGAGGGACCCTGATTTTGCGGCCTCAAGCGGAATGGACACTGCGATGCCTTGACGCGAAATAAGGCCGGATATCCCTGCAGTGACTTGAATGCAGGCTCGTCTGGCATCTCCCAAGACGAAAGGATGTCTGAATCCCCTGTGGAGACCACAGAGAAAGACCTAGTTCCCCACCTCATGGCGACTGGAGGCCTCACATTCTTTCAAAACTCCAGAGGTACACAGAGATCAGTGCCTCCAAAGGAGACGATGCCTGACTCCTCGTGAAACTTTATAGGAGTCCCAGGATTCCTGTGTCACGTGAAAAGGGACCCTTGGTCTCCCGCCTCAGCTGGAGAGGCGTCCCAATTGCCCTGTAAGCCTCGAGGAGAATCCCGAGTTGTCCCTCGCAACTAGGCAGGAGTCCTGCCATTGCTGAACAAACACGTGTGTGGAAGGGCCATCCCCGTCGTAACTCGAGAATATACCCCAGGTTCCCGCCGCAACTCGAGAAAAACCATGAGACTTCCCCCTCGCCGTGAGATGAGGCCTGATTTCCCTGCACTGCGTGCAGAGCAATTCCGTGTTGCACATCACACATGAAAGGAGCCTTGATTTCCTTGATGGCACTCCTGAGAAACCCCAAGAACACTGTTTCAAGGCTAGAGGGATCCTGAGGTCACTGTAGCAACACGAAAGAGCTCCGTGGACCAAAAATCAACTCGAGATGAGAGGTTAGTCCCTGGCTTCGACTCCAGAGGAATACCACCTTACCACAAGCACCTCAAGAGGAGGCTTCTCTCAGCTCTAGGTATGTGAGAGGGACCCTGAATTTGCGGCCTCAAGTGAAATGGACACCGCGATGCCCTGACTCGAAATAAGGCCGAATATCCCTGCAGTGACTTGAATGCAGGCTCGTCTTGCATCTCCCAAGACGAAAGGATGTCTGAATCCCCTGTGGAGACCACAGAGAAAGACCTAGTTCCCCACCTCATCGTGACCAGAGTCCTCACATCTTTGAAAACTCCAGAAGTACGCGGAGTTCAGTGCCTCCAAAGGAGACGATGCCTGACTCCTCGTGAAACTTGATAGGAGTCCCAGGATTCCTGTGGCACGTGGAAAGGGAACTTTGGTCTCCCGCCTCAGTTGGAGAGGCGTCCCAATTGCCCTGCCAAGCCTCGTGGAGAATCCCGAGTTGTCCCTCGCAACTAGGCAGGAGTCCTGACGTCGCAGAAGAAACACTTGGGTGGAAGGGCCATCCCCGTCGTAACTCGAGAATATACCCCAGGTTCCCGCCGCAACTCGAGAAAAACCATGAGTCTTCCCCCTCGCCGCGAGATGAGGCCCGATTCCCCTGCACTGCGTGCAGATCAATTCCGTGTTGCACATCACACATGAAAGGAGCCTTGATTTCCTTGATGGCACTCCCGAGAAACCCCAAGAACACTGTTTCAAGGCTAGAGGGATCCTGAGGTCACTGTAGCAACACGAAAGAGCTCCGTGGCCCAAAAATCAACTCGAGATGAGAGGTTAGTCCCTGGCTTCGACTCCAGAGGAATACCACCTTACCACAAGCACCTCAAGAGGAGGCTTCTCTCAGCTCTAGCTATGTGAGAGGGACCCTGATTTTGCGGCCTCAAGCGGAATGGACACTGCGATGCCTTGACGGGAAATAAGGCCGGATATCCCTGCAGTGACTTGAATGCAGGCTCGTCTGGCATCTCCCAAGACGAAAGGATGTCTGAATCCCCTGTGGAGACCACAGAGAAAGACCTAGTTCCCCACCTCATGGCGACTGGAGGCCTCACATTCTTTCAAAACTCCAGAGGTACACAGAGATCAGTGCCTCCAAAGGAGACGATGCCTGACTCCTCGTGAAACTTTATAGGAGTCCCAGGATTCCTGTGTCACGTGGAAAGCGACCCTTGGTCTCCCGCCTCAGCTGGAGAGTCGTCCCAATTGCCCTGCCAAGCCTCGAGGAGAATCCCGAGTTTTCCCTCGCAACTAGGCAGGAGTCCTGACGTGGCTGAACAAACACGTGGGTGGAAGGGCCATCCCCGTCGTAACTCGAGAATATACCCCAGGTTCCCGCCGCAACTCGAGAAAAACGATGATACTTCCCGCTCGCCGCGACAAGAGGCCCGATTCACCTACACTGCATGCAAAGCAATTCCGTGTTGCACATCAAACATGAAAGGAGCCTTGATTTCCTTCATGGCACTCCAGAGAAACCCCAAGAACACTGTTTCAAGGCTAAAGGGATCCTGAGGTCACTGCAGCAACACGAAAGAGCTCCGTGGACCAAAAATCAACTCGAGAGGAGAGGTTAGTCCCTGGCTTCGACTCCAGAGGAATACCACCTTACCACAAGCACCTCAAGAGGAGGCTTCTCTCAGCTCTAGGTATGTGAGACTGACCCTGATTTTGCGGCCTCAAGTGGAATGGAAGCTGCGATGCCCTGACGCGAAATAAGGTCGGATATCCCTGCAGTGACTTGAATGCAGGCTCGTCTTGCATCTCCCAAGATGAAAGGATGTCTGAATCCCCTGTGGAGACCACAGAGAAAGACCTAGTTCCCCACCTCATCGCGACCGGAGGCCTCACATCCTTTGAAAACTCCAGAGGTACGCGGAGATCAGTGCCTCCAAAGGAGACGATGCCTGACTCCTCGTGAAACTTGATAGGAGTCCCAGGATTCCTGTGGCACGTGAAAAGGGACCCTTGGTCTCCCGCCTCAGCTGGAGAGGCGTCATAATTGCCCTGCCAAGCCTCGAGGAGAATCCCGAGTTGGCCCTCGCAAGAAGGCAGGAGTCCTGACGTCGCTGAACAAACACGTGGGTGGAAGGGCCATCCCCGTCGTAACTCGAGAATATACCCCAGGTTCCCGCCGCAACTCGAGAAAAACCATGAGACTTCCCGCTCGCCGCGACAAGAGGCCCGATTCACCTGCACTGCATGCAAAGCAATTCCGTGTTGCACATCCCACATGAAAGGAGCCTTGATTTCCTTGATGGCACTCCAGAGAAACCCCAAGAACACTTTTTCAAGGCTAGAGGGATCCTGAGGTCACTGTAGCAACACGAAAGAGCTCCGTGGACCAAAAATCAACTCGAGAGGAGAGGTTAGTCCCTGGCTTCGACTCCAGAGGAATACCACCTTACCACAAGCACCTCAAGAGGAGGCTTCTCTCAGCTCTAGGTATGTAAGACTGACCCTGATTTTGCGGCCTCAAGTGGAATGGAAACTGCGATGCCCTGACGCGAAATAAGGTCGGATATCCTTGCAGTGACTTGAATGCAGGCTCGTCTTGCATCTCCCAAGATGAAAGGATGTCTGAATCCCCTGTGGAGACCACAGAGAAAGACCTAGTTCCCCACGTCATCGCGACCGGAGGCCTCACATCCTTTGAAAACTCCAGAGGTACGCGGAGATCAGTGCCTCCAAAGGAGACGATGCCTGACTCCTCGTGAAACTTGATAGGAGTCCCAGGATTCCTGTGGCACGTGGAAAGGGACCCTTGGTCTCCCGCCTCAGCTGGAGGGGTGTCCCAATTGCCCTGCCAAGCCTCGAGGAGAATCCCGAGTTGGCCCTCGCAACTAGGCAGGAGTCCTGCCGTCGCTGAACAAACACGTGTGTGGAAGGGCATCCCCGTCGTAACTCGAGAATATACCCCAGGTTCCCGCCGCAACTCGAGAAAAACCATGAGACTTCCCCCTCGCCGCGAGATCACGCCGGATTCCCCTGCACTGCGTGCAGAGGAATTCCGTGTTGGACATCACACATGAAAGGAGCCTTGATTTCCTTGATGGCACTCCAGAGAAACCCCAAGCACACTGTTTCAAGGCTAGAGGGATCCTGAGGTCACTGTAGTAACACGAAAGAGCTCCGTGGACCAAGAATCAACTCGAGATGAGAGGTTAGTCCCTGGCTTCGACTCCAGAGGAATACCACCTTACCACAAGCACCTCAAGAGGAGGCTTCTCTCAGCTCTAGGTATGTGAGAGGGACCCTGAGTTTGCGGCCTCAAGTGGAATGGACACCGCGATGCCCTGACTCGAAATAAGGCCGGTTATCCCTGCAGTGACTTGAATGCAGGCTCGTCTTGCATCTCCCAAGACGAAAGGATGTCTGAATCCCCTGTGGCTACCACAGAGAAAGACCTAGTCTCCCACCTCATCGCGATCGGAGGCCTCACATCTTTGAAAATTCCAGAGGTACGCGGAGATCAGTGCCTCCAAAGGAGACGATGCCTGACTCCTCGTGAAACTTGATAGGAGTCCCAGGATTCCTGTGGCACGTGGAAAGGGACCCTTGGTCTCCCGCCTCAGCTGGAGAGGCGTCCCAATTGCCCTGTCAAGCCTGGAGGAGAATCCCGAGTTGTCCCTCGCAACTAGGCTGGAGTCCTGACGAGGCTGAACAAACACGTGGGTGGAAGGGCCATACCCGTCGTAACTCGAGAATGTACCCCAGGTTCCCGCCGCAACTCGAGAAAAACCATGAGACTTCCCCCTCGCCGCGAGATGAGGCCCTATTCCCCTGCACTGCATGCAGAGCAATTCCGTGTTGCACATCACGCATGAAAGGAGCTTTGATTTCCTTGATGGCACTCCAGAGAAAACTCAAGAACACTGTTTCAAGGCTAGAGGTATCCTGAGGTCACTGTAGCAACACGAAAGAACTTCATGGACCAAGAATCAACTCGAGATGAGAGGTTAGTCCCTGGCTTCGACTCCAGAGGAATACCACTTTACCACAAGCACCTCAAGAGGAGGCTTCTCTCAGCTCTAGGTATGTGAGAGGGACCCTGAGTTTGCGGCCATAAGTGGAATGGACACCGCGATGCCCTGACTCAAAATAAGGCCGGTTATCCCTGCAGTGACTTGAATGCAGGCTCGTCTTGCATCTCCCAATACGAAAGGATGTATGAATCCCCTGTGGAGACCACAGAGAAAGACCTAGTCTCCCACCTCATCGCGATCGGAGGCCTCACATCCTTTGAAAATTCCAGAGGTACGCGGAGATCAGTGCCTCCAAAGGAGACGATGCCTGCCTCCTCGTGAAACTTGATAGGAGTCCCAGGATTCCTGTGGCACGTGGAAAGGGACACTTGATCTCCCGCCTCAGCTGGAGAGGCATCCCAATTGCCCTGCCAAGCCTCGAGGGGAATCCCGAGTTGTCCCTCGCAACTAGGCAGGAGTCCTGACGTCGCTGAACAAACACGTGGGTGGAAGGGCCATCCCCGTCGTAACTCGAGAATATACCCCAGGTTCCCGCCGCAGCTCGAGAAAAACCATGAGACTTCCCCCTCGCCGCGAGATGAGGCCCGATTCCCCTGCACTGCATGCAGAGCAATTCCGTGTTGCACATCACGCATGAAAGGAGCCTTGATTTCCTTGATGGCACTCCAGAGAAACCTCAAGAACACTGTTTCAAGGCTAGAGGGATCCTGAGGTCACTGTAGCAACACGAAAGAATTTCATGGACCAAAAATCAACTCGAGATGAGAGGTTAGTCCCTGGCTTCGACTGCAGAGGAATACCACCTTACCACAAGCACCTCAAGAGGAGGCTTCTCTCAGCTCTAGGTATGGGAGAGGGACCCTGAGTTTGCGGCCTCAAGTGGAATGCACACCGCGATGCCCTGACTCAAAATGAGGCCGCCTATCCCTGCAGTGACTTGAATGCAGGCTCGTCTTGCATCTCCCAAGACGAAAGGATGTCTGAATCTCCATTGGAGACCACAGAGAAAGACTTAGTTGCCCATCTCTTCACGACCGGAGGCCTCACATCCTCTGAAAACTTCAGAGGTACGTGGAGATCAGTGCCTCCAAAGGAGACGATGCCTGACTCCTCGTGAAATTGATAGGAGTTCCAGGATTCCTGTGGCACGTGGAAAGGAACCGTTGGTCTCCCGCCTCAGCTGGAGAGGCGTCCCAATTGCCCTGCCAAGCCTCGAGGAGAATCCCGAGTTGTCCCTCGCAACTAGGCTGGAATCCTGACGAGGCTGAACAAACACGTGGGTGGAAGGGCCATCCCCGTCGTAACTCGAGAATATACCCCAGGTTCCCGCCGCAACTCGAGAAAAACCATGAGACTTCCCCCTCGCCGCGAGATGAGGCCCGATTCCCCTGCACTGCATGCAGAGCAATTCCGTGTTGCACATCACACATGAAAGGAGCCTTGATTTCCTTGATGGCACTCCAGAGAAACCCCAAGAACACTGTTTCAAGGATAGAGGGATCCTGAGGTCACTGTAGCAACATGAAAGAACTCCGTGGCCCAAAAATCTACTCGAGATGAGAGGTTAGTCCCTGGCTTCGACTCCAGAGGAAAACCACCTTACCACAGGCACCTCAAGAGGAGGCTTCTCTCAGCTCTAGGTATGTGAGAGGGACCCTGGGTTTGCGGCCTCAAATGGAATGGACACCGCGATGCCCTGACTCGAAATAAGGCCGCATATCCCTGCAGTGACTTGAATACAGGCTCGTCTTGCATCTCCCAAGAGGAAAGGATGTCTGAATCCCCTGTGGAGACCACAGAGAAAGACCTAGTTCCCCACCTCATCGCGACCGGAGGCCTCACATCCTTTGAAAACTCCAGAGGGACGCGGAGATCAGTGCCTCCAAAGGAGACGATGCCTGACTCCTCGTGAAACTTGATAGGACTCCCAGGATTTCTGTGGCACGTGGAAAGGGACCCTTGGTCTCCCACCTCAGCTGGAGAGGCATCCCTATTGCCCTGCCAAGCCTCGAGGAGAATCCCGAGTTGTCCCTCGCAACTAGGCAGGAGTCCTAACGTCGCTGAACAAACCCGTGTGTGGAAGGGCCATCCCCGTCGTAACTCGAGAATATACCCCAGGTTCCCGCCGCAACTCGAGGAAAACCATGAGACTTCCCCCTCGCCACGAGATCAGGCCCGATTCCCCTGCACTGCATGCAGAGGAATTCCGTGTTGCACATCACACATGAAAGGAGCCTTGATTTCCTTGATGGCACTCCAGAGAAACCCCAAGAACACTGTTTCAAGGCTAGAGGGATCCTGAGGTCACTGTAGCAACACGAAAGAGCTCTGTGGACCAAAAATCAACTCGAGATGAGAGGTTAGTCCCTGGCTTCGACTGCAGAGAATTACCACCTTACCACAAGCACCTCAAGAGGAGGCTTCTCTCAGCTCTAGGTATGTGAGAGGGACCCTGAGTTTGCGGCCTCAAGTGGAATGGACACCGCGATGCCCTGACTCGAAATAAGGCCAGATATCTCTGCAGTGACTTGAATGCCAGCTCGTCTTGCATCTCCCAAGATGAAAGGATGTCTGAAACCCATGTGGAGACCACAGAGAAAGACCTAGTTCCCCACCTCATCGCGACCGGAGGCCTCAAATGCTTTGAAAACGCCAGAGGTAGGCGGAGATCAGTGCCTCCAAAAGGAATGATGCCTGACTCCTCGTGAAACTTATAGGAGTCCCAGGATTCCTGTGGCACGTGAAAAGGGACCCTTGGTCTCCCTGCTCAGCTGGAGAGGCGTCCCAATTGCCCTGCCAAGCCTCGAGGAGAATCCCGAGTTGTCCCTTGCAACTAGGCGGGAGTCCTGACGTCGCTGAACAAACACGTGGGTGGAAGGGCCATCCCCGTCGTAACACGAGAATATACCCCAGGTTCCCGCCGCAGCTCGATAAAAACCATGAGACTTCCCCCTCGCCGGAATATGAGGCCAGATACCCTACACTGCGTGCAGAGCAATTCCGTGTTGCACATCACACATGAAAGGAGCCTTGATTTCCTTGATGGCACTCCAGAGAAACCCCAAGAACACTGTTTCAAGGCTAGAGTGAACCTGAGGTCACTGTAGCAACACGAAAGAGTTCCATGGACCAAAAATCAACTCGAGATGAGAGGTTAGTCCCTGGCTTCGACTCCAGAGGAAAACCACCTTACCACAGGCACCTCAAGAGGAGGCTTCTCTCAGCTCTAGGTATCTGAGAGGGACCCTGGGTTTGCGGCCTCAAGTGGAATGGACACCGCGATGCCCTGACTCGAAATAAGGCCGGATATCCCTGCAGTGACATGAATGCAGGCTCGTCTTGCATCTCCCAAGACGAAAGGATGTCTGAATCCCCTGTGGAGACTACAGAGAAAGACCTAGTTCCCCACCTCATCGCGACCGGAGGCCTCACATCCTTTGAAAACTCCAGAGGGACGCGGAGATCAGTGCCTCCAAAGGAGATGATGCCTGACTCCTCGTGAAACTTGATAGGAGTCCCAGGATTCCTGTGGCACGTGGAAAGGGACCCTTGATCTCCCGCCTCAGCTGGACAGGCATCCCAATTGCCCTGCCAAGCCTCGAGGAGAATTCCGAGTTGTCCCTCGCAACTAGGCAGGAGTCCTGACGTCGCTGAACAAACACGTGGGTGTAAGGGCCATCCCCGTCGTAACTCGAGAATATACCCCAGGTTCCCGCTGCAACTCGAGAAGAGCCATGAGACTTCCCCCTCGCCGCGAGATGAGGCCCGATTCCCCTGCACTGCATGCAGAGCAATTCCGTGTTGCACATCACGCATGAAAGGAGCCTTGATTTCCTTGATGGCACTCCAGAGAAACATCAAGAACACTGTTTCAAGGCTAGAGGGATCCTGAGTTCACTGTAGCAACAGGAAAGAATTTCATGAACCAAAAATCAACTCGAGATGAGAGGTTAGTCCCTGGCTTCGACTGCAGAGGAATACCACCTTACCACAAGCACCTCAAGAGGAGGCTTCTCTCAGCTCTAGGTATGTGAGAGGGACCCTGAGTTTGCGGCCTCAAGTGGAATGGACACCGCGATGCCCTGACTCGAAATAAGGCCGGATATCTCTGCAGTGACTTGAATGCCAGCTCCTCTTGCATCTCCCAAGATGAAAGGATGTCTGAATCCCCTGTGGAGACCACAGAGAAAGACCTAGTTCCCCACCTCATCGCGACCGGAAGCCTCAAATCCTTTGAAAACTCCAGAGGTACGCGGAGATCAGTGCCTTCAAAAGGGACGATGCCTGACTACTCGTGAAACTTGATAGGAGTCCCAGGATTCCTGTGGCACTTGGAAAGGGACATTTGGTCTCCCGCCTCAGCTGGAGAGGAGTCCCAATTGCCCTGTTAAGCCTCGAGGAGAATCCCGAGTGGTCCCTCGCAACTAGGCGGGAGTCCTGACGAGGCTGAACAAACACGTGGGTGGAAGGGCCATCCCCGTCGTAACTCGAGAATGTACCCCAGGTTCCCGCCGCAACTCGAGAAAAACCATGAGACTTCCCCCTCGCCACGAGATCAGGCCCGATTCCCCTGCACTGCGTGCAGAGGAATTCCGTGTTGTACATCACACATGAAAGGAGCCTTGATTTCCTTGATGGCACTCCAGAGAAACCCCAAGAACACTGTGTCAAGGCTTGAGGGATCCTGAGGTCACTGTAGCAACACGAACGAGCTCCGTGGACCAAAAATCAACTCGAGATGAGAGGTTAGTCCCTGGCTTCGACTGCAGAGAACTACCACCTTACCACAAGCACCTCAAGAGGAGGCTTCTCTCAGCTTTAGGTATGGGAGAGGGACCCTGAGTTTGCGACCTCAAGTGGAATGGACACCGCGATGCCCTGACTCGAAATAAGGCCAGATATCTCTGCAGTGACTTGAATGCCAGCTCGTCCTGCATCTCCCAAGATGAAAGAATGTCTGAATCCCCTGTGCAGACCACAGAGAAAGACCTAGTTCCCCACCTCATCGCGACCGGATGCCTCACATCCTTTGAAAACTCCAGAGGTACCCGGAGATCAGTGCCTCCAAAGGAGACGATGCCTGACTCCTCTTGAAACTTGATAGGAGTCCCAGGATTCCTGTGGCACGTGGAAAGGGACCCTTGGTCTCCCGCCTCAGCTGGAGAGGCGTCCCAATTGCCCTGCCAAGCCTCGAGGAGAATCCCAAGTTGTCCCTCGCAACTAGGCAGGAGTCCTTACGTCGCTGAACAAACACGTGGGTGGAAGGGCCATCCCCGTCGTAACTCAAGAATATACCGCAGGTTCCGGCCGCAACTCGAGAAAAACCATGAGACTTCCCCCTCGCCGCGAGATGAGGCCGGATTCCCCTGCACTGCGTGCAGAGCAATTCCGTGTTGCACATCACACATGAAAGGAGCCTTGATTTCCTTGATGGCACTCCAGAGAAACCCCAAGAACACTGTTTCAAGGCTAGAGGGATCCTGAGGTCACTGTAGCAACACGAAAGAGCTCCGTGGACCAAAAATCAACTCGAGATGAGAGGTTAGTCCCTGGCTTCGACTCCAGAGGAATACCACCTTACCACAAGCACCTCAAGAGGAGGCTTCTCTCAGCTTTAGGTATGTGAGAGGGACCCTGAGTTTGCGGCCTCAAGTGGAAAGGACACCGCGATGCCGTGACTCGAAATAAGGCAGGATATCCCGGGAGTGACTTGAATGCAGGCTCGTCTTGCATCTCCCAAGACGAAAGGATGTCTGAATCCCCTGTGGAGACCACAGAGAAAGACCTAGTTCCCCACCTCATCGCGACCGGAGGCCTCACATCCTTTGAAAACTCCAGAGGTACCCGGAGATCAGTGCCTCCAAAGGAGACGATGCCTGACTCCTCGTGAAACTTGATAGGAGTCCCAGGATTCCTGTGGCACGTGGAAAGGGACCCTTGGTCTCCCGCCTCAGCTGGAGAGGCGTCCCAATTGCCCTGCCAAGCCTTGAGGAGAATCCCGAGTTGTCCCTCGCAACTAGGCAGGAGTCCTGACGTCGCTGAACAAACACGTGGGTGGAAGGGCCATCCCCGTGGTAACTCGAGAATATACCCCAGGCTCCCGCCGCAACTCGAGAAAAACCAGGAGACTTCCCCCTCGCCACGAGATGAGGCCCGATTCCCATGCACTGCGTGCAGAGCAATTCCGTGTTGCACATCACATCTGAAAGGAGCCTTGATTTCCCTGATGGCACTCCAGACAAACCCCAAGAACACTGTTTCAAGGCTAGAGGGATCCTGAGGTCACTGTAGCAACACGAAAGAGCTCCGTGGACCAAAAATCAACTCGAGATGAGAGGTTAGTCCCTGGCTTCGACTGCAGAGGAATACCACCTTACCACAAGCACCTCAAGAGGAGGCTTCTCTCAGCTCTAGGTATGGGAGAGGGACCCTGAGTTTGCGGCCTCAGGTGGAATGGACACCGCGATGCCCTGACTCGAAATAAGGCCAGATATCTCTGCAGTGACTTGAATGCCAGCTCGTCTTGCATCTCCCAAGATGAAAGGATGTCTGAATCCCCTGTGGAGACCACAGAGAAAGACCTAGTTCCCCACCTCATCGCGACCGGAGGCCTCAAATCCTTTGAAAACTCCAGAGGTTCGCGGAGATCAGTGCCTCCAGAAGGGACGATGCCTGACTCCTCGTGAAACTTGATAGGAGTCCCAGGATTCCTGTGGCACGTGGAAAGGCACCCTTGGTCCCCGCCTCAGCTGGAGAGGCGTCCCAATTGCCCTGCCAAGCCTCGAGGAGAATCCCAAGTTGTCCCACGCAACTAGGCAGGAGTCCTGCCGTCGCTGAACAAACACGTGGGTGGAAGGGCCATCCCCGTCGTAACTCGAGAATATACCCCAGGTTCCCGCCACAACTCGAGGAAAACCATGAGACTTCCCCCTCGCCGCGAGATGAGGCCCGATTCCCCTGCACTGCGTGCAGAGCAATTCCGTGTTGCACATTACACATGAAAGGAGCCTTGATTTCCTTGATGGCACTCCAGAGAAACCCCAAAAACACTGTTTCAAGGCTAGAGTGAACCTGAGGTCACTGTAGCAACACGAAAGAGATCCGTGGACCAAAAATCAACTCGAGATGAGAGGTTAGTCCCTGGCTTCTTCTCCAGAGGAATACCACCTTACCACAAGCACCTCAAGAGGAGGCTTCTCTCAGCTCTAGGTATGTGAGAGGGACCCTGAGTTTGCGGCCTCAAGTGGAATGGACACTGCGATGCCCTGACTCGAAATAAGGCCGGATATCCCTGCAGTGACTTGAATGCAGGCTCGTCTTGCATCTCCCAAGACGAAAGGATGTCTGAATCCCCTGTGTAGACCACAGAGAAAGACCTAGTTCCCCACCTCATCACGACCGGAGGCCTCACTTCCTTTGAAAACTCCAGAGGTACGCGGAGATCAGTGCCTCCAAAGGAGACAATGCCTGACTCCTCGTGAAACTTGATAGGAGTCCCAGGATTCCTGTGGCACGTGGAAAGGGACCCTTGGTCTCCCGTCTCAGCTGGAGAGGCGTCCCAATTGCCCTGCCAAGCCTCGAGGAGAATCCCGAGTTGTCCCTCACAACTAGGCAGGATCCTGACATGGCTGAACAAACACGTGTGTGGAAGGGCCATCCCCGTCGTAATTCGAGAATATACCCCACGTTCCCGCCGCAACTCGAGAAAAACCATGAGACTTCCCCCTCGCCGCGAGATGAGGCCCGATTCCCCTGCACTGCGTGCAGAGCAATTCCGTGTTGCACATCACACATGAAAGGAGCCTTGATTTCCTTGATGGCACTCCAGAGAAACACCAAGAACACTGTTTCAAGGCTAGAGGGATCCTGAAGTCACTGTAGCAACTCGAAAGAGCTCCGTGGACCAAAAATCAACTCGAGATGAGAGGATAGTCCCTGGCTTCGACTCCAGAGGAATACCACCTTACCACAAGCACCTCAGGAGGAGGCTTCTCACAGCTCTAGGTATGTGAGAGGGACCCTGAGTTTGCGGCCTCAAGTGGAATGGACACCGCGATGCCCTGACTCGAAATAAGGCCGGATATGCCTGCAGTGACTTGAATGCAGGCTCGTCTTGCATCTCCCAAGACGAAAGTATGTCTGAATCCCCTGTGGAGACCACAGAGAAAGACGTAGTTCCCCACCTCATCGCGACCGGAGGCCTCACATCCTTTGAAAACTCCAGAGGTACGCGGAGATCAGCGCCTAAAAAGGAGACGATGCCTGACTCCTCGTGAAACTTGATAGGAGTCCCAGGATTCCTGTGGCACGTGGAAAGGGACACTTGATCTCCCGCCTAAGCTGGAGAGGCGTCCCAATTGCCCTGTCAAGCCTCGACGAGAATCCCAAGTTGTCCCTCGCAACTAGTCAGGAGTCCTGACGTCGCTGAACAAACACTTGTGTGGAAGGGCCATCCCCGTCGTAACTCGAGAATATACCCCAGGTTCCCGCCGCAACTCGAGAAAAACCATGAGACTTCCCCCTCGCCGCGAGATGAGGCCCGATTCCCCTGCACTGCGTGCAGAGCAATTCCGTGTTGCATATCACACATGAAAGGAGCCTTGATTTCCTTGATGGCACTCCAGAGAAACCCCAAGAATACTGTTTCAAGGCTAGAGGGATCCTGAGGTCACTGTAGCAACACGAAAGAGCTCCGTGGACCAAAAATCAACTCGAGATGTGAGGTTAGTCCCTGGCTTCGACTGCAGAGGAATACCACCTTGCCACAAGCACCTCAAGAGGAGGCTTCTCTCAGCTCTAGGTATGTGAGAGGGACCCTGAGTTTGCGGCCTCAAGTGGAATGGACACCGCGATGCCCTGACTCGAAATAAGGCCGGATATCCCTGCAGTGACTTGAATGCAGGCTCGTCTTGCATCTCCCAAGACGAAAGGATGTCTGAATCCCCTGTGGAGACCACAGAGAAAGACCTAGTTCCCCACCTCATCGCGACCGGAGGCCTCACATCCTTTGAAAACTCCAGAGGTACGCGGAGATCAGTGCCTCCAAAGGAGACGATGCCTGACTCCTCGTGAAACTTGATAGGAGTCCCAGGATTCCTGTGGCACGTGGAAAGGGACCCTTGGTCTCCCGCCTAAGCTGGAGAGGCGTCCCAATTGCCCTGCCAAGCCTCGACGAGAATCCCAAGTTGTCCCTCGCAACTAGGCAGGAGTCCTGACGTTGCTGAACAAACACGTGGGTGGAAGGGCCATCCCCGTCGTAACTCGAGAATATATCCCAGGCTCCCGCCGCAACTCGAGAAAAACCATGAGACTTCCCCTTCGCCACGAGATGAGGCCCGATTCCCCTGAACTGCGTGCAGAGCAATTCCGTGTTGCACATCACACATGAAAGGAGCCTTGATTTCCTTGATGGCACTCCAGAGAAACCTCAAGAACACTGTTTCAAGGCTAGAGGGATCCTGCGGTACTGTAGCCACAGGAAAGAGCTCCGTGGACCAAAAATCAACTCGAGATGAGAGGTTAGTCCCTGGCTTCGACTCCAGAGGAATACCACCTTACCACAAGCACCTCAAGAGGAGGCTTCTCTCAGCTCTAGGTATGTGAGAGGGACCCTGAGTTTGCGGCCTCAAGTGGAATGGACACCGCGATGCCCTGACTTGAAATAAGGCCGGATATCCCTGCAGTGACTTGAATGCAGGCTCGTCTTGCATCTCCCAAGACGAAAGGATGTCTGAATCCCCTGTGGAGACCACAGAGAAAGACCTAGTTCCCCACCACATCGCGACCGGATGCCTCACATCCTTTGAAAACTCCAGAGGTACGCGGAGATCAGTGCCTCCAAAGGAGACGATGCCTGACTCCTCGTGAAATTTGATAGGAGTCCCAGGATTCCTGTGGCACGTGGAAAGGGACCCTTGGTCTCCCGCCTAAGCTGGAGAGGCGTCCCAATTGCCCTGCCAAGCCTCGAGGAGAATCCCGAGTTGTCCCTCGCAACTAGGCAGGAGTCCTGCCGCCGCTGAACAAACACGTGGGTGGAAGGGGCATCCCCGTCGTAACTCGAGAATATACCCCAGGTTCCCGCCGCAACTCGAGAAAAACCATGAGACTTCCCCCTCGCCACGAGATGAGGCCGGATTCCCCTGCACTGCGTGCAGAGCAATTCCGTGTTGCACATCACACATGAAAGGAGCCTTGATTTCCTTGATGGCACTCCAGAGAAACCCCAAGAACACTGTTTCAAGGCTAGAGGGATCCTGAGGTCACTGTAGCAACACGAAAGAGCTCCGTGGACCAAAAATCAACTCGAGATGAGAGGTTAGTCCCTGACTTCGACTCCAGAGGAATACCACCTTACCACAAGCACCTCAAGAGGAGGCTTCTCTCAGCTCTAGGTATGTGAGAGGAACCCTGAGTTTGCGGCCTCAAGTGGAATGGACACCGCGATGCCCTGACTCGAAATAAGGCCGGATATCCCTGCAGTGACTTGAATGCAGGCTCGTCTTGCATCTCCCAAGACGAAAGGATGTCTGAATCCCCTGTGGAGACCACAGAGAAAGACCTAGTTCCCCACCTCATCGCGACCGGAGGCCTCACATCCTTTGAAAACTCCAGAGGTACGCGGAGATCAGTGCCTCAAAAGGAGACGATGCCTGACTCCTCGTGAAACTTGATAGGAGTCCCAGGATTCCTGTGGCACATGGAAAGGGACCCTTGGTTTCCCGCCTCAGCTGGAGAGGCGTCCCAATTGCCCTGCCAAGCCTCGAGGAGAATCCCGAGTTGGCCCTCGCAACTAGGCAGGAGTCCTGACGTCGCTGAACAAACACGTGGGTGGAAGGGCCATCCCCATCGTAACTCAAGAATATACCTCAGGTTCCCGCCGCAACTCGAGAAAACCATGAGACTTCCGCCTCGCCGCGAGATGAGGCCCGATTCCCCTGCACTGCGTGCAGAGCAATTACGTGTTGCACATCACACATGAAAGGAGCCTTGATTTCCTTGATGGCACTCCAGAGAAACCCCAAGAACACTGTTTCAAGGCTAGAGGGATCCTGAGGTCACTGTAGCAACACGAAAGAGTTCCGTGGACCAAAAATCAACTCGAGATGTGAGGTTAGTCCCTGGCTTCGACTCCAGAGGAATACCACCTTACCACATCACCTCAAGAGGAGGCTTCTCTCAGCTCTAGGTATGTGAGAGGGACCCTGAGTTTGCGGCCTCAAGTGGAATGGACACCGCGATGCCCTGACTTGAAATAAGGCCGGATATCCCTGCAGTGACTTGAATGCAGGCTCGTCTTGCATCTCCCAAGACGAAAGGATGTCTGAATCCCCTGTGGAGACCACAGAGAAAGACCTAGTTCCCCACCTCATCGCGACCGGAGGCCTCACATCCTTTCAAAACTCCAGAGGTACGCGGAGATCAGTGCCTCAAAAGGAGACGATGCCTGACTCCTCGTGAAACTTGATAGGAGTCCCAGGATTCCTGTGGCACGTGTAAAGGGACCCTTGGTCTCCCGCCTCAGATGGACAGGCGTCCCAATTGCCCTGCCAAGCCTCGAGGAGAATCACGAGTTGTCCCTCACAACTAGGCAGGAGTCCTGACGTCGCTGAACAAACACGTGTGTGGAAGGGCCATCCCCGTCGTAACTCGAGAATATACCCCAGGTTCCAGCCGCAACTCGAGAAAAACCATGAGACTTCCCCTCGCCGCGAGATGAGGCCCGATTCCCCTGCACTGCGTGCAGAGCAATTCCGTGTTGCACATCACACATGAAAGGAGCCTTGATTTCCTTGATGGCACTCCAGAGAAACCCCAAGAATACTGTTTCAAGGCTAGAGGGATCCTGAGGTCACTGTAGCAACACGAAAGAGCTCCGTGGACCAAAAATCAACTCGAGATGTGAGGTTAGTCCATGGCTTCGACTGCAGAGGAATACCACCTTACCACAAGCACCTCAAGAGGAGGCTTCTCTCAGCTCTAGGTATGTGAGAGGGACCCTGAGTTTGCGGCCTCAAGTGGAATGGACACCGCGATGCCCTGACTCGAAATAAGGCCAGATATCCCTGCAGTGACTTGAATGCAGGCTCGTCTTGCATCTCCCAAGACGAAAGGATGTCTGAATCCCCTGTGGAGACCACAGAGAAAGACCTAGTTCCCCACCTCACCGCGACCGGAGGCCTCACATCCTTTGAAAACTCCAGAGGTACGCGGAGATCAGTGCCTCCAAAGGAGACGATGCCTGACTCCTCGTGAAACTTGATAGGAGTCCCAGGATTCCTGTGGCACGTGGAAAGGGACCCTTGGTCTCCCGCCTCAGCAGGAGAGGCGTCCCAATTGCCCTGCCAAGCCTCGACGAGAATCCCAAGTTGTCCCTCGCAACTAGGCAGGAGTCCTGACGATGCTGAACAAACACGTGGGTGGAAGGGCCATCCCCGTCGTAACACGAGAATATACCCCAGGCTCCCGCCGCAACTCGAGAAAAACCATGAGACTTCCATCTCGCCGCCAGATGAGGCCCGATTCCCCTGCACTGCGTGCAGAGCAATTCCGTGTTGCACATCACACATGAAAGGAGCCTTGATTTCCTTGATGGCACTCCAGAGAAACCCCAAGAACACTGTTTCAAGGCTAGAGTGAACCTGAGGTCACTGTAGCAACACGAAAGAGATCCGTGGACCAAAAATCAACTCGAGATGAGTGGTTAGTCCCTGGCTTCTTCTCCAGAGGAATACCACCTTACCACAAGCACCTCAAGAGGAGGCTTCTCTCAGCTCTAGGTATGTGAGAGGGACCCTGAGTTTGCGGCCTCAAGTGGAATGGACACTGCGATGCCCTGACTCGAAATAAGGCCGGATATCCCTGCAGTGACTTGAATGCAGGCTCGTCTTGCATCTCCCAAGACGAAAGGATGTCTGAATCCCCTGTGTAGACCACAGAGAAAGACCTAGTTCCCCACCTCATCACGACCGGAGGCCTCACTTCCTTTGAAAACTCCAGAGGTACGCGGAGATCAGTGCCTCCAAAGGAGACAATGCCTGACTCCTCGTGAAACTTGATAGGAGTCCCAGGATTCCTGTGGCACGTGGAAAGGGACCCTTGGTCTCCCGTCTCAGCTGGAGAGGCGTCCCAATTGCCCTGCCAAGCCTCGAGGAGAATCCCGAGTTGTCCCTCACAACTAGGCAGGATCCTGACATGGCTGAACAAACACGTGTGTGGAAGGGCCATCCCCGTCGTAATTCGAGAATATACCCCACGTTCCCGCCGCAACTCGAGAAAAACCATGAGACTTCCCCCTCGCCGCGAGATGAGGCCCGATTCCCCTGCACTGCGTGCAGAGCAATTCCGTGTTGCACATCACACATGAAAGGAGCCTTGATTTCCTTGATGGCACTCCAGAGAAACCCCAAGAACACTGTTTCAAGGCTAGAGGGATTCTGAAGTCACTGTAGCAACTCGAAAGAGCTCCGTGGACCAAAAATCAACTCGAGATGAGAGGATAGTCCCTGGCTTCGACTCCAGAGGAATACCACCTTACCACAAGCACCTCAGGAGGAGGCTTCTCACAGCTCTAGGTATGTGAGAGGGACCCTGAGTTTGCGGCCTCAAGTGGAATGGACACCGCGATGCCCTGACTCGAAATAAGGCCGGATATGCCTGCAGTGACTTGAATGCAGGCTCGTCTTGCATCTCCCAAGACGAAAGTATGTCTGAATCCCCTGTGGAGACCACAGAGAAAGACGTAGTTCCCCACCTCATCGCGACCGGAGGCCTCACATCCTTTGAAAACTCCAGAGGTACGCGGAGATCAGCGCCTAAAAAGGAGACGATGCCTGACTCCTCGTGAAACTTGATAGGAGTCCCAGGATTCCTGTGGCACGTGGAAAGGGACACTTGATCTCCCGCCTAAGCTGGAGAGGCGTCCCAATTGCCCTGTCAAGCCTCGACGAGAATCCCAAGTTGTCCCTCGCAACTAGTCAGGAGTCCTGACGTCGCTGAACAAACACTTGTGTGGAAGGGCCATCCCCGTCGTAACTCGAGAATATACCCCAGGTTCCCGCCGCAACTCGAGAAAAACCATGAGACTTCCCCCTCGCCGCGAGATGAGGCCCGATTCCCCTGCACTGCGTGCAGAGCAATTCCGTGTTGCACATCACACATGAAAGGAGCCTTGATTTCCTTGATGGCACTCCAGAGAAACCTCAAGAATACTGTTTCAAGGCTAGAGGGATCCTGAGGTCACTGTAGCAACACGAAAGAGCTCCGTGGACCAAAAATCAACTCGAGATGTGAGGTTAGTCCCTGGCTTCGACTGCAGAGGAATACCACCTTGCCACAAGCACCTCAAGAGGAGGCTTCTCTCAGCTCTAGGTATGTGAGAGGGACCCTGAGTTTTCGGCCTCAAGTGGAATGGACACCGCGATGCCCTGACTCGAAATAAGGCCGGATATCCCTGCAGTGACTTGAATGCAGGCTCGTCTTGCATCTCCCAAGACGAAAGGATGTCTGAATCCCCTGTGGAGACCACAGAGAAAGACCTAGTTCCCCACCTCATCGCGACCGGAGGCCTCACATCCTTTGAAAACTCCAGAGGTACGCGGAGATCAGTGCCTCCAAAGGAGACGATGCCTGACTCCTCGTGAAACTTGATAGGAGTCCCAGGATTCCTGTGGCACGTGGAAAGGGACCCTTGGTCTCCCGCCTAAGCTGGAGAGGCGTCCCAATTGCCCTGCCAAGCCTCGACGAGAATCCCAAGTTGTCCCTCGCAACTAGGCAGGAGTCCTGACGTTGCTGAACAAACACGTGGGTGGAAGGGCCATCCCCGTCGTAACTCGAGAATATATCCCAGGCTCCCGCCGCAACTCGAGAAAAACCATGAGACTTCCCCTTCGCCACGAGATGAGGCCCGATTCCCCTGCACTGCGTGCAGAGCAATTCCGTGTTGCACATCACACATGAAAGGAGCCTTGATTTCCTTGATGGCACTCCAGAGAAACCTCAAGAACACTGTTTCAAGGCTAGAGGGATCCTGCGGTACTGTAGCCACAGGAAAGAGCTCCGTGGATCAAAAATCAACTCGAGATGAGAGGTTAGTCCCTGGCTTCGACTCCAGAGGAATACCACCTTACCACAAGCACCTCAAGAGGAGGCTTCTCTCAGCTCTAGGTATGTGAGAGGGACCCTGAGTTTGCGGCCTCAAGTGGAATGGACACCGCGATGCCCTGACTCGAAATAAGGCCGGATATCCCTGCAGTGACTTGAATGCAGGCTCGTCTTGCATCTCCCAAGACGAAAGGATGTCTGAATCCCCTGTGGAGACCACAGAGAAAGACCTAGTTCCCCACCACATCGCGACCGGATGCCTCACATCCTTTGAAAACTCC
Organism: Cervus elaphus; assembly: GCF_910594005.1. Lineage (NCBI taxonomy): Eukaryota > Metazoa > Chordata > Mammalia > Artiodactyla > Cervidae > Cervus > Cervus elaphus. The sequence goes on along the minus strand of NC_057845.1, from coordinate 1,180,570 downwards.
AGAGGTACGCGGAGATCAGTGCCTCCAAAGGAGACGATGCCTGACTCCTCGTGAAATTTGATAGGAGACCCAGGATTCCTGTGGCACGTGGAAAGGGACCCTTGGTCTCCCGCCTAAGCTGGAGAGGCGTCCCAATTGCCCTGCCAAGCCTCGAGGAGAATCCGGAGTTGTCCCTCGCAACTAGGCAGGAGTCCTGCCGCCGCTGAACAAACACGTGGGTGGAAGGGGCATTCCCGTCGTAACTCGAGAATATACCCCAGGTTCCCGCCGCAACTCGAGAAAAACCATGAGACTTCCCCCTCGCCACGAGATGAGGCCGGATTCCCCTGCACTGCGTGCAGAGCAATTCCGTGTTGCACATCACACATGAAAGGAGCCTTGATTTCCTTCATGGCACTCCAGAGAAACCCCAAGAACACTGTTTCAAGGCTAGAGGGATCCTGAGGTCACTGTAGCAACAGGAAAGAGCTCCGTGGACCAAAAATCAACTCGAGATGAGAGGTTAGTCCCTGGCTTCGACTCCAGAGGAATACCACCTTACCACAAGCACCTCAAGAGGAGGCTTCTCTCAGCTCTAGGTATGTGAGAGGGACCCTGAGTTTGCGGCCTCAAGTGGAATGGACACCGCGATGCCCTGACTTGAAATAAGGCCGGATATCCCTGCAGTGACTTGAATGCAGGCTCGTCTTGCATCTCCCAAGACGAAAGGATGTCTGATTCCCCTGTGGAGACCACAGAGAAAGACCTAGATCCCCACCTCATCGCGACCGGATGCCTCACATCCTTTGAAAACTCCAGAGGTACGCGGAGATCAGTGCCTCCAAAGGAGACGATGCCTGACTCCTCGTGAAATTTGATAGGAGTCCCAGGATTCCTGTGGCACGTGGAAAGGGACCTTTGGTCTCCCGCCTAAGCTGGAGAGGCGTCCCAATTGCCCTGCCAAGCCTCGAGGAGAATCCCGAGTTGTCCCTCGCAACTAGGCAGGAGTCCTGACGTCGCTGAACAAACACGTGGGTGGAAGGGGCATCCCCGTCGTAACTCGAGAATATACCCCAGGTTCCCGCCGCAACTCGAGAAAAACCATGAGACTTCCCCCTCGCCACGAGATGAGGCCGGATTCCCCTGCACTGCGTGCAGAGCAATTCCGTGTTGCACATCACACATGAAAGGAGCCTTGATTTCCTTGATGGCACTCCAGAGAAACCCCAAGAACACTGTTTCAAGGCTAGAGGGATCCTGAGGTCACTGTAGCAACACGAAAGAGCTCCGTGGCCCAAAAATCAACTCGAGATGAGAGGTTAGTCCCTGGCTTCGACTCCAGAGGAATACCACCTTACCACAAGCACCTCAAGAGGAGGCTTCTCTCAGCTCTAGGTATGTGAGAGGAACCCTGAGTTTGCGGCCTCAAGTGGAATGGACACCGCGATGCCCTGACTCGAAATAAGGCCGGATATCCCTGCAGTGACTTGAATGCAGGCTCGTCTTGCATCTCCCAAGACGAAAGGATGTCTGAATCCCCTGTGGAGACCACAGAGAAAGACCTAGTTCCCCACCTCATCGCGACCGGAGGCCTCACATCCTTTGAAAACTCCAGAGGTACGCGGAGATCAGTGCCTCCAAAGGAGACGATGCCTGACTCCTCGTGAAACTTGATAGGAGTCCCAGGATTCCTGTGGCACATGGAAAGGGACCCTTGGTTTCCCGCCTCAGCTGGAGAGGCGTCCCAATTGCCCTGCCAAGCCTCGAGGAGAATCCCGAGTTGGCCCTCGCAACTAGGCAGGAGTCCTGACGTCGCTGAACAAACACGTGTGTGGAAGGGCCATCCCCGTCGTAACTCAAGAATATACCTCAGGTTCCCGCCGCAACTCGAGAAAACCATGAGACTTCCGCCTCGCCGCGAGATGAGGCCCGATTCCCCTGCACTGCGTGCAGAGCAATTACGTGTTGCACATCACACATGAAAGGAGCCTTGATTTCCTTGGTGGCACTCCAGAGAAACCCCAAGAACACTGTTTCAAGGCTAGAGGGATCCTGAGGTCACTGTAGCAACACGAAAGAGCTCCGTGGACCAAAAATCAACTCGAGATGAGAGGTTAGTCCCTGGCTTCGACTCCAGAGGAATACCACCTTACCACAAGCACCTCAAGAGGAGGCTTCTCTCAGCTCTAGGTATGTGAGAGGGACCCTGAGTTTGCGGCCTCAAGTGGAATGGACACCGCGATGCCCTGACTCGAAATAAGGCCGGATATCCCTGCAGTGACTTGAATGCAGGCTCGTCTTGCATCTCCCAAGACGAAAGGATGTCTGAATCCCCTGTGGAGACCACAGAGAAAGACCTAGTTCCCCACCTCATCGCGACCGGAGGCCTCACATCCTTTGAAAACTCCAGAGGTACGGGGAGATCTGTGCCTCCAAAGGAGACGATGCCTGACTCCTCGTGAAACTTGATAGGAGTCCCAGGATTCCTGTGGCACGTGGAAAGGGACCCTTGGTCTCCCGCCTCAGCTGGAGAGGCGTCCCAATTGCCCTGCCAAGCCTCGAGGAGAATCCCGAGTTGTCCCTCGCAACTAGGCAGAAGTCCTGACGTCGCTGAACAAACACGTGGGTGGAAGGGCCATCCCCGTCGTAACTCGAGAATATACCCCAAGTTCCCGCCGCAACTCGAGAAAACCATGAGACTTCCGCCTCGCCGCGAGATGAGGCCCGATTCCCCTGCACTCGTGCAGAGCAATTACGTGTTGCACATCACACATGAAAGGAGCCTTGATTTCCTTGATGGCACTCCAGAGAAACCCCAAGAACACTGTTTCAAGGCTAGAGGGATCCTGAGGTCACTGTAGCAACACGAAAGAGCTCCGTGGACCAAAAATCAACTCGAAATGTGAGGTTAGTCCCTGGCTTCGACTCCAGAGGAATACCACCTTACCACATCACCTCAAGAGGAGGCTTCTCTCAGCTCTAGGTATGTGAGAGGGACCCTGAGTTTGCGGCCTCAAGTGGAATGCACACCGCGATGCCCTGACTCGAAATAAGGCCGGATATCCCTGCAGTGACTTGAATGCAGGCTCGTCTTGCATCTCCCAAGACGAAAGGATGTCTGAATCCCCTGTGGAGACCACAGAGACAGACGTAGTTCCCCACCTCCTCGCGACCGGAAGCCTCACATCCTTTGAAAACTCCAGAGGTACGCGGAGATCAGCGCCTCCAAAGGAGACGATGCCTGACTCCTCGTGAAACTTGATAGGAGTCCCAGGATTCCTGTGGCACGTGGAAAGGGACACTTGGTCTCCCGCCTAAGCTGGAGAGGTGTCCCAATTGCCCTGCCAAGCCTCGACGAGAATCCCAAGTTGTCCCTCGCAACTAGTCAGGAGTCCTGACGTCGCTGAACAAACACGTGTGTTGAAGGGCCATCCCCGTCGTAACTCGAGAATATACCCCAGGTTCCAGCCGCAACTCGAGAAAAACCATGAGACTTCCCCCTCGCCGCGAGATGACCTCCGATTCCCCTGCACCGTGTGCAGAGCAATTCCGTGTTGCACATCACACATGAAAGGAGCCTTGATTTCCTTGATGGCACTCCAGAGAAACCCCAAGAAAACTGTTTCAAGGCTAGAGGAATCCTGAGGTCACTGTAGCAACACGAAAGAGCTCCGTGGATCAAAAATCAACTCGAGGTGAGAGGTTAGTCCCTGGCTTCAACTCCAGAGGAATACCACCTTACCACAAACACCTCAAGAGGAGGCTTCTCTCAGCTCTAGGTATGTGAGAGGGACCCTGAGTTTGCGGCCTCAAGTGGAATGGACACCGCGATGCCCTGACTCGAAATAAGGCCGGATATCCCTGCAGTGACTTGAATGCAGGCTCGTCTTGCATCTCCCAAGACGAAAGGATGTCTGAATCCCCTGTGGAGACCACAGAGAAAGACCTAGTTCCCCATCTCATCGCGACCGGAAGCCTCACATCCTTTGAAAACTCCAGAGTTACACGGAGATCAGTGTTTCCAAAGGAGACGACGCCTGACTCCTCCTGAAACTTGATAGGAGTCCCAGGATTCCTGCGGCACGTGGAAAGGGACCCTTGGTCTCCCGCTTCAGCTGGAGAGTCGTCCCAATTGCCCTGCCAAGCCTCGAGGAGAATCCCGAGATATCCCTCGCAACTAGGCAGGAGTCCTGACGTCGCTGAACAAACACGTGGGTGAAAGGGCCATCCCCGTCGTAACTCGAGATAATACCCCAGCTTTCCGCCGTAACTCGAGAAAAACCATGAGACTTCCCCCTCGCCGCGAGATGAGGCCCGATTCCCCTGCACTACATGCAGAGCAATTCCGTGTTGCACATCAAACATGAAAGGAGCCTTGATTTCCTTGATGGCACTCCAGAGAAACCCCAAGAACACTGTTTCAAGGCTAGAGGGATCCTGAGGTCACTGTAGAAACATGAAAGAGCTCCGTGGACCAAAAATCAACTCGAGATGAGAGGTTAGTCCCTGGCTTCGACTCCAGAGGAATACCACCTTACCACAAGCACCTCAAGAGGAGGCTTCTCTCAGCTCTAGGTATGTGAGAGGGACCCTGAGTTTGCGGCCTCAAGTGGAATGGACACCGCGATGCCCTGACTCGAAATAAGGCCAGATATCCCTGCAGTGACTTGAATGCAGGCTCGTCTTGCATCTCCCAAGACGAAAGGATGTCTGAATCCCCTGTGGAGACCACAGAGAAAGACCTAGTTCCCCACCTCATCGCGACCGGAGGCCTCACATCCTTTGAAAACTCCAGAGGTACGCGGAGATCAGTGCCTCCAAAGGAGACGATGCCTGACTCCTCGTGAAACTTGATAGGAGTCCCAGGATTCCTGTGGCACGTGGAAAGGGACCCTTGGTCTCCCGCCTCAGCTGGACAGGCGTCCCAATTGCCCTGCCAAGCCTCGAGGAGAATCCTGAGTTGTCCCTCGCAACTAGGTAGGAGTCCTGACGTCGCAGAAGAAACACGTGGGTGGAAGGGCCATCCCCGTCGTAACTCGAGATTATACCGCAGGTTCCCGCCGTAACTCGAGAAAAACCATGAGACTTCCCCCTCGCCGCGAGATGAGGCCCGATTCCCCTGCACTGCGTGCAGAGCAATTCCGTGTTGCACATCACACATGAAAGGAGCCTTGATTTCCTTGATGGCACTCCAGAGAAACCCCAAGAACAGTGTTTCAAGGCTAGAGGGATCCTGAGGTCACTGTAGCAACACGAAAGAGCTCCGTGGACCAAAAATCAACTCGAGATGAGAGGTTAGTCCCTGGCTTCGACTGCAGAGGAATACCACCTTACCACAAGCACCTCAAGAGGAGGCTTCTCTCAGCTCTAAGTATGTGAGAGGGACCCTGAGTTTGCGGCCTCAAGTGGAATGGACACCGCGATGCCCTGACTCGAAATCAGGCGGGATATCCCTGCAGTGACTTGAATGCAGGCTCGTCTTGCATCTCCCAAGACGAAAGGATGTCTGAATCCCCTGTGGAGACCACAGAGACAGACGTAGTTCCCCACCTCATCGCGACCGGAAGCCTCACATCCTTTGAAAACTCCAGAGGTACTCGGAGATCAGCGCCTCCAAAGGAGACGATGCCTGACTCCTCGTGAAACTTGATAGGAGTCCCAGGATTCCTGTGGCACGTGGAAAGGGACACTTGGTCTCCCGCCTAAGCTGGAGAGGCGTCCCAATTGCCCTGCCAAGCCTCGACGAGAATACCAAGTTGTCCCTCGCAACTAGTCAGGAGTCCTGACGTCGCTGAACAAACACGTGTGTGGAAGGGCCATCCCCGTCGTAACTCGAGAATATACCCCAGGTTCCCGCCGCAACTCGAGAAAAACCATGAGACTTCCCCCTCGCTGCGAGATGACCTCCGATTCCCCTGCACCGTGTGCAGAGCAATTCCGTGTTGCACATCACACATGAAAGGAGCCTTGATTTCCTTGATGGCACTCCAGAGAAACCCCAAGAAAACTGTTTCAAGGCTAGAGGGATCCTGAGGTCACTGTAGCCACACAAAAGAGCTCCGTGGACCAAAAATCAACTTGAGATGAGAGGTTAGTCCCTGGCTTCGACTCCAGAGGAATACCACCTTACCACAAGCACCTCAAGAGGAGGCTTCTCTCAGCTCTAGGTATGTGAGAGGGACCCTGAGTTTGCGGCCTCAAGTGGAATGGACACCGCGATGCCCTGACTCGATATAAGGCCGGATACCCCTGCAGTGACTTGAATGCAGGCTCGTCTTCCATCTCCCAAGACGAAAGGATGTTTGAATCATCTGTGGAGACCACAGAGAAAGACTTAGTTCCATATCTCATCGCGACCGGAAGCCTCACATCCGTTGAAAACTCCAGAGGTACACGGAGATCAGTGCTTCCAAAGGAAACGATGCCTGACTCCTCGTGAAACTTGATAGGAGTCCCAGGATTCCTGCGGCACGTGGAAAGGGACCCTTGGTCTCCCGCCTCAGGTGGAGAGTCGTCCCAATTGCCCTGCCAAGCCTCGAGGAGAATCCCGAGATGTCCCTCGCAACTAGACAGGAGTCCTGACATCGCTGAACAAACACGTGGGTGAGAGGGCCATCCCCGTCGTAACTCGAGATAAAAGCCCAGCTTTCCGCCGTAACTCGAGAAAAACCATGAGACTTCCCCCTCGCCGCGAGATGAGGCCCGATTCCCCTGCACTACATGCAGAGCAATTCCGTGTTGCACATCAAACATGAAAGGAGCCTTGATTTCCTTGATGGCACTCCAGAGAAACCCCAAGAACACTGTTTCAAGGCTAGAGGGATCCTGAGGTCACTGTAGAAATATGAAAGAGCTCCGTGGACCAAAAATCAACTCGAGATGAGAGGTTAGTCACTGGCTTCGACTCCAGAGGAATACCACCTTACCACAAGCACCTCAAGAGGAGGCTTCTCTCAGCTCTAGGTATGTGAGAGGGACCCTGAGTTTGCGGCCTCAAGTGGAATGGACACCGCGATGCCCTGACTTGAAATAAGGCCGGATATCCCTGCAGTGACTTGAATGCAGGCTCGTCTTGCATCTCCCAAGACGAAAGGATGTCTGAATCCGCTGTGGAGACCACAGAGAAAGACCTAGTTCCCCACCTCATCGCGACCGGAGGCCTCACATCCTTTGAAAACTCCAGAGGTACGCGGAGATCAGTGCCTCCAAAGGAGGCGATGCCTGACTCCTCGTGAAACTTGATAGGAGTCCCAGGATTCCTGTGGCACGTGGAAAGGGACCCTTGGTCTCCCGCCTCAGCTGGAGAGGCGTCACAATTGCCCTGTCAAGCCTTGAGGAGAATCCCGAGTTGTCCCTCGCAACTAGGCAGGAGTCCTAACGTCGCTGAACAAAAACGTGGGTGGAAGGGCCATCCCCGTGGTAACTCGAGAATATACCCCAGGTTCCCGCCGCAACTCGAGAAAAACCATGAGACTTCCCCCTCGCCACGAGATGAGGCCCGATTCCCATGCACTGCGTGCAGAGCAATTCCGTGTTGCACATCACACATGAAAGGAGCCTTGATTTCCTTGATGGCACTCCAGAGAAACCCCAAGAACACTGTTTCAAGGCTAGAGCGATCCTGAGGTCACTGTAGCAACACGAAAGAGCTCCGTGGACCAAAAATCAACTCGAGATGAGAGGTTAGTCCCTGGCTTCGACTGCAGAGGAATACCACCTTACCACAAGCACCTCAAGAGGAGGCTTCTCTCAGCTCTAGGTATGTGAGAGGGACCCTGAGTTTGCGGCCTCAAGTGGAATGGACACCGCGATGCCCTGACTCGAAATCAGGCGGGATATCCCTGCAGTGACTTGAATGCAGGCTCGTCTTGCATCTCCCAAGAGGAAAGGATGTCTGAATCCCCTGTGGAGACCACAGAGAAAGACCTAGTTCCCCACCTCATCGCGACCGGAAGCCTCACATCCTTTGAAAACTCCAGAGGTACGCGGAGATTAGCGCCTCCAAAGGAGACGATGCCTGACTCCTCGTGAAACTTGATAGGAGTCCCAGGATTCCTGTGGCACGTGGAAAGGGACCCTTGGTCTCCCGCCTAAGCTGGAGAGGCGTCCCAATTGCCCTGCCAAGCCTCGACGAGAATCCCAAGTTGTCCCTCGCAACTAGGCAGGAGTCCTGACGTCGCTGAACAAACACGTGGGTGGAAGGGCCATCCCCGTCGTAACTCGAGAATATACCCCAGGCTCCCGCCGCAACTCGAGAAAAACCATGAGACTTCCCGCTCGCCGCGAGATGAGGCCCGATTCCCCTGCACTGCGTGCAGAGCAATTCCGTGTTGCACATCACACATGAAAGGAGCCTTGATTTCCTTGATGGCACTCCAGAGAAACCCCAAGAACACTGTTTCAAGGCTAGAGGGATCCTGAGGTCACTGTAGCAACACGAAAGAGCTCCGTGGACCAAAAATCAACTCGAGATGAGAGGTTAGTCCCTGGCTTCGACTCCAGAGGAATACCACCTTACCACAAGCACCTCAAGAGGAGGCTTCTCTCAGCTCTAGGTATGTGAGAGGGACCCTGAGTTTGCGGCCTCAAGTGGAATGGACACCGCGATGCCCTGACTCGAAATAAGGCCGGATATCCCTGCAGTGACTTGAATGCAGGCTCGTCTTGCATCTCCCAAGACGAAAGGATGTCTGAATCCCCTGTGGAGACCACAGAGAAAGACCTAGTTCCCCACCTCATCGCGACCGGAGGCCTCACATCCTTTGAAAACTCCAGAGGTACGGGGAGATCTGTGCCTCCAAAGGAGACGATGCCTGACTCCTCGTGAAACTTGATAGGAGTCCCAGGATTCCTGTGGCACGTGGAAAGGGACCCTTGGTCTCCCGCCTCAGCTGGAGAGGCGTCCCAATTGCCCTGCCAAGCCTCGAGGAGAATCCCGAGTTGTCCCTCGCAACTAGGCAGAAGTCCTGACGTCGCTGAACAAACACGTGGGTGGAAGGGCCATCCCCGTCGTAACTCGAGAATATACCCCAAGTTCCCGCCGCAACTCGAGAAAACCATGAGACTTCCGCCTCGCCGCGAGATGAGGCCCGATTCCCCTGCACTGCGTGCAGAGCAATTACGTGTTGCACATCACACATGAAAGGAGCCTTGATTTCCTTGATGGCACTCCAGAGAAACCCCAAGAACACTGTTTCAAGGCTAGAGGGATCCTGAGGTCACTGTAGCAACACGAAAGAGCTCCGTGGACCAAAAATCAACTCGAGATGTGAGGTTAGTCCCTGGCTTCGACTCCAGAGGAATACCACCTTACCACATCACCTCAAGAGGAGGCTTCTCTCAGCTCTAGGTATGTGAGAGGGACCCTGAGTTTGCGGCCTCAAGTGGAATGCACACCGCGATGCCCTGACTCGAAATAAGGCCGGATATCCCTGCAGTGACTTGAATGCAGGCTCGTCTTGCATCTCCCAAGACGAAAGGATGTCTGAATCCCCTGTGGAGACCACAGAGAAAGACCTAGTTCCCCACCTCATCGCGACCGGAGGCCTCACATCCTTTCAAAACTCCAGAGGTACGCGGAGATCAGTGCCTCAAAAGGAGACGATGCCTGACTCCTCCTGAAACTTGATAGGAGTCCCAGGATTCCTGTGGCACGTGGAAAGGGACCCTTGGTCTCCCGCCTCAGCTGGAGAGGCGTCCCAATTGCCCTGCCAAGCCTCGAGGAGAATCCCGAGTTGTCCCTCACAACTAGGCAGGAGTCCTGACGTCGCTGAACAAACACGTGTGTGGAAGGGGCATTCCCGTCGTAATTCGAGAATATACCCCAGGTTCCAGCCGCAACTCGAGAAAAACCATGAGACTTCCCCTCGCCGCGAGATGAGGCCCGATTCCCCTGCACTGCGTGCAGAGCAATTCCGTGTTGCACATCACACATGAAAGGAGCCTTGATTTCCTTGATGGCACTCCAGAGAAACCCCAAGAATACTGTTTCAAGGCTAGAGGGATCCCGAGGTCACTGTAGCAACTCGAAAGAGCTCCGTGGACCAAAAATCAACTCGAGATGAGAGGTTAGTCCCTGGCTTCGACTGCAGAGGAATACCACCTTACCACAAGCACCTCAAGAGGAGGCTTCTCTCAGCTCTAGGTATGTGAGAGGGACCCTGAGTTTGCGGCCTCAAGTGGAATGGACACCGCGATGCCCTGACTCGAAATCAGGCGGGATATCCCTGCAGTGACTTGAATGCAGGCTCGTCTTGCATCTCCCAAGACGAAAGGATGTCTGAATCCCCTGTGGAGACCACAGAGACAGACGTAGTTCCCCACCTCCTCGCGACCGGAAGCCTCACATCCTTTGAAAACTCCAGAGGTACGCGGAGATCAGCGCCTCCAAAGGAGACGATGCCTGACTCCTCGTGAAACTTGATAGGAGTCCCAGGATTCCTGTGGCACGTGGAAAGGGACACTTGGTCTCCCGCCTAAGCTGGAGAGGTGTCCCAATTGCCCTGCCAAGCCTCGACGAGAATCCCAAGTTGTCCCTCGCAACTAGTCAGGAGTCCTGACGTCGCTGAACAAACACGTGTGTTGAAGGGCCATCCCCGTCGTAACTCGAGAATATACCCCAGGTTCCCGCCGCAACTCGAGAAAAACCATGAGACTTCCCCCTCGCCGCGAGATGACCTCCGATTCCCCTGCACCGTGTGCAGAGCAATTCCGTGTTGCACATCACACATGAAAGGAGCCTTGATTTCCTTGATGGCACTCCAGAGAAACCCCAAGAAAACTGTTTCAAGGCTAGAGGAATCCTGAGGTCACTGTAGCAACACGAAAGAGCTCCGTGGATCAAAAATCAACTCGAGGTGAGAGGTTAGTCCCTGGCTTCAACTCCAGAGGAATACCACCTTACCACAAACACCTCAAGAGGAGGCTTCTCTCAGCTCTAGGTATGTGAGAGGGACCCTGAGTTTGCGGCCTCAAGTGGAATGGACACCGCGATGCCCTGACTTGAAATAAGGCCGGATATCCCTGCAGTGACTTGAATGCAGGCTCGTCTTGCATCTCCCAAGATGAAAGGATGTCTGAATCCCCTGTGGAGACCACAGAGAAAGACCTAGTTCCCCATCTCATCGCGACCGGAAGCCTCACATCCTTTGAAAACTCCAGAGTTACACGGAGATCAGTGTTTCCAAAGGAGACGACGCCTGACTCCTCCTGAAACTTGATAGGAGTCCCAGGATTCCTGTGGCACGTGGAAAGGGACACTTGGTCTCCCGCTTCAGCTGGAGAGTCGTCCCAATTGCCCTGCCAAGCCTCGAGGAGAATCCCGAGATATCCCTCGCAACTAGGCAGGAGTCCTGACGTCGCTGAACAAACACGTGGGTGAAAGGGCCATCCCCGTCGTAACTCGAGATAATACCCCAGCTTTCCGCCGTAACTCGAGAAAAACCATGAGACTTCCCCCTCGCCGCGAGATGAGGCCCGATTCCCCTGCACTACATGCAGAGCAATTCCGTGTTGCACATCAAACATGAAAGGAGCCTTGATTTCCTTGATGGCACTCCAGAGAAACCCCAAGAACACTGTTTCAAGGCTAGAGGGATCCTGAGGTCACTGTAGAAACATGAAAGAGCTCCGTGGACCAAAAATCAACTCGAGATGAGAGGTTAGTCCCTGGCTTCGACTCCAGAGGAATACCACCTTACCACAAGCACCTCAAGAGGAGGCTTCTCTCAGCTCTAGGTATGTGAGAGGGACCCTGAGTTTGCGGCCTCAAGTGGAATGGACACCGCGATGCCCTGACTCGAAATAAGGCCAGATATCCCTGCAGTGACTTGAATGCAGGCTCGTCTTGCATCTCCCAAGACGAAAGGATGTCTGAATGCCCTCTGGAGACCACAGAGAAAGACCTAGTTCCCCACCTCATCGCGACCGGAGGCCTCACATCCTTTGAAAACTCCAGAGGTACACGGAGATCAGTGCCTCCAAAGGAGACGATGCCTGACTCCTCGTGAAACTTGATAGGAGTCCCAGGATTCCTGTGGCACGTGGAAAGGGACCCTTGGTCTCCCGCCTCAGCTGGACAGGCGTCCCAATTGCCCTGCCAAGCCTCGAGGAGAATCCTGAGTTGTCCCTCGCAACTAGGCAGGAGTCCTGACGTCGCAGAAGAAACACGTGGGTGGAAGGGCCATCCCCGTCGTAACTCGAGATTATACCCCAGGTTCCCGCCGTAACTCGAGAAAAACCATGAGACTTCCCCCTCGCCGCGAGATGAGGCCCGATTCCCCTGCACTGCGTGCAGAGCAATTCCGTGTTGCACATCACACATGAAAGGAGCCTTGATTTCCTTGATGGCACTCCAGAGAAACCCCAAGAACAGTGTTTCAAGGCTAGAGGGATCCTGAGGTCACTGTAGCAACACGAAAGAGCTCCGTGGACCAAAAATCAACTCGAGATGAGAGGTTAGTCCCTGGCTTCGACTGCAGAGGAATACCACCTTACCACAAGCACCTCAAGAGGAGGCTTCTCTCAGCTCTAAGTATGTGAGAGGGACCCTGAGTTTGCGGCCTCAAGTGGAATGGACACCGCGATGCCCTGACTCGAAATCAGGCGAGATATCCCTGCAGTGACTTGAATGCAGGCTCGTCTTGCATCTCCCAAGACGAAAGGATGTCTGAATCCCCTGTGGAGACCACAGAGACAGACGTAGTTCCCCACCTCATCGCGACTGGAAGCCTCACATCCTTTGAAAACTCCAGAGGTACTCGGAGATCAGCGCCTCCAAAGGAGACGATGCCTGACTCCTCGTGAAACTTGATAGGAGTCCCAGGATTCCTGTGGCACGTGGAAAGGGACACTTGGTCTCCCGCCTAAGCTGGAGAGGCGTCCCAATTGCCCTGCCAAGCCTCGACGAGAATCCCAAGTTGTCCCTCGCAACTAGTCAGGAGTCCTGACGTCGCTGAACAAACACGTGTTTGGAAGGGCCATCCCCGTCGTAACTCGAGAATATACCCCAGGTTCCCGCCGCAACTCGAGAAAAACCATGAGACTTCCCCCTCGCTGCGAGATGACCTCCGATTCCCCTGCACCGTGTGCAGAGCAATTCCGTGTTGCACATCACACATGAAAGGAGCCTTGATTTCCTTGATGGCACTCCAGAGAAACCCCAAGAAAACTGTTTCAAGGCTAGAGGGATCCTGAGGTCACTGTAGCCACACAAAAGAGCTCCGTGGACCAAAAATCAACTTGAGATGAGAGGTTAGTCCCTGGCTTCGACTCCAGAGGAATACCACCTTACCACAAGCACCTCAAGAGGAGGCTTCTCTCAGCTCTAGGTATGTGAGAGGGACCCTGAGTTTGCGGCCTCAAGTGGAATGGACACCGCGATGCCCTGACTCGATATAAGGCCGGATACCCCTGCAGTGACTTGAATGCAGGCTCGTCTTCCATCTCCCAAGACGAAAGGATGTTTGAATCATCTGTGGAGACCACAGAGAAAGACTTAGTTCCATATCTCATCGCGACCGGAAGCCTCACATCCGTTGAAAACTCCAGAGGTACACGGAGATCAGTGCTTCCAAAGGAAACGATGCCTGACTCCTCGTGAAACTTGATAGGAGTCCCAGGATTCCTGCGGCACGTGGAAAGGGACCCTTTGTCTCCCGCCTCAGGTGGAGAGTCGTCCCAATTGCCCTGCCAAGCCTCGAGGAGAATCCCGAGATGTCCCTCGCAACTAGACAGGAGTCCTGACATCGCTGAACAAACACGTGGGTGAGAGGGCCATCCCCGTCGTAACTCGAGATAAAAGCCCAGCTTTCCGCCGTAACTCGAGAAAAACCATGAGACTTCCCCCTCGCCGCGAGATGAGGCCCGATTCCCCTGCACTACATGCAGAGCAATTCCGTGTTGCACATCAAACATGAAAGGAGCCTTGATTTCCTTGATGGCACTCCAGAGAAACCCCAAGAACACTGTTTCAAGGCTAGAGGGATCCTGAGGTCACTGTAGAAATATGAAAGAGCTCCGTGGACCAAAAATCAACTCGAGATGAGAGGTTAGTCACTGGCTTCGACTCCAGAGGAATACCACCTTACCACAAGCACCTCAAGAGGAGGCTTCTCTCAGCTCTAGGTATGTGAGAGGGACCCTGAGTTTGCGGCCTCAAGTGGAATGGACACCGCGATGCCCTGACTTGAAATAAGGCCGGATATCCCTGCAGTGACTTGAATGCAGGCTCGTCTTGCATCTCCCAAGACGAAAGGATGTCTGAATCCGCTGTGGAGACCACAGAGAAAGACCTAGTTCCCCACGTCATCGCGACCGGAGGCCTCACATCCTTTGAAAACTCCAGAGGAACGCGGAGATCAGTGCCTCCAAAGGAGGCGATGCCTGACTCCTCGTGAAACTTGATAGGAGTCCCAGGATTCCTGTGGCACGTGGAAAGGGACCCTTGGTCTCCCGCCTCAGCTGGAGAGGCGTCACAATTGCCCTGTCAAGCCTTGAGGAGAATCCCGAGTTGTCCCTCGCAACTAGTCAGGAGTCCTAACGTCGCTGAACAAAAACGTGTGTGGAAGGGCCATCCCCGTGGTAACTCGAGAATATACCCCATGCTCCCGCCGCAACTCGAGAAAAACCATGAGACTTCCCCCTCGCCACGAGATGAGGCCCGATTCCCATGCACTGCGTGCAGAGCAATTCCGTGTTGCACATCACACATGAAAGGAGCCTTGATTTCCTTGATGGCACTCCAGAGAAACCCCAAGAACACTGTTTCAAGGCTAGAGGGATCCTGAGGTCACTGTAGCAACACGAAAGAATTTCATGGACCAAAAATCAACTCGAGATGAGAGGTTAGTCCCTGGCTTCGACTGCAGAGGAATACCACCTTACCACAAGCACCTCAAGAGGAGGCTTCTCTCAGCTCTAGGTATGGGAGAGGGACCCTGAGTTTGCGGCCTCAGGTGGAATGGACACCGCGATGCCCTGACTCGAAATAAGGCCGGATATCCCTGCAGTGACTTGAATGCAGGCTCGTCTTGAATCTCCCAAGACAAAAGGATGTCTGAATCCCCTGTGGAGACCACAGAGAAAGACCTAGTTCCCCACCTCATCACGACCGGAGGCCTCACATCCTTGAAAACTTCAGAGGTACGCGGAGATCAGTGCCTCCAAAGGAGACAATGCCTGACTCCTCGTGAAACTTGATAGGAGTCCCAGGATTCCTGTGGCACGTGGAAAGGGACACTTGGTCTCCCGCCTAAGCTGGAGAGGTGTCCCAATTGCCCTGCCAAGCCTCGACGAGAATCCCAAGTTGTCCCTCGCAACTAGTCAGGAGTCCTGACGTCGCTGAACAAACACGTGTGTTGAAGGGCCATCCCCGTCGTAACTCGAGAATATACCCCAGGTTCCCGCCGCAACTCGAGAAAAACCATGAGACTTCCCCCTCGCCGCGAGATGACCTCCGATTCCCCTGCACCGTGTGCAGAGCAATTCCGTGTTGCACATCACACATGAAAGGAGCCTTGATTTCCTTGATGGCACTCCAGAGAAACCCCAAGAAAACTGTTTCAAGGCTAGAGGAATCCTGAGGTCACTGTAGCAACACGAAAGAGCTCCGTGGATCAAAAATCAACTCGAGGTGAGAGGTTAGTCCCTGGCTTCAACTCCAGAGGAATACCACATTACCACAAACACCTCAAGAGGAGGCTTCTCTCAGCTCTAGGTATGTGAGAGGGACCCTGAGTTTGCGGCCTCAAGTGGAATGGACACCGCGATGCCCTGACTTGAAATAAGGCCGGATATCCCTGCAGTGACTTGAATGCAGGCTCGTCTTGCATCTCCCAAGATGAAAGGATGTCTGAATCCCCTGTGGAGACCACAGAGAAAGACCTAGTTCCCCATCTCATCGCGACCGGAAGCCTCACATCCTTTGAAAACTCCAGAGTTACACGGAGATCAGTGTTTCCAAAGGAGACGACGCCTGACTCCTCCTGAAACTTGATAGGAGTCCCAGGATTCCTGTGGCACGTGGAAAGGGACACTTGGTCTCCCGCTTCAGCTGGAGAGTCGTCCCAATTGCCCTGCCAAGCCTCGAGGAGAATCCCGAGATATCCCTCGCAACTAGGCAGGAGTCCTGACGTCGCTGAACAAACACGTGGGTGAAAGGGCCATCCCCGTCGTAACTCGAGATAATACCCCAGCTTTCCGCCGTAACTCGAGAAAAACCATGAGACTTCCCCCTCGCCGCGAGATGAGGCCCGATTCCCCTGCACTACATGCAGAGCAATTCCGTGTTGCACATCAAACATGAAAGGAGCCTTGATTTCCTTGATGGCACTCCAGAGAAACCCCAAGCACACTGTTTCAAGGCTAGAGGGATCCTGAGGTCACTGTAGAAACATGAAAGAGCTCCGTGGACCAAAAATCAACTCGAGATGAGAGGTTAGTCCCTGGCTTCGACTCCAGAGGAATACCACCTTACCACAAGCACCTCAAGAGGAGGCTTCTCTCAGCTCTAGGTATGTGAGAGGGACCCTGAGTTTGCGGCCTCAAGTGGAATGGACACCGCGATGCCCTGACTCGAAATAAGGCCAGATATCCCTGCAGTGACTTGAATGCAGGCTCGTCTTGCATCTCCCAAGACGAAAGGATGTCTGAATGCCCTCTGGAGACCACAGAGAAAGACCTAGTTCCCCACCTCATCGCGACCGGAGGCCTCACATCCTTTGAAAACTCCAGAGGTACGCGGAGATCAGTGCCTCCAAAGGAGACGATGCCTGACTCCTCGTGAAACTTGATAGGAGTCCCAGGATTCCTGTGGCACGTGGAAAGGGACCCTTGGTCTCCCGCCTCAGCTGGACAGGCGTCCCAATTGCCCTGCCAAGCCTCGAGGAGAATCCTGAGTTGTCCCTCGCAACTAGGCAGGAGTCCTGACGTCGCAGAAGAAACACGTGGGTGGAAGGGCCATCCCCGTCGTAACTCGAGATTATACCCCAGGTTCCCGCCGTAACTCGAGAAAAACCATGAGACTTCCCCCTCGCCGCGAGATGAGGCCCGATTCCCCTGCACTGCGTGCAGAGCAATTCCGTGTTGCACATCACACATGAAAGGAGCCTTGATTTCCTTGATGGCACTCCAGAGAAACCCCAAGAACAGTGTTTCAAGGCTAGAGGGATCCTGAGGTCACTGTAGCAACACGAAAGAGCTCCGTGGACCAAAAATCAACTCGAGATGAGAGGTTAGTCCCTGGCTTCGACTGCAGAGGAATACCACCTTACCACAAGCACCTCAAGAGGAGGCTTCTCTCAGCTCTAAGTATGTGAGAGGGACCCTGAGTTTGCGGCCTCAAGTGGAATGGACACCGCGATGCCCTGACTCGAAATCAGGCGGGATATCCCTGCAGTGACTTGAATGCAGGCTCGTCTTGCATCTCCCAAGACGAAAGGATGTCTGAATCCCCTGTGGAGACCACAGAGACAGACGTAGTTCCCCACCTCATCGCGACTGGAAGCCTCACATCCTTTGAAAACTCCAGAGGTACTCGGAGATCAGCGCCTCCAAAGGAGACGATGCCTGACTCCTCGTGAAACTTGATAGGAGTCCCAGGATTCCTGTGGCACGTGGAAAGGGACACTTGGTCTCCCGCCTAAGCTGGAGAGGCGTCCCAATTGCCCTGCCAAGCCTCGACGAGAATCCCAAGTTGTCCCTCGCAACTAGTCAGGAGTCCTGACGTCGCTGAACAAACACGTGTGTGGAAGGGCCATCCCCGTCGTAACTCGAGAATATACCCCAGGTTCCCGCCGCAACTCGAGAAAAACCATGAGACTTCCCCCTCGCTGCGAGATGACCTCCGATTCCCCTGCACCGTGTGCAGAGCAATTCCGTGTTGCACATCACACATGAAAGGAGCCTTGATTTCCTTGATGGCACTCCAGAGAAACCCCAAGAAAACTGTTTCAAGGCTAGAGGGATCCTGAGGTCACTGTAGCCACACAAAAGAGCTCCGTGGACCAAAAATCAACTTGAGATGAGAGGTTAGTCCCTGGCTTCGACTCCAGAGGAATACCACCTTACCACAAGCACCTCAAGAGGAGGCTTCTCTCAGCTCTAGGTATGTGAGAGGGACCCTGAGTTTGCGGCCTCAAGTGGAATGGACACCGCGATGCCCTGACTCGATATAAGGCCGGATACCCCTGCAGTGACTTGAATGCAGGCTCGTCTTCCATCTCCCAAGACGAAAGGATGTTTGAATCATCTGTGGAGACCACAGAGAAAGACTTAGTTCCATATCTCATCGCGACCGGAAGCCTCACATCCGTTGAAAACTCCAGAGGTACACGGAGATCAGTGCTTCCAAAGGAAACGATGCCTGACTCCTCGTGAAACTTGATAGGAGTCCCAGGATTCCTGCGGCACGTGGAAAGGGACCCTTGGTCTCCCGCCTCAGGTGGAGAGTCGTCCCAATTGCCCTGCCAAGCCTCGAGGAGAATCCCGAGATGTCCCTCGCAACTAGACAGGAGTCCTGACATCGCTGAACAAACACGTGGGTGAGAGGGCCATCCCCGTCGTAACTCGAGATAAAAGCCCAGCTTTCCGCCGTAACTCGAGAAAAACCATGAGACTTCCCCCTCGCCGCGAGATGAGGCCCGATTCCCCTGCACTACATGCAGAGCAATTCCGTGTTGCACATCAAACATGAAAGGAGCCTTGATTTCCTTGATGGCACTCCAGAGAAACCCCAAGAACACTGTTTCAAGGCTAGAGGGATCCTGAGGTCACTGTAGAAATATGAAAGAGCTCCGTGGACCAAAAATCAACTCGAGATGAGAGGTTAGTCACTGGCTTCGACTCCAGAGGAATACCACCTTACCACAAGCACCTCAAGAGGAGGCTTCTCTCAGCTCTAGGTATGTGAGAGGGACCCTGAGTTTGCGGCCTCAAGTGGAATGGACACCGCGATGCCCTGACTTGAAATAAGGCCGGATATCCCTGCAGTGACTTGAATGCAGGCTCGTCTTGCATCTCCCAAGACGAAAGGATGTCTGAATCCGCTGTGGAGACCACAGAGAAAGACCTAGTTCCCCACGTCATCGCGACCGGAGGCCTCACATCCTTTGAAAACTCCAGAGGAACGCGGAGATCAGTGCCTCCAAAGGAGGCGATGCCTGACTCCTCGTGAAACTTGATAGGAGTCCCAGGATTCCTGTGGCACGTGGAAAGGGACCCTTGGTCTCCCGCCTCAGCTGGAGAGGCGTCACAATTGCCCTGTCAAGCCTTGAGGAGAATCCCGAGTTGTCCCTCGCAACTAGTCAGGAGTCCTAACGTCGCTGAACAAAAACGTGTGTGGAAGGGCCATCCCCGTGGTAACTCGAGAATATACCCCATGCTCCCGCCGCAACTCGAGAAAAACCATGAGACTTCCCCCTCGCCACGAGATGAGGCCCGATTCCCATGCACTGCGTGCAGAGCAATTCCGTGTTGCACATCACACATGAAAGGAGCCTTGATTTCCTTGATGGCACTCCAGAGAAACCCCAAGAACACTGTTTCAAGGCTAGAGGGATCCTGAGGTCACTGTAGCAACACGAAAGAATTTCATGGACCAAAAATCAACTCGAGATGAGAGGTTAGTCCCTGGCTTCGACTGCAGAGGAATACCACCTTACCACAAGCACCTCAAGAGGAGGCTTCTCTCAGCTCTAGGTATGGGAGAGGGACCCTGAGTTTGCGGCCTCAGGTGGAATGGACACCGCGATGCCCTGACTCGAAATAAGGCCGGATATCCCTGCAGTGATTTGAATGCAGGCTCGTCTTGAATCTCCCAAGACAAAAGGATGTCTGAATCCCCTGTGGAGACCACAGAGAAAGACCTAGTTCCCCACCTCATCACGACCGGAGGCCTCACATCCTTGAAAACTTCAGAGGTACGCGGAGATCAGTGCCTCCAAAGGAGACAATGCCTGACTCCTCGTGAAACTTGATAGGAGTCCCAGGATTCCTGTGGCACGTGGAAAGGGACCCTTGGTCTCCCGCCTCAGCTGGAGAGGCGTCCCAATTGCCCTGCCAAGCCTCGAGGAGAATCCCGAGTTGTCCCTCACAACTAGGCAGGATCCTGACATGGCTGAACAAACACGTGGGTGGAAGGGCCATCCCCGTCGTAATTCGAGAATATACCCCAGGTTCCCGCCGCAACTCGAGAAAAACCATGAGACTTCCCCCTCGCCGCGAGATGAGCTCCGATTCCCCTGCACTGTGTGCAGAGCAATTCCGTGTTGCACATCACACATGAAAGGAGCCTTGATTTCCTTGATTGCACTCCAGAGAAACCCCAAGAAAACTGTTTCAAGGCTAGAGGGATCCTGAGGTCACTGTAGCCACACAAAAGAGCTCCGTGGACCAAAAATCAACTTGAGATGAGAGGTTAGTCCCTGGCTTCGACTCCAGAGGAATACCACCTTACCACAAGCACCTCAAGAGGAGGCTTCTCTCAGCTCTAGGTATGGGAGAGGGACCCTGAGTTTGCGGCCTCAGGTGGAATGGACACCGCGATGCCCTGACTCGAAATAAGGCCAGATATCTCTGCAGTGACTTGAATGCCAGCTCGTCTTGCATCTCCCAAGATGAAAGGATGTCTGAATCCCCTGTGGAGACCACAGAGAAAGACCTAGTTCCCCACCTCATCGCGACCGGAGGCCTCAAATTCTTTGAAAACTCCAGAGGTTCGCGGAGATCTGTGCCTCCATAAAGGACGATGCCTGACTCCTCGTGAAACTTGATAGGAGTCCCAGGATTCCTGTGGCACGTGGAAAGGCACCCTTGGTCTCCCGCCTCAGCTGGAGAGGCGTCCCAATTGCCCTGCCAAGCCTCGAGGAGAATCCCGAGTTGTCCCACGCAACTAGGCAGGAGTCCTGCCGTCGCTGAACAAACACGTGGGTGGAAGGGCCATCCCCGTCGTAACTCGAGAATATACCCCAGGTTCCCGCCACAACTCGAGTAAAACCATGAGACTTAACCCTCGTCGCGAGATGAGGCCCGATTCCCCTGCACTGCGTGCAGAGCAATTCCGTGTTGCACATTACACATGAAAGGAGCGTTGATTTCCTTGATGGCACTCCAGAGAAACCCCAAGAACACTGTTTCAAGGCTAGAGTGAACCTGAGGTCACTGTAGCAACACGAAAGAGCTCCGTGGACCAAAAATCAACTCAAGATGAGAGGTTAGTCCCTGGCTTCGACTCCAGAGGAATACCACCTTACCACAAGCACCTCAAGAGGAGGCTTCTCTCAGCTCTAGGTATGTGAGAGGGACCTTGAGTTTGCGGCCTCAAGTGGAATGGACACCGCGATGCCCTGACTCGAAATAAGGCGGGATATCCCTGCAGTGACTTGAATGCAGGCTCGTCTTGCATCTCCCAAGACGAAAGGATGTCTGAATCACCTGTGGAGACCACAGAGAAAGACCTAGTTCCCCACCTCATCACGACCGGAGGCCTCACATCCTTGAAAACTCCAGAGGTACGCGGAGATCAGTGCCTCCAAAGGAGACAATGCCTGACTCCTCGTGAAACTTGATAGGAGTCCCAGGATTCCTGTGGCACGTGGAAAGGGACCCTTGGTCTCCCGCCTCAGCTGGAGAGGCGTCCCAATTGCCCTGCAAAGCCTCGAGGAGAATCCCGAGTTGTCCCTCACAACTAGGCAGGATCCTGACATGGCTGAACAAACACGTGTGTGGAAGGGCCATCCCCGTCGTAATTCGAGAATATACCCCAGGTTCCCGCCGCAACTCGAGAAAAACCATGAGACTTCCCCCTCGCCGCGAGATGAGGCCCGATTCCCCTGCACTGTGTGCAGAGCAATTCCGTGTTGCACATCACACATGAAAGGAGCCTTGATTTCCTTGATGGCACTCCAGAGAAACCCCAAGAACACTGTTTCAAGGCTAGAGGGATCCTGAAGTCACTGTAGCAACTCGAAAGAGCTCCGTGGACCAAAAATCAACTCGAGATGAGAGGTTAGTCCCTGTCTTCGACTCCAGAGGAATACCACCTTACCACAAGCACCTCAAGAGGAGGCTTCTCTCAGCTCTAGGTATGTGAGAGGGACCCTGAGTTTGCGGCCTCAAGTGGAATGGACACCGCGATGCCCTGACTCGAAATCAGGCGGGATATCCCTGCAGTGACTTGAATGCAGGCTCGTCTTGCATCTCCCAAGACGAAAGGATGTCTGAATCCCCTGTGGAGACCACAGAGACAGACGTAGTTCCCCACCTCCTCGCGACCGGAAGCCTCACATCCTTTGAAAACTCCAGAGGTACGCGGAGATCAGCGCCTCCAAAGGAGACGATGCCTGACTCCTCGTGAAACTTGATAGGTGTCCCAGGATTCCTGTGGCACGTGGAAAGGGACACTTGTTCTCCCGCCTAAGCTGGAGAGGTGTCCCAATTGCCCTGCCAAGCCTCGACGAGAATCCCAAGTTGTCCCTCGCAACTAGTCAGGAGTCCTGACGTCGCTGAACAAACACGTGTGTTGAAGGGCCATCCCCGTCGTAACTCGAGAATATACCCCAGGTTCCCGCCGCAACTCGAGAAAAACCATGAGACTTCCCCCTCGCCGCGAGATGACCTCCGATTCCCCTGCACCGTGTGCAGAGCAATTCCGTGTTGCACATCACACATGAAAGGAGCCTTGATTTCCTTGATGGCACTCCAGAGAAACCCCAAGAAAACTGTTTCAAGGCTAGAGGAATCCTGAGGTCACTGTAGCAACACGAAAGAGCTCCGTGGACCAAAAATCAACTCGAGGTGAGAGGTTAGTCCCTGGCTTCGACTCCAGAGGAATACCACCTTACCACAAGCACCTCAAGAGGAGGCTTCTCTCAGCTCTAGGTATGTGAGAGGGACCCTGAGTTTGCGGCCTCAAGTGGAATGGACACCGCGATGCCCTGACTTGAAATAAGGCCGGATATCCCTGCAGTGACTTGAATGCAGGCTCGTCTTGCATCTCCCAAGACGAAAGGATGTCTGAATCCCCTGTGGAGACCACAGAGAAAGACCTAGTTCCCCATCTCATCGCGACCGGAAGCCTCACATCCTTTGAAAACTCCAGAGGTACACGGAGATCAGTGTTTCCAAAGGAGACGATGCCTGACTCCTCCTGAAACTTGATAGGAGTCCCAGGATTCCTGCGGCACGTGGAAAGCGACCCTTGGTCTCCCGCCTCAGCTGGAGAGTCGTCCCAATTGCCCTGCCAAGCCTCGAGGAGAATCCCGAGATATCCCTCGCAACTAGGCAGGAGTCCTGACGTCGCTGAACAAACACGTGGGTGAAAGGGCCATCCCCGTCGTAACTCGAGATAATACCCCAGCTTTCCGCCGTAACTCGAGAAAAACCATGAGACTTCCCCCTCGCCGCGAGATGAGGCCCGATTCCCCTGCACTACATGCAGAGCAATTCCGTGTTGCACATCAAACATGAAAGGAGCCTTGATTTCCTTGATGGCACTCCAGAGAAACCCCAAGAACACTGTTTCAAGGCTAGAGGGATCCTGAGGTCACTGTAGAAACATGAAAGAGCTCCGTGGACCAAAAATCAACTCGAGATGAGAGGTTAGTCCCTGGCTTCGACTCCAGAGGAATACCACCTTACCACAAGCACCTCAAGAGGAGGCTTCTCTCAGCTCTAGGTATGTGAGAGGGACCCTGAGTTTGCGGCCTCAAGTGGAATGGACACCGCGATGCCCTGACTCGAAATAAGGCGGGATATCCCTGCAGTGACTTGAATGCAGGCTCGTCTTGCATCTCCCAAGACGAAAGGATGTCTGAATGCTCTCTGGAGACCACAGAGAAAGACCTAGTTCCCCACCTCATCGCGACCGGAGGCCTCACATCCTTTGAAAACTCCAGAGGTACGCGGAGATCAGTGCCTCCAAAGGAGACGATGCCTGACTCCTCGTGAAACTTGATAGGAGTCCCAGGATTCCTGTGGCACGTGGAAAGGGACCCTTGGTCTCCCGCCTCAGCTGGACAGGCGTCCCAATTGCCTTGCCAAGCCTCGAGGAGAATCCCGAGTTGTCCCTCGCAACTAGGCAGGAGTCCTGACGTCGCAGAAGAAACACGTGGGTGGAAGGGCCATCCCCGTCGTAACTCGAGATTATACCCCAGGTTCCCGCCGTAACTCGAGAAAAACCATGAGACTTCCCCCTCGCCGCGAGATGAGGCCCGATTCCCCTGCACTGCGTGCAGAGCAATTTCGTGTTGCACATCACACAGGAAAGGAGCCTTGATTTCCTTGATGGCACTCCAGAGAAACCCCAAGAACAGTGTTTCAAAGCTAGAGGGATCCGGAGGTCACTGTAGCAACACGAAAGAGCTCCGTGGGCCAAAAATCAACTCGAGATGAGAGGTTAGTCCCTGGCTTCGACTGCAGAGGAATACCACCTTACCACAAGCACCTCAAGAGGAGGTATCTCTCAGCTCTAGGTATGTGAGAGGGACCCTGAGTTTGCGGCCTCAAGTGGAATGGACACCGCGATGCCCTGACTCGAAATCAGGCGGGATATCACTGCAGTGACTTGAATGCAGGCTCGTCTTGCATCTCCCAAGACGAAAGGATGTCTGAATCCCCTGTGGAGACCACAGAGACAGACGTAGTTCCCCACCTCATCGCGACCGGAAGCCTCACATCCTTTGAAAACTCCAGAGGTACGCGGAGATCAGCGCCTCCAAAGGAGACGATGCCTGACTCCTCGTGAAACTTGATAGGAGTCCCAGGATTCCTGTGGCACGTGGAAAGGGACACTTGGTCTCCCGCCTAAGCTGGAGAGGCGTTCCAATTGCCCTGCCAAGCCTCGACGAGAATCCCAAGTTGTCCCTCGCAACTAGTCAGGAGTCCTGACGTCGCTGAACAAACACGTGTGTGGAAGGGCCATCCCCGTCGTAACTCGAGAATATACCCCAGGTTCCCGCCGCAACTCGAGAAAAACCATGAGACTTCCCCCTCGCCGCGAGATGACCTCCGATTCCCCTGCACCGTGTGCAGAGCAATTCCGTGTTGCACATCACACATGAAAGGAGCCTTGATTTCCTTGATGGCACTCCAGAGAAACCCCAAGAAAACTGTTTCAAGGCTAGAGGGATCCTGAGGTCACTGTAGAAACATGAAAGAGCTCCGTGGACCAAAAATCAACTTGAGATGAGAGGTTAGTCCCTGGCTTCGACTCCAGAGGAATACCACCTTACCACAAGCACCTCAAGAGGAGGCTTCTCTCAGCTCTAGGTATGTGAGAGGGACCCTGAGTTTGCGGCCTCAAGTGGAATGGACACCGCGATGCCCTGACTCGATATAAGGCCTGATACCCCTGCAGTGACTTGAATGCAGGCTCGTCTTCCATCTCCCAAGACGAAAGGATGTCTGAATCATCTGTGGAGACCACAGAGAAAGACCTAGTTCCATATCTCATCGCGACCGGAAGCCTCACATCCGTTGAAAACTCCAGAGGTACACGGAGATCAGTGCTTCCAAAGGAAACGATGCCTGACTCCTCGTGAAACTTGATAGGAGTCCCAGGATTCCTGCGGCACGTGGAAAGGGACCCTTGGTCTCCCGCCTCAGGTGGAGAGTCGTCCCAATTGCCCTGCCAAGCCTCGAGGAGAATCCCTAGATGTCCCTCGCAACTAGACAGGAGTCCTGACATCGCTGAACAAACACGTGGGTGAAAGGGCCATCCCCGTCGTAACTCGAGATAAAAGCCCAGCTTTCCGCCGTAACTCGAGAAAAACCATGAGACTCCCCCCTCGCCGGGAGATGAGGCCCGATTCCCCTGCACTACATGCAGAGCAATTCCGTGTTGCACATCAAACATGAAAGGAGCCTTGATTTCCTTGATGGCACTCCAGAGAAACCCCAAGAACACTGTTTCAAGGCTAGAGGGATCCTGAGGTCACTGTAGAAATATGAAAGAGCTCCGTGGACCAAAAATCAACTCGAGATGAGAGGTTAGTCCCTGGCTTCGACTCCAGAGGAATACCACCTTACCACAAGCACCTCAAGAGGAGGCTTCTCTCAGCTCTAGGTATGTGA
Organism: Cervus elaphus; assembly: GCF_910594005.1. Classification (NCBI taxonomy): domain Eukaryota; kingdom Metazoa; phylum Chordata; class Mammalia; order Artiodactyla; family Cervidae; genus Cervus; species Cervus elaphus. The sequence goes on along the minus strand of NC_057845.1, from coordinate 1,154,524 downwards.
GAGGGACCCTGAGTTTGCGGCCTCAAGTGGAATGGACACCGCGATGCCCTGACTTGAAATAAGGCCGGATATCCCTGCAGTGACTTGAATGCAGGCTCGTCTTGCATCTCCCAAGACGAAAGGATGTCTGAATCCCCTGTGGAGACCACAGAGAAAGACCTAATTCCCCACCTCATCGCGACCGGAGGCCTCACATCCTTTGAAAACTCCAGAGGTACGCGGAGATCAGCGCCTCCAAAGGAGACGATGACTGACTCCTCGTGAAACTTGATAGGAGTCCCAGGATTCCTGTGGCACGTGGAAAGGGACCCTTGGTCTCCCGCCTCAGCAGAACAGGCGTCCCAATTGCCCTGCCAAGCCTCGAGGAGAATCCCGAGTTGTCCCTCGAAACTAGGCAGGAGTCCTGACGTCGCTGAACAAAAACGTGGGTGGAAGGGCCATCCCCATCGTAACTCGAGAATATACCCCAGGTTCCCGCCGCAACTCGAGAAAAACCATGAGACTTCCCCCTCGCCGCGAGATGAGGCCCGATTCCCCTGCACTGTGTGCAGAGCAATTCCGTGTTGCACATCACACATGAAAGGAGCCTTGATTTCCTTGATGGCACTCCAGAGAAACCCCAAGAACAGTGTTTCAAGGCTAGAGGGATCCTGAGGTCACTGTAGCAACACGAAAGAGCTCCGTGGACCAAAAATCAACTCGAGATGAGAGGTTAGTCCCTGGCTTCGACTCCAGAGGAATACCACCTTACCACAAGCACCTCAAGAGGAGGCTTCTCTCAGCTCTAGGTATGTGAGAGGGACCCTGAGTTTGCGGCCTCAAGTGGAATGGACACCGCGATGCCCTGACTTGAAATAAGGCCGGATATCCCTGCAGTGACTAGAATGCAGGCTCGTCTTGCATCTCCCAAGACGAAAGGATGTCTGAATCCCCTGTGGAGACCACAGAGAAAGACCTAGTTCCCCACCTCATCGCGACCGGATGCCTCACATCCTTTGAAAACTCCAGAGGTACGCGGAGATCAGTGCCTCCAAAGGAGACGATGCCTGACTCCTCGTGAAACTTTATAGGAGTCCCAGGATTCCTGTGGCACATGGAAAAGGACCCTTGGTCTCCCGCCTCAGCTGGAGAGGCGTCCAAATTGCCCTGCCAAGCCTCGAGGAGAATCCTGAGTTGTCCCTCGCAACTAGGCAGGAGTCCTTATGTCGCTGAACAAACAAGTGGGTGGAAGGGCCATCCCGTCGTAACTCGAGAATATACCCAAGGTTCCCGCCGCAACTCGAGAAAAACCATGAGACTTCCCCCTCGCCGCGAGATGAGGCCGGATTCCCCTGCACTGCGTGCAGAGCAATTCCGTGTTGCACATCACACATGAAAGGAGCCTTGATTTCCTTGATGGCACTCCAGAGAAACCCCAAGAAAACTGTTTCTAGGCTAGAGGATCCTGAGGTCACTGTAGCCACAGGAAAGTGCTCCGTGGACCAAAAATCAACTCGAGATGAGAGGTTAGTCCCTGGCTTCGACTCCAGAGGAATACCACCTTACCACAAGCACCTCAAGAGGAGGCTTCTCTCAGCTCTAGGTATGTGAGAGGGACCCTGAGTTTGCGGCCTCAAGTGGAAAGGACACCACGATGCCCTGACTCGAAATAAGGCCGGATATCCCTGCAGTGACTTGAATGCAGGCTCGTCTTGCATCTCCCAAGACGAAAGGATGTCTGAATCCGCTGTGGAGACCACAGAGAAAGACCTAGTTCCTCACCTCATCGTGACCGGAGGCCTCACATCCTTTGAAAACTTCAGAGGTACGCGGAGATCAGTGCCTCCAAAGGAGACGATGCCGGACTCCTCGTGAAACTTGATAGGAGTCCCAGGATTCCTGTGGCACGTGGAAAGGGACCCTTGGTCTCCCGCCTCAGCTGGAGAGGCGTCCAAATTGCCCTGCCAAGCCTCGAGGAGAATCCTGAGTTGTCCCTCGCAACTAGGCAGGAGTCCTGACGTCGGTGAACAAACACGTGGGTGGAAGGGCCATCCCCGTCGTAACTCGAGAATATACCCCAGGTTCCCGCCGCAACTCGAGAAAACCATGAGACTTCCGCCTCGCCGCGAGATGCGGCCCGATTCCCCTGCACTGCGTGCAGAGCAATTCCGTGTTGCACATCACACATGAAAGGAGCCTTGATTTCCTTGATGGCACTCCAGAGAAACCCCAAGAACACTGTTTCAAGGCTAGAGGGATCCTGAGGTCACTGCAGCAACACGAAAGAGCTCCGTGGACCAAAAATCACCTCGAGATGTGAGGTTAGTCCCTGGCTTCGACTCCAGAGGAATACCACCTTACCACAAGCACCTCAAGAGGAGGCTTCTCTCAGCTCTAGGTATGTGAGAGGGACCCTGAGTTTGTGGCCTCAAGTGGAATGGACACCGCGATGCCCTGACTCGAAATAAGGCCGGATATCCCTGCAGTGACTTGAATGCAGGCTCGTCTTGCATCTCCCACGACGAAAGGATGTCTGAATGCCCTCTGGAGACCACAGAGAAAGACCTAGTTCCCCACCTCATCGCGACCGGAGGCCTCACATCCTTTCAAAACTCCAGAGGTACGCGGAGATCAGTGCCTCCAAAGGAGACGATGCCTGACTCCTCGTGAAACTTGATAGGAGTCCCAGGATTCCTGTGGCACGTGGAAAGGGACCCTTGGTCTCCCGCCTCAGATGGAGAGGCGTCCCAATTGCCCTGCCAAGCCTCGAGGAGAATCCCGAGTTGTCCCTCGCAACTAGGCAGGAGTCCTTACGTCGCTGAACAAACACATGGGTGGAAGTGCCATCCCCGTCGTAACTCGAGAATATACCCCAGGTTCCCGCCACAACTCGAGGAAAACCATGAGACTTCCCCCTCGCCGCGATATGAGGCCCGATTCCCCTGCACTGCGTGCAGAGCAATTCCGTGTTGCACATTACACATGAAAGGAGCGTTGATTTCCTTGATGGCACTCCAGAGAAACCCCAAGAACACTGTTTCAAGGCTAGAGTGAACCTGAGGTCACTGTAGCAACACGAAAGAGCTCCGTGGACCAAAAATCAACTCAAGATGAGAGGTTAGTCCCTGGCTTCGACTCCAGAGGAATACCACCTTACCACAAGCACCTCAAGAGGAGGCTTCTCTCAGCTCTAGGTATGTGAGAGGGACCCTGAGTTTGCGGCCTCAAGTGGAATGGACACCGCGATGCCCTGACTTGAAATAAGGCCGGATATCCCTGCAGTGACTTGAATGCAGGCTCGTCTTGCATCTCCCAAGACGAAAGGATGTCTGAATCCCCTGTGGAGACCACAGAGAAAGACCTAGTTCCCCATCTCATCGCGACCGGAAGCCTCACATCCTTTGAAAACTCCAGAGGTACACGGAGATCAGTGTTTCCAAAGGAGACGATGCCTGACTCCTCCTGAAACTTGATAGGAGTCCCAGGATTCCTGCGGCACGTGGAAAGCGACCCTTGGTCTCCCGCCTCAGCTGGAGAGTCGTCCCAATTGCCCTGCCAAGCCTCGAGGAGAATCCCGAGATATCCCTCGCAACTAGGCAGGAGTCCTGACGTCGCTGAACAAACACGTGGGTGAAAGGGCCATCCCCGTCGTAACTCGAGATAATACCCCAGCTTTCCGCCGTAACTCGAGAAAAACCATGAGACTTCCCCCTCGCCGCGAGATGAGGCCCGATTCCCCTGCACTACATGCAGAGCAATTCCGTGTTGCACATCAAACATGAAAGGAGCCTTGATTTCCTTGATGGCACTCCAGAGAAACCCCAAGAACACTGTTTCAAGGCTAGAGGGATCCTGAGGTCACTGTAGAAACATGAAAGAGCTCCGTGGACCAAAAATCAACTCGAGATGAGAGGTTAGTCCCTGGCTTCGACTCCAGAGGAATACCACCTTACCACAAGTACCTCAAGAGGAGGCTTCTCTCAGCTCTAGGTATGTGAGAGGGACCCTGAGTTTGCGGCCTCAAGTGGAATGGACACCGCGATGCCCTGACTCGAAATAAGGCGGGATATCCCTGCAGTGACTTGAATGCAGGCTCGTGTTGCATCTCCCAAGACGAAAGGATGTCTGAATGCTCTCTGGAGACCACAGAGAAAGACCTAGTTCCCCACCTCATCGCGACCGGAGGCCTCACATCCTTTGAAAACTCCAGAGGTACGCGGAGATCAGTGCCTCCAAAGGAGACGATGCCTGACTCCTCGTGAAACTTGATAGGAGTCCCAGGATTCCTGTGGCACGTGGAAAGGGACCCTTGGTCTCCCGCCTCAGCTGGACAGGCGTCCCAATTGCCTTGCCAAGCCTCGAGGAGAATCCCGAGTTGTCCCTCGCAACTAGGCAGGAGTCCTGACGTCGCAGAAGAAACACGTGGGTGGAAGGGCCATCCCCGTCGTAACTCGAGATTATACCCCAGGTTCCCGCCGTAACTCGAGAAAAACCATGAGACTTCCCCCTCGCCGCGAGATGAGGCCCGATTCCCCTGCACTGCGTGCAGAGCAATTTCGTGTTGCACATCACACAGGAAAGGAGCCTTGATTTCCTTGATGGCACTCCAGAGAAACCCCAAGAACAGTGTTTCAAAGCTAGAGGGATCCGGAGGTCACTGTAGCAACACGAAAGAGCTCCGTGGGCCAAAAATCAACTCGAGATGAGAGGTTAGTCCCTGGCTTCGACTGCAGAGGAATACCACCTTACCACAAGCACCTCAAGAGGAGGTATCTCTCAGCTCTAGGTATGTGAGAGGGACCCTGAGTTTGCGGCCTCAAGTGGAATGGACACCGCGATGCCCTGACTCGAAATCAGGCGGGATATCACTGCAGTGACTTGAATGCAGGCTCGTCTTGCATCTCCCAAGACGAAAGGATGTCTGAATCCCCTGTGGAGACCACAGAGACAGACGTAGTTCCCCACCTCATCGCGACCGGAAGCCTCACATCCTTTGAAAACTCCAGAGGTACGCGGAGATCAGCGCCTCCAAAGGAGACGATGCCTGACTCCTCGTGAAACTTGATAGGAGTCCCAGGATTCCTGTGGCACGTGGAAAGGGACACTTGGTCTCCCGCCTAAGCTGGAGAGGCGTTCCAATTGCCCTGCCAAGCCTCGACGAGAATCCCAAGTTGTCCCTCGCAACTAGTCAGGAGTCCTGACGTCGCTGAACAAACACGTGTGTGGAAGGGCCATCCCCGTCGTAACTCGAGAATATACCCCAGGTTCCCGCCGCAACTCGAGAAAAACCATGAGACTTCCCCCTCGCCGCGAGATGACCTCCGATTCCCCTGCACCGTGTGCAGAGCAATTCCGTGTTGCACATCACACATGAAAGGAGCCTTGATTTCCTTGATGGCACTCCAGAGAAACCCCAAGAAAACTGTTTCAAGGCTAGAGGGATCCTGAGGTCACTGTAGAAACATGAAAGAGCTCCGTGGACCAAAAATCAACTTGAGATGAGAGGTTAGTCCCTGGCTTCGACTCCAGAGGAATACCACCTTACCACAAGCACCTCAAGAGGAGGCTTCTCTCAGCTCTAGGTATGTGAGAGGGACCCTGAGTTTGCGGCCTCAAGTGGAATGGACACCGCGATGCCCTGACTCGATATAAGGCCTGATACCCCTGCAGTGACTTGAATGCAGGCTCGTCTTCCATCTCCCAAGACGAAAGGATGTCTGAATCATCTGTGGAGACCACAGAGAAAGACCTAGTTCCATATCTCATCGCGACCGGAAGCCTCACATCCGTTGAAAACTCCAGAGGTACACGGAGATCAGTGCTCCCAAAGGAAACGATGCCTGACTCCTCGTGAAACTTGATAGGAGTCCCAGGATTCCTGCGGCACGTGGAAAGGGACCCTTGGTCTCCCGCCTCAGGTGGAGAGTCGTCCCAATTGCCCTGCCAAGCCTCGAGGAGAATCCCTAGATGTCCCTCGCAACTAGACAGGAGTCCTGACATCGCTGAACAAACACGTGGGTGAAAGGGCCATCCCCGTCGTAACTCGAGATAAAAGCCCAGCTTTCCGCCGTAACTCGAGAAAAACCATGAGACTCCCCCCTCGCCGGGAGATGAGGCCCGATTCCCCTGCACTACATGCAGAGCAATTCCGTGTTGCACATCAAACATGAAAGGAGCCTTGATTTCCTTGATGGCACTCCAGAGAAACCCCAAGAACACTGTTTCAAGGCTAGAGGGATCCTGAGGTCACTGTAGAAATATGAAAGAGCTCCGTGGACCAAAAATCAACTCGAGATGAGAGGTTAGTCCCTGGCTTCGACTCCAGAGGAATACCACCTTACCACAAGCACCTCAAGAGGAGGCTTCTCTCAGCTCTAGGTATGTGAGAGGGACCCTGAGTTTGCGGCCTCAAGTGGAATGGACACCGCGATGCCCTGACTTGAAATAAGGCCGGATATCCCTGCAGTGACTTGAATGCAGGCTCGTCTTGCATCTCCCAAGACGAAAGGATGTCTGAATCCCCTGTGGAGACCACAGAGAAAGACCTAATTCCCCACCTCATCGCGACCGGAGGCCTCACATCCTTTGAAAACTCCAGAGGTACGCGGAGATCAGCGCCTCCAAAGGAGACGATGACTGACTCCTCGTGAAACTTGATAGGAGTCCCAGGATTCCTGTGGCACGTGGAAAGGGACCCTTGGTCTCCCGCCTCAGCAGAACAGGCGTCCCAATTGCCCTGCCAAGCCTCGAGGAGAATCCCGAGTTGTCCCTCGAAACTAGGCAGGAGTCCTGACGTCGCTGAACAAAAACGTGGGTGGAAGGGCCATCCCCATCGTAACTCGAGAATATACCCCAGGTTCCCGCCGCAACTCGAGAAAAACCATGAGACTTCCCCCTCGCCGCGAGATGAGGCCCGATTCCCCTGCACTGTGTGCAGAGCAATTCCGTGTTGCACATCACACATGAAAGGAGCCTTGATTTCCTTGATGGCACTCCAGAGAAACCCCAAGAACAGTGTTTCAAGGCTAGAGGGATCCTGAGGTCACTGTAGCAACACGAAAGAGCTCCGTGGACCAAAAATCAACTCGAGATGAGAGGTTAGTCCCTGGCTTCGACTCCAGAGGAATACCACCTTACCACAAGCACCTCAAGAGGAGGCTTCTCTCAGCTCTAGGTATGTGAGAGGGACCCTGAGTTTGCGGCCTCAAGTGGAATGGACACCGCGATGCCCTGACTTGAAATAAGGCCGGATATCCCTGCAGTGACTAGAATGCAGGCTCGTCTTGCATCTCCCAAGACGAAAGGATGTCTGAATCCCCTGTGGAGACCACAGAGAAAGACCTAGTTCCCCACCTCATCGCGACCGGATGCCTCACATCCTTTGAAAACTCCAGAGGTACGCGGAGATCAGTGCCTCCAAAGGAGACGATGCCTGACTCCTCGTGAAACTTTATAGGAGTCCCAGGATTCCTGTGGCACATGGAAAAGGACCCTTGGTCTCCCGCCTCAGCTGGAGAGGCGTCCAAATTGCCCTGCCAAGCCTCGAGGAGAATCCTGAGTTGTCCCTCGCAACTAGGCAGGAGTCCTTATGTCGCTGAACAAACACGTGGGTGGAAGGGCCATCCCGTCGTAACTCGAGAATATACCCAAGGTTCCCGCCGCAACTCGAGAAAAACCATGAGACTTCCCCCTCGCCGCGAGATGAGGCCGGATTCCCCTGCACTGCGTGCAGAGCAATTCCGTGTTGCACATCACACATGAAAGGAGCCTTGATTTCCTTGATGGCACTCCAGAGAAACCCCAAGAAAACTGTTTCTAGGCTAGAGGATCCTGAGGTCACTGTAGCCACAGGAAAGTGCTCCGTGGACCAAAAATCAACTCGAGATGAGAGGTTAGTCCCTGGCTTCGACTCCAGAGGAATACCACCTTACCACAAGCACCTCAAGAGGAGGCTTCTCTCAGCTCTAGGTATGTGAGAGGGACCCTGAGTTTGCGGCCTCAAGTGGAAAGGACACCGCGATGCCCTGACTCGAAATAAGGCCGGATATCCCTGCAGTGACTTGAATGCAGGCTCGTCTTGCATCTCCCAAGACGAAAGGATGTCTGAATCCGCTGTGGAGACCACAGAGAAAGACCTAGTTCCTCACCTCATCGTGACCGGAGGCCTCACATCCTTTGAAAACTTCAGAGGTACGCGGAGATCAGTGCCTCCAAAGGAGACGATGCCGTACTCCTCGTGAAACTTGATAGGAGTCCCAGGATTCCTGTGGCACGTGGAAAGGGACCCTTGGTCTCCCGCCTCAGCTGGAGAGGCGTCCAAATTGCCCTGCCAAGCCTCGAGGAGAATCCTGAGTTGTCCCTCGCAACTAGGCAGGAGTCCTGACGTCGGTGAACAAACACGTGGGTGGAAGGGCCATCCCCGTCGTAACTCGAGAATATACCCCAGGTTCCCGCCGCAACTCGAGAAAACCATGAGACTTCCGCCTCGCCGCGAGATGCGGCCCGATTCCCCTGCACTGCGTGCAGAGCAATTCCGTGTTGCACATCACACATGAAAGGAGCCTTGATTTCCTTGATGGCACTCCAGAGAAACCCCAAGAACACTGTTTCAAGGCTAGAGGGATCCTGAGGTCACTGCAGCAACACGAAAGAGCTCCGTGGACCAAAAATCACCTCGAGATGTGAGGTTAGTCCCTGGCTTCGACTCCAGAGGAATACCACCTTACCACAAGCACCTCAAGAGGAGGCTTCTCTCAGCTCTAGGTATGTGAGAGGGACCCTGAGTTTGTGGCCTCAAGTGGAATGGACACCGCGATGCCCTGACTCGAAATAAGGCCGGATATCCCTGCAGTGACTTGAATGCAGGCTCGTCTTGCATCTCCCACGACGAAAGGATGTCTGAATGCCCTCTGGAGACCACAGAGAAAGACCTAGTTCCCCACCTCATCGCGACCGGAGGCCTCACATCCTTTCAAAACTCCAGAGGTACGCGGAGATCAGTGCCTCCAAAGGAGACGATGCCTGACTCCTCGTGAAACTTGATAGGAGTCCCAGGATTCCTGTGGCACGTGGAAAGGGACCCTTGGTCTCCCGCCTCAGATGGAGAGGCGTCCCAATTGCCCTGCCAAGCCTCGAGGAGAATCCCGAGTTGTCCCTCGCAACTAGGCAGGAGTCCTTACGTCGCTGAACAAACACATGGGTGGAAGTGCCATCCCCGTCGTAACTCGAGAATATACCCCAGGTTCCCGCCACAACTCGAGGAAAACCATGAGACTTCCCCCTCGCCGCGAGATGAGGCCCGATTCCCCTGCACTGCGTGCAGAGCAATTCCGTGTTGCACATTACACATGAAAGGAGCCTTGATTTCCTTGATGGCACTCCAGAGAAACCCCAAGAACACTGTTTCAAGGCTAGAGTGAACCTGAGGTCAGTGTAGCAACACGAAAGAGCTCCGTGGACCAAAAATCAACTTGAGATGAGAGGTTAGTCCCTGGCTTCTTCTCCAGAGGAATACCACCTTACCACAAGCACCTCAATAGGAGGCTTCTCTCAGCTCTAGGTATGTGAGAGGGACCCTGAGTTTGCGGCCTCAAGTGGAATGGACACCGCGATGCCCTGACTCGAAATAAGGCCGGATATCCCTGCAGTGACTTGAATGCAGGCTCGTCTTGCATCTCCCAAGACGAAAGGATGTCTGAATCCCCTGTGGAGACCACAGAGAAAGACCTAGTTCCCCACCTCATCACGACCGGAGGCCTCACATCCTTGAAAACTTCAGAGGTACGCGGAGATCAGTGCCTCCAAAGGAGACAATGCCTGACTCCTCGTGAAACTTGATAGGAGTCCCAGGATTCCTGTGGCACGTGGAAAGGGACCCTTGGTCTCCCGCCTCAGCTGGAGAGGCGTCCCAATTGCCGTGCAAAGCCTCGAGGAGAATCCCGAGTTGTCCCTCACAACTAGGCAGGATCCTGACATGGCTGAACAAACACGTGTGTGGAAGGGCCATCCCCGTCGTAATTCGAGAATATACACCAGGTTCCCGCCGCAACTCGAGAAAAACCATGAGACTTCCCCCTCGCCGCGAGATGAGGCCCGATTCCCCTGCACTGCGTGCAGAGCAATTCCGTGTTGCACATCACACATGAAAGGAGCCTTGATTTCCTTGATGGCACTCTAGAGAAACCCCAAGAACAATGTTTCAAGGCTAGAGGGATCCTGAAGTCACTGTAGCAACTCGAAAGAGCTCCGTGGACCAAAAATCAACTCGAGATGAGAGGTTAGTCCCTGGCTTCGACTCCAGAGGAATACCACCTTACCACAAGCACCTCAAGAGGAGGCTTCTCTCAGCTCTAGGTATGTGAGAGGGACCCTGAGTTTGCGGCCTCAAGTGGAATGTACACCGCGATGCCCTGACTCGAAATAAGGCGGGATATCCCTGCAGTGACTTGAATGCAGGCTCGTGTTGCATCTCCCAAGACGAAAGGATGTCTGAATCCCCTGTGGAGACCACAGAGAAAGACGTAGTTCCCCACCTCATCGCGACCGGAGGCCTCACATCCTTTGAAAACTCCAGAGGTACGCAGAGATCAGCGCCTCCAAAGGAGGCGATGCCTGACTCCTCGTGAAACTTGATAGGAGTCCCAGGATTCCTGTGGCACGTGGAAAGGGACCCTTGGTCTCCCGCCTAAGCTGGAGAGGCGTCCCAATTGCCCTGCCAAGCCTCGACGAGAATCCCAAGTTGTCCCTCGCAACTAGTCAGGAGTACTGACGTCGCTGAACAAACACGTGTGTGGAAGGGCCATCCCCGTCGTAACTCGAGAATATACCCCAGGTTCCCACCACAACTCGAGAAAAACCATGAGACTTCCCCCTCGCCGCGAGATGAGGCCGGATTCCCCTGCACCGTGTGCAGAGCATTTCCGTGTTGCACATCACACATGAAAGGAGCCTTGATTTCCTTGATGGCACTCCAGAGAAACCCCAAGAAAACTGTTTCAAGGCTAGAGGGATCCTGAGGTCACTGTAGCCACACAAAAGAGCTCCGTGGACCAAAAATCAACTTGAGATGAGAGGTTAGTCCCTGGCTTCGACTCCAGAGGAATACCACCTTACCACAAGCACCTCAAGAGGAGGCTTCTCTCAGCTCTAGGTATGTGAGAGGGACCCTGAGTTTGCGGCCTCAAGTGGAATGGACACCACGATGCCCTGACTCGAAATAAGGCCGGATATCCCTGCAGTGACTTGAATGCAGGCTCGTCTTGCATCTCCCAAGACGAAAGGATGTCTGAATCCCCTGTGGAGACCACAGAGAAAGACCCAGTTCCCCACCTCATCGCGACCCGAGGCCTCACATCCTTTGAAAACTCCAGAGGTACGCGGAGATCAGTGCCTCCAAAGGAGACGATGCCTGACACCTCGTGAAACTTGATAGGAGTCCCAGGATTCCTGTGGCACGTGGAAAGGGACCCTTGGTCTCCCGCCTCAGCAGAACAGGCGTCCCAATTGCCCTGCCAAGCCTCGAGGAGAATCCCGAGTTGTCCCTCGCAACTAGGCAGGAGTCCTGACGTCGCTGAACAAACACGTGTGTGGAAGGGCCATCCCCATTGTAACTCGAGAATATACCCCAGGTTCCCGCCGCAACTCGAGAAAAACCATGAGACTTCCCCCTCGCCGCGAGATGAGGCCCGATTCCCCTGCACTGTGTGCAGAGCAATTCCGTGTTGCACATCACACATGAAAGGAGCCTTGATTTCCTTGATGGCACTCCAGAGAAACCCCAAGAACAGTGTTTCAAGGCTAGAGGGATCCTGAGGTCACTGTAGCAACACGACAGAGCTCCGTGGACCAAAAATCAACTCGAGATGAGAGGTTAGTCCCTGGCTTCGACTCCAGAGGAATACCACCTTACCACAAGCACCTCAAGAGGAGGCTTCTCTCAGCTCTAGGTATGTGAGAGGGACCCTGAGTTTGCGGCCTCAAGTGGAATGGACACCGCGATGCCCTGACTTGAAATAAGGCCGGATATCCCTGCAGTGACTTGAATGCAGGCTCGTCTTGCATCTCCCAAGACGAAAGGATGTCTGAATCCCCTGTGGAGACCACAGAGAAAGACCTAGTTCCCCACCTCATCGCGACCGGAGGCCTCACATCCTTTGAAAACTCCAGAGGTACGCGGAGATCAGTGCCTCCAAAGGAGACGATGCCTGACTCATCGTGAAACTTGATAGGAGTCCCAGGATTCCTGTGGCACGTGGAAAGGGACCCTTGGTCTTCCGCCTCAGCTGGAGAGGCGTCCAAATTGCCCTGGCAAGCCTCGAGGAGAATCCCGAGTTGTCCCTCGCAACTAGGCAGGAGTCCTTACGTCGCTGAACAAACACGTGGGTGGAAGGGCCATCCCCGTCGTAACTCGAGAATATACCCCAGGTTCCCGCCGCAACTCGAGAAAAACCATGAGACTTCCCCCTCGCCGTGAGATGAGGCCGGATTCCCCTGCACTGCGTGCAGAGCAATTCCGTGTTGCACATCACACATGAAAGGAGCCTTGATTTCCTTGATGGCACTCCAGAGAAACCCCAAGAACACTGTTTCTAGGCTAGAGGATCCTGAGGTCACTGTAGCCACAGGAAAGAGCTCCGTGGACCAAAAATCAACTCGAGATGAGAGGTTAGTCCCTGGCTTCGACTCCAGAGGAATACCACCTTACCACAAGCACCTCAAGAGGAGGCTTCTCTCAGCTCTAGGTATGTGAGAGGGACCCTGATTTTGCGGCCTCAAGTGGAAAGGACACCGCGATGCCCTGACTCGAAATAAGGCCGGATATCCCTGCAGTGACTTGAATGCAGGCTCGTCTTGCATCTCCCAAGACGAAAGGATGTCTGAATCCGCTGTGGAGACCACAGAGAAAGACCTAGTTCCCCACCTCATCGCGACCGGAGGCCTCACATCCTTTGAAAACTCCAGAGGTACGCGGAGATCAGTGCCTCCAAAGGAGACGATGCCGGACTCCTCGTGAAACTTGATAGGAGTCCCAGGATTCCTGTGGCACGTGGAAAGGGACCCTTGGTCTCCCGCCTCAGCTGGAGAGGCGTCCCAATTGCCCTGCCAAGCCTTGAGGAGAATCCCGAGTTGTCCCTCGCAACTAGGCAGGAGTCCTGACGTCGCTGAACAAACACGTGGGTGGAAGGGCCATCCCCGTCGTAACTCGAGAATATACCCCAGGTTCCCGCCGCAACTCGAGAAAACCATGAGACTTCCCCCTCGCCGCGAGATGCGGCCCGATTCCCCTGCACTGCGTGCAGAGCAATTCCGTGTTGCACATCACACATGAAAGGAGCCTTGATTTCCTTGATGGCACTCCAGAGAAACCCCAAGAACACTGTTTCAAGGCTAGAGGGATCCTGAGGTCACTGCAGCAACACGAAAGAGCTCCGTGGACCAAAAATCAACTCGAGATGTGAGGTTAGTCCCTGGCTTCGACTCCAGAGGAATACCACCTTACCACAAGCACCTCAAGAGGAGGCTTCTCTCAGCTCTAGGTATGTGAGAGGGACCCTGAGTTTGCGGCCTCAAGTGGAATGGACACCGTGATGCCCTGACTCGAAATAAGGCCGGATATCCCTGCAGTGACTTGAATGCAGGCTCGTCTTGCATCTCCCAAGACGAAAGGATGTCTGAATCCCCTGTGGAGACCACAGAGACAGACGTAGTTCCCCACCTCATCGCGACCGGAAGCCTCACATCCTTTGAAAACTCCAGAGGTACGCGGAGATCAGCGCCTCCAAAGGAGACGATGCCTGACTCCTCGTGAAACTTGATAGGAGTCCCAGGATTCCTGTGGCACGTGGAAAGGGACACTTGGTCTCCCGCCTAAGCTGGAGAGGCGTCCCAATTGCCCTGCCTATCCTCGACGAGAATCCCAAGTTGTCCCTCGCAACTAGTCAGGAGTCCTGACGTCGCTGAACAAATACGTGTGTGGAAGGTCCATCCCCGTCGTAACTCGAGAATATACCCCAGGTTCCCGCCGCAACTCGAGAAAAACCATGAGACTTCCCCCTCGCCGCGAGATGACCTCCGATTCCCCTGCACCGTGTGCAGAGCAATTCCGTGTTGCACATCACACATGAAAGGAGCCTTGATTTCCTTGATGGCACTCCAGAGAAACCCCAAGAACAGTGTTTCAAGGCTAGAGGGATCCTGAGGTCACTGTAGCAACACGAAAGAGCTCCGTGGACCAAAAATCAACTCGAGATGAGAGGTTAGTCCCTGGCTTCGACTCCAGAGGAATACCACCTTACCACAAGCACCTCAAGAGGAGGCTTCTCTCAGCTCTAGGTATGTGAGAGGGACCCTGAGTTTGCGGCCTCAAGTGGAATGGACACCGCGATGCCCTGACTTGAAATAAGGCCGGATATCCCTGCAGTGACTTGAATGCAGGCTCGTCTTGCATCTCCCAAGACGAAAGGATGTCTGAATCCCCTGTGGAGACCACAGAGAAAGACCTAGTTCCCCACCTCATCGCGACCGGAGGCCTCACATCCTTTGAAAACTCCAGAGGTACGCGGAGATCAGTGCCTCCAAAGGAGACGATGCCTGACTCATCGTGAAACTTGATAGGAGTCCCAGGATTCCTGTGGCACGTGGAAAGGGACCCTTGGTCTTCCGCCTCAGCTGGAGAGGCGTCCAAATTGCCCTGGCAAGCCTCGAGGAGAATCCCGAGTTGTCCCTCACAACTAGGCAGGAGTCCTTACGTCGCTGAACAAACACGTGGGTGGAAGGGCCATCCCCGTCGTAACTCGAGAATATACCCCAGGTTCCCGCCGCAACTCGAGAAAAACCATGAGACTTCCCCCTCGCCGTGAGATGAGGCCGGATTCCCCTGCACTGCGTGCAGAGCAATTCCGTGTTGCACATCACACATGAAAGGAGCCTTGATTTCCTTGATGGCACTCCAGAGAAACCCCAAGAACACTGTTTCTAGGCTAGAGGATCCTGAGGTCACTGTAGCCACAGGAAAGAGCTCCGTGGACCAAAAATCAACTCGAGATGAGAGGTTAGTCCCTGGCTTCGACTCCAGAGGAATACCACCTTACCACAAGCACCTCAAGAGGAGGCTTCTCTCAGCTCTAGGTATGTGAGAGGGACCCTGAGTTTGCGGCCTCAAGTGGAAAGGACACCGCGATGCCCTGACTCGAAATAAGGCCGGATATCCCTGCAGTGACTTGAATGCAGGCTCGTCTTGCATCTCCCAAGACGAAAGGATGTCTGAATCCGCTGTGGAGACCACAGAGAAAGACCTAGTTCCCCACCTCATCGCGACCGGAGGCCTCACATCCTTTGAAAACTCCAGAGGTACGCGGAGATCAGTGCCTCCAAAGGAGACGATGCCGGACTCCTCGTGAAACTTGATAGGAGTCCCAGGATTCCTGTGGCACGTGGAAAGGGACCCTTGGTCTCCCGCCTCAGCTGGAGAGGCGTCCCAATTGCCCTGCCAAGCCTTGAGGAGAATCCCGAGTTGTCCCTCGCAACTAGGCAGGAGTCCTGACGTCGCTGAACAAACACGTGGGTGGAAGGGCCATCCCCGTCGTAACTCGAGAATATACCCCAGGTTCCCGCCGCAACTCGAGAAAACCATGAGACTTCCCCCTCGCCGCGAGATGCGGCCCGATTCCCCTGCACTGCGTGCAGAGCAATTCCGTGTTGCACATCACACATGAAAGGAGCCTTGATTTCCTTGATGGCACTCCAGAGAAACCCCAAGAACACTGTTTCAAGGCTAGAGGGATCCTGAGGTCACTGCAGCAACACGAAAGAGCTCCGTGGACCAAAAATCAACTCGAGATGTGAGGTTAGTCCCTGGCTTCGACTCCAGAGGAATACCACCTTACCACAAGCACCTCAAGAGGAGGCTTCTCTCAGCTCTAGGTATGTGAGAGGGACCCTGAGTTTGCGGCCTCAAGTGGAATGGACACCGTGATGCCCTGACTCGAAATAAGGCCGGATATCCCTGCAGTGACTTGAATGCAGGCTCGTCTTGCATCTCCCAAGACGAAAGGATGTCTGAATCCCCTGTGGAGACCACAGAGACAGACGTAGTTCCCCACCTCATCGCGACCGGAAGCCTCACATCCTTTGAAAACTCCAGAGGTACGCGGAGATCAGCGCCTCCAAAGGAGACGATGCCTGACTCCTCGTGAAACTTGATAGGAGTCCCAGGATTCCTGTGGCACGTGGAAAGGGACACTTGGTCTCCCGCCTAAGCTGGAGAGGCGTCCCAATTGCCCTGCCTATCCTCGACGAGAATCCCAAGTTGTCCCTCGCAACTAGTCAGGAGTCCTGACGTCGCTGAACAAATACGTGTGTGGAAGGTCCATCCCCGTCGTAACTCGAGAATATACCCCAGGTTCCCGCCGCAACTCGAGAAAAACCATGAGACTTCCCCCTCGCCGCGAGATGACCTCCGATTCCCCTGCACCGTGTGCAGAGCAATTCCGTGTTGCACATCACACATGAAAGGAGCATTGATTTCCTTGATGGCACTCCAGAGAAACCCCAAGAAAACTGTTTCAAGGCTAGAGGGATCCTGAGGTCACTGTAGCCACACAAAAGAGCTCCGTGGACCAAAAATCAACTTGAGATGAGAGGTTAGTCCCTGGCTTCGACTCCAGAGGAATACCACCTTACCACAAGCACCTCAAGAGGAGGCTTCTCTCAGCTCTAGGTATGTGAGAGGGACCCTGAGTTTGCGGCCTCAAGTGGAATGGACACCGCGATGCCCTGACTCGATATAAGGCCGGATACCCCTGCAGTGACTTGAATGCAGGCTCGTCTTCCATCTCCCAAGACGAAAGGATGTCTGAATCCCCTGTGGAGACCACAGAGAAAGACCTAGTTCCATATCTCATCGCGACCGGAAGCCTCACATCCGTTGAAAACTCCAGAGGTACACGGAGATCAGTGCTTCCAAAGGAAACGATGCCTGACTCCTCGTGAAACTTGATAGGAGTCCCAGGATTCCTGCAGCACGTGGAAAGGGACCCTTGGTCTCCCGCCTCAGGTGGAAAGTCGTCCCAATTGCCCTGCCAAGCCTCGAGGAGAATCCCGAGATGTCCCTCGCAACTAGACAGGAGTCCTGACATCGCTGAACAAACACGTGGGTGAAAGGGCCATCCCCGTCGTAACTCGAGATAAAAGCCCAGCTTTCCGCCGTAACTCGAGAAAAACCATGAGACTCCCCCCTCGCCGGGAGATGAGGCCCGATTCCCCTGCACTACATGCAGAGCAATTCCGTGTTGCACATCAAACATGAAAGGAGCCTTGATTTCCTTGATGGCACTCCAGAGAAACCCCAAGAACACTGTTTCAAGGCTAGAGGGATCCTGAGGTCACTGTAGAAATATGAAAGAGCTCCGTGGACCAAAAATCAACTCGAGATGAGAGGTTAGTCCCTGGCTTCGACTCCAGAGGAATACCACCTTACCACAAGCACCTCAAGAGGAGGCTTCTCTCAGCTCTAGGTATGTGAGAGGGACCCTGAGTTTGCGGCCTCAAGTGGAATGGACACCGCGATGCCCTGACTTGAAATAAGGCCGGATATCCCTGCAGTGACTTGAATGCAGGCTCGTCTTGCATCTCCCAAGACGAAAGGATGTCTGAATCCCCTGTGGAGACCACAGAGAAAGACCTAATTCCCCACCTCATCGCGACCGGAGGCCTCACATCCTTTGAAAACTCCAGAGGTACGCGGAGATCAGCGCCTCCAAAGGAGACGATGACTGACTCCTCGTGAAACTTGATAGGAGTCCCAGGATTCCTGTGGCACGTGGAAAGGGACCCTTGGTCTCCCGCCTCAGCAGAACAGGCGTCCCAATTGCCCTGCCAAGCCTCGAGGAGAATCCCGAGTTGTCCCTCGAAACTAGGCAGGAGTCCTGACGTCGCTGAACAAAAACGTGGGTGGAAGGGCCATCCCCATCGTAACTCGAGAATATACCCCAGGTTCCCGCCGCAACTCGAGAAAAACCATGAGACTTCCCCCTCGCCGCGAGATGAGGCCCGATTCCCCTGCACTGTGTGCAGAGCAATTCCGTGTTGCACATCACACATGAAAGGAGCCTTGATTTCCTTGATGGCACTCCAGAGAAACCCCAAGAACACTCTTTCAAGCCTAGAGGGATCCTGAGGTCACTGTAGCAACACGAAAGAGCTCCGTGGACCAAAAATCAACTCGAGATGAGAGGTTAGTCCTTGGCTTCGACTCCAGAGGAATACCACCTTACCACAAGCACCTCAAGAGGAGGCTTCTCTCAGCTCTAGGTATGTGAGAGGGACCCTGAGTTTGCGGCCTCAAGTGGAATGGACACCGCGATGCCCTGACTTGAAATAAGGCCGGATATCCCTGCAGTGACTTGAATGCAGGCTCGTCTTGCATCTCCCAAGACGAAAGGATGTCTGAATCCCCTGTGGAGACCACAGAAAAAGACCTAGTTCCCCACCTCATCGCGACCGGAGTCCTCACATCCTTTGAAAACTCCAGAGGTACGCGGAGATCAGTGCCTCCAAAGGAGACGATGCCTGACTCCTCGTGAAACTTTATAGGAGTCCCAGGATTCCTGTGGCACATGGAAAAGGACCCTTGGTCTCCCGCCTCAGCTGGAGAGGCGTCCAAATTGCCCTGCCAAGCCTCGAGGAGAATCCTGAGTTGTCCCTCGCAACTAGGCAGGAGTCCTTATGTCGCTGAACAAACACGTGGGTGGAAGGGCCATCCCGTCGTAACTCGAGAATATACCCCAGGTTCCCGCCGCAACTCGAGAAAAACCATGAGACTTCCCCCTCGCCGCGAGATGAGGCCGGATTCCCCTGCACTGCGTGCAGAGCAATTCCGTGTTGCACATCACACATGAAAGGAGCCTTGATTTCCTTGATGGCACTCCAGAGAAACCCCAAGAAAACTGTTTCTAGGCTAGAGGATCCTGAGGTCACTGTAGCCACAGGAAAGTGCTCCGTGGACCAAAAATCAACTCGAGATGAGAGGTTAGTCCCTGGCTTCGACTCCAGAGGAATACCACCTTACCACAAGCACCTCAAGAGGAGGCTTCTCTCAGCTCTAGGTATGTGAGAGGGACCCTGAGTTTGCGGCCTCAAGTGGAAAGGACACCGCGATGCCCTGACTCGAAATAAGGCAGGATATCCCTGCAGTGACTTGAATGCAGGCTCGTCTTGCATCTCCCAAGACGAAAGGATGTCTGAATCTGCTGTGGAGACCACAGAGAAAGACCTAGTTCCTCACCTCATCGTGACCGGAGGCCTCACATCCTTTGAAAACTCCAGAGGTACGCGGAGATCAGTGCCTCCAAAGGAGACGATGCCGGACTCCTCGTGAAACTTGATAGGAGTCCCAGGATTCCTGTGGCACGTGGAAAGGGACCCTTGGTCTCCCGCCTCAGCTGGAGAGGCGTCCCAATTGCCCTGCCAAGCCTTGAGGAGAATCCCGAGTTGTCCCTCGCAACTAGGCAGGAGTCCTGACGTCGCTGAACAAACACGTGGGTGGAAGGGCCATCCCCGTCGTAACTCGAGAATATACCCCAGGTTCCCGCCGCAACTCGAGAAAACCATGAGACTTCCGCCTCGCCGCGAGATGCGGCCCGATTCCCCTGCACTGCGTGCAGAGCAATTCCGTGTTGCACATCACACATGAAAGGAGCCTTGATTTCCTTAATGGCACTCCAGAGAAACCCCAAGAACACTGTTTCAAGGCTAGAGGGATCCTGAGGTCACTGCAGCAACACGAAAGAGCTCCGTGGACCAAAAATCACCTCGAGATGTGAGGTTAGTCCCTGGCTTCGACTCCAGAGGAATACCACCTTACCACAAGCACCTCAAGAGGAGGCTTCTCTCAGCTCTAGGTATGTGAGAGGGACCCTGAGTTTGTGGCCTCAAGTGGAATGGACACCGCGATGCCCTGACTCGAAATAAGGCCGGATATCCCTGCAGTGACTTGAATGCAGGCTCGTCTTGCATCTCCCACGACGAAAGGATGTCTGAATGCCCTCTGGAGACCACAGAGAAAGACCTAGTTCCCCACCTCATCGCGACCGGAGGCCTCACATCCTTTCAAAACTCCAGAGGTACGCGGAGATCAGTGCCTCCAAAGGAGACGATGCCTGACTCCTCGTGAAACTTGATAGGAGTCCCAGGATTCCTGTGGCACGTGGAAAGGGACCCTTGGTCTCCCGCCTCAGATGGAGAGGCGTCCCAATTGCCCTGCCAAGCCTCGAGGAGAATCCCGAGTTGTCCCTCGCAACTAGGCAGGAGTCCTTACGTCGCTGAACAAACACATGGGTGGAAGGGCCATCCCCGTAGTAACTCGAGAATATACCCCAGGTTCCCGCCACAACTCGAGGAAAACCATGAGACTTCCCCCTCGCCGCGAGATGAGGCCCGATTCCCCTGCACTGCGTGCAGAGCAATTCCGTGTTGCACATTACACATGAAAGGAGCCTTGATTTCCTTGATGGCACTCCAGAGAAACCCCAAGAACACTGTTTCAAGGCTAGAGTGAACCTGAGGTCAGTGTAGCAACACGAAAGAGCTCCGTGGACCAAAAATCAACTCGAGATGAGAGGTTAGTCCCTGGCTTCTTCTCCAGAGGAATACCACCTTACCACAAGCACCTCAAGAGGAGGCTTCTCTCAGCTCTAGGTATGTGAGAGGGACCCTGAGTTTGCGGCCTCAAGTGGAATGGACACCGCGATGCCCTGACTCGAAATAAGGCCGGATATCCCTGCAGTGACTTGAATGCAGGCTCGTCTTGCATCTCCCAAGACGAAAGGATGTCTGAATCCCCTGTGGAGACCACAGAGAAAGACCTAGTTCCCCACCTCATCACGACCGGAGGCCTCACATCCTTGAAAACTTCAGAGGTACGCGGAGATCAGTGCCTCCAAAGGAGACAATGCCTGACTCCTCGTGAAACTTGATAGGAGTCCCAGGATTCCTGTGGCACGTGGAAAGGGACCCTTGGTCTCCCGCCTCAGCTGGAGAGGCGTCCCAATTGCCGTGCAAAGCCTCGAGGAGAATCCCGAGTTGTCCCTCACAACTAGGCAGGATCCTGACATGGCTGAACAAACACGTGTGTGGAAGGGCCATCCCCGTCGTAATTCGAGAATATACACCAGGTTCCCGCCGCAACTCGAGAAAAACCATGAGACTTCCCCCTCGCCGCGAGATGAGGCCCGATTCCCCTGCACTGCGTGCAGAGCAATTCCGTGTTGCACATCACACATGAAAGGAGCCTTGATTTCCTTGATGGCACTCTAGAGAAACCCCAAGAACAATGTTTCAAGGCTAGAGGGATCCTGAAGTCACTGTAGCAACTCGAAAGAGCTCCGTGGACCAAAAATCAACTCGAGATGAGAGGTTAGTCCCTGGCTTCGACTCCAGAGGAATACCACCTTACCACAAGCACCTCAAGAGGAGGCTTCTCTCAGCTCTAGGTATGTGAGAGGGACCCTGAGTTTGCGGCCTCAAGTGGAATGTACACCGCGATGCCCTGACTCGAAATAAGGCGGGATATCCCTGCAGTGACTTGAATGCAGGCTCGTGTTGCATCTCCCAAGACGAAAGGATGTCTGAATCACCTGTGGAGACCACAGAGAAAGACGTAGTTCCCCACCTCATCGCGACCGGAGGCCTCACATCCTTTGAAAACTCCAGAGGTACGCAGAGATCAGCGCCTCCAAAGGAGGCAATGCCTGACTCCTCGTGAA
Source organism: Cervus elaphus (assembly GCF_910594005.1). NCBI lineage: Eukaryota > Metazoa > Chordata > Mammalia > Artiodactyla > Cervidae > Cervus > Cervus elaphus. The sequence continues at coordinate 1,132,784 of NC_057845.1, read as the reverse complement.
ACTTGATAGGAGTCCCAGGATTCCTGTGGCACGTGGAAAGGGACCCTTGGTCTCCCGCCTAAGCTGGAGAGGCGTCCCAATTGCCCTGCCAAGCCTCGACGAGAATCCCAAGTTGTCCCTCGCAACTAGTCAGGAGTACTGACGTCGCTGAACAAACACGTGTGTGGAAGGGCCATCCCCGTCGTAACTCGAGAATATACCCCAGGTTCCCACCACAACTCGAGAAAAACCCTGAGACTTCCCCCTCGCCGCGAGATGAGGCCGGATTCCCCTGCACCGTGTGCAGAGCATTTCCGTGTTGCACATCACACATGAAAGGAGCCTTGATTTCCTTGATGGCACTCCAGAGAAACCCCAAGAAAACTGTTTCAAGGCTAGAGGGATCCTGAGGTCACTGTAGCCACACAAAAGAGCTCCGTGGACCAAAAATCAACTTGAGATGAGAGGTTAGTCCCTGGCTTCGACTCCAGAGGAATACCACCTTACCACAAGCACCTCAAGAGGAGGCTTCTCTCAGCTCTAGGTATGTGAGAGGGACCCTGAGTTTGCGGCCTCAAGTGGAATGGACACCGCGATGCCCTGACTCGATTTAAGGCCGGATATCCTTGCAGTGACTTGAATGCAGGCTCGTCTTGCATCTCCCAAGACGAAAGGATGTCTGAATCCCCTGTGGAGACCACAGAGAAAGACCTAGTTCCCCATCTCATCGCGACCGGAAGCCTCACATCCTTTGAAAACTCCAGAGGTACACGGAGATCAGTGTTTCCAAAGGGGACGATGCCTGACTCCTCCTGAAACTTGATAGGAGTCCCAGGATTCCTGCGGCACGTGGAAAGGGACCCTTAGTCTCCCGCCTCAGCTGGAGAGTCGTCCCAATTGCCCTGCCAAGCCTCGAGGAGAATCCCGAGATGTCCCTCGCAACTAGGCAGGAGTCCTGACGTCGCTGAACAAAAACGTGGGTGAAAGGGCCATCCCCGTCGTAACTCGAGATAATACCCCAGCTTTCCGCCGTAACTCGAGAAAAACCATGAGACTTCCCCCTCGCCGAGAGATGAGGCCCGATTCCCCTGCACTACATGCAGAGCAATTCCGTGTTGCACATCACACATGAAAGGAGCCTTGATTTCCTTGATGGCACTCCAGAGAAACCCCAAGAACACTGTTTCAAGGCTAGAGGGATCCTGAGGTCACTGTAGAAACATGAAAGAGCTCCGTGGACCAAAAATCACCTCGAGATGAGAGGTTAGTCCCTGGCTTCGACTCCAGAGGAATACCACCTTACTACAAGCACCTCAAGAGGAGGCTTCTCTCAGCTCTAGGTATGTGAGAGGGACCCTGAGTTTGCGGCCTCAAGTGGAATGGACACCGCGATGCCCTGACTCGAAATAAGGCCGGATATCCCTGCAGTGACTTGAATGCAGGCTCGTCTTGCATCTCCCAAGACGAAAGGATGTCTGAATCCCCTGTGGAGACCACAGAGAAAGACCTAGTTCCCCACCTCATCACGACCGGAGGCCTCACATCCTTGAAAACTTCAGAGGTACGCGGAGATCAGTGCCTCCAAAGGAGACAATGCCTGACTCCTCGTGAAACTTGATAGGAGTCCCAGGATTCCTGTGGCACGTGGAAAGGGACCCTTGGTCTCCCGCCTCAGCTGGAGAGGCGTCCCAATTGCCGTGCAAAGCCTCGAGGAGAATCCCGAGTTGTCCCTCACAACTAGGCAGGATCCTGACATGGCTGAACAAACACGTGTGTGGAAGGGCCATCCCCGTCGTAATTCGAGAATATACACCAGGTTCCCGCCGCAACTCGAGAAGAACCATGAGACTTCCCCCTCGCCGCGAGATGAGGCCCGATTCCCCTGCACTGCGTGCAGAGAAATTCCGTGTTGCACATCACACATGAAAGGAGCCTTGATTTCCTTGATGGCACTCTAGAGAAACCCCAAGAACAATGTTTCAAGGCTAGAGGGATCCTGAAGTCACTGTAGCAACTCGAAAGAGCTCCGTGGACCAAAAATCAACTCGAGATGAGAGGTTAGTCCCTGGCTTCGACTCCAGAGGAATACCACCTTACCACAAGCACCTCAAGAGGAGGCTTCTCTCAGCTCTAGGTATGTGAGAGGGACCCTGAGTTTGCGGCCTCAAGTGGAATGTACACCGCGATGCCCTGACTCGAAATAAGGCGGGATATCCCTGCAGTGACTTGAATGCAGGCTCGTGTTGCATCTCCCAAGACGAAAGGATGTCTGAATCCCCTGTGGAGACCACAGAGAAAGACGTAGTTCCCCACCTCATTGCGACCGGAGGCCTCACATCCTTTGAAAACTCCAGAGGTACGCAGAGATCAGCGCCTCCAAAGGAGGCAATGCCTGACTCCTCGTGAAACTTGATAGGAGTCCCAGGATTCCTGTGGCACGTGGAAAGGGACCCTTGGTCTCCCGCCTAAGCTGGAGAGGCGTCCCAATTGCCCTGCCAAGCCTCGACGAGAATCCCAAGTTGTCCCTCGCAACTAGTCAGGAGTACTGACGTCGCTGAACAAACACGTGTGTGGAAGGGCCATCCCCGTCGTAACTCGAGAATATACCCCAGGTTCCCACCACAACTCGAGAAAAACCATGAGACTTCCCCCTCGCCGCGAGATGAGGCCGGATTCCCCTGCACCGTGTGCAGAGCATTTCCGTGTTGCACATCACACATGAAAGGAGCCTTGATTTCCTTGATGGCACTCCAGAGAAACCCCAAGAAAACTGTTTCAAGGCTAGAGGGATCCTGAGGTCACTGTAGCCACACAAAAGAGCTCCGTGGACCAAAAATCAACTTGAGATGAGAGGTTAGTCCCTGGCTTCGACTCCAGAGGAATACCACCTTACCACAAGCACCTCAAGAGGAGGCTTCTCTCAGCTCTAGGTATGTGAGAGGGACCCTGAGTTTGCGGCCTCAAGTGGAATGGACACCGCGATGCCCTGACTCGATTTAAGGCCGGATATCCTTGCAGTGACTTGAATGCAGGCTCGTCTTGCATCTCCCAAGACGAAAGGATGTCTGAATCCCCTGTGGAGACCACAGAGAAAGACCTAGTTCCCCATCTCATCGCGACCGGAAGCCTCACATCCTTTGAAAACTCCAGAGGTACACGGAGATCAGTGTTTCCAAAGGGGACGATGCCTGACTCCTCCTGAAACTTGATAGGAGTCCCAGGATTCCTGCGGCACGTGGAAAGGGACCCTTGGTCTCCCGCCTCAGCTGGAGAGTCGTCCCAATTGCCCTGCCAAGCCTCAAGGAGAATCCCGAGATGTCCCTCGCAACTAGGCAGGAGTCCTGACGTCGCTGAACAAACACGTGGGTGAAAGGGCCATCCCCGTCGTAACTCGAGATAATACCCCAGCTTTCCGCCGTAACTCGAGAAAAACCATGAGACTTCCCCCTCGCCGAGAGATGAGGCCCGATTCCCCTGCACTACATGCAGAGCAATTCCGTGTTGCACATCACACATGAAAGGAGCCTTGATTTCCTTGATGGCACTCCAGAGAAACCCCAAGAACACTGTTTCAAGGCTAGAGGGATCCTGAGGTCACTGTAGAAACATGAAAGAGCTCCGTGGACCAAAAATCACCTCGAGATGAGAGGTTAGTCCCTGGCTTCGACTCCAGAGGAATACCACCTTACTACAAGCACCTCAAGAGGAGGCTTCTCTCAGCTCTAGGTATGTGAGAGGGACCCTGAGTTTGCGGCCTCAAGTGGAATGGACACCGCGATGCCCTGACTTGAAATAAGGCCGGATATCCCTGCAGTGACTTGAATGCAGGCTCGTCTTGCATCTCCCAAGACGAAAGGATGTCTGAATCCCCTGTGGAGACCACAGAGAAAGACCTAGTTCCCCACCTCATCGCGACCGGAGTCCTCACATCCTTTGAAAATTCCAGAGGTACGCGGAGATCAGTGCCTCCAAAGGAGACGATGCCTGACTCCTCGTGAAACTTGATAGGAGTCCCAGGATTCCTGTGACACGTGGAAAGGCACCCTTGGTCTCCCGCCTCAGCTGGAGAGGCGTCCCAATTGCCCTGCCAAGCCTCGAGGAGAATCCCGAGCTGTCCCACGCAACTAGGCAGGAGTCCTGCCGTCGCTGAACAAACACGTGGGTGGAAGGGCCATCCCCGTCGTAACTCGAGAATATACCCCAGGTTCCCGCCACAGCTCGAGGAAAACCATGAGACTTCCCCCTCACCGCGAGATGAGGCCCGATTCCCCTGCACTGCGTGCAGAGCAATTCCGTGTTGCACATTACACATGAAAGGAGCCTTGATTTCCTTGATGGCACTCCAGAGAAACCCCAAGAACACTGTTTCAAGGCTAGAGGGATCCTGAGGTCACTGTAGCAACACGAAAGAGCTCCGTGGACCAAAAATCAACTCGAGATGTGAGGTTAGTCCCTGGCTTCTTCTCCAGAGGAATACCACCTTACACAAGCACCTCAAGAGGAGGCTTCTCTCAGCTCTAGGTATGTGAGAGGGACCCTGAGTTTGCGGCCTCAAGTGGAATGGACACCGCGATGCCCTGACTCGAAATAAGGCCGGATATCCCTGCAGTGACTTGAATGCAGGCTCGTCTTGCATCTCCCAAGACGAAAGGATGTCTGAATCCCCTGTGGAGACCACAGAGAAAGACGTAGTTCCCCACCTCATCGCGACCGGAGGCCTCACATCCTTTGAAAACTCCAGAGGTACGCAGAGATCAGCGCCTCCAAAGGAGGCGATGCCTGACTCCTCGTGAAACTTGATAGGAGTCCCAGGATTCCTGTGGCACGTGGAAAGGGACACTTGGTCTCCCGCGTAAGCTGGAGAGGCATCCCAATTGCCCTGCCAAGCCTCGACGAGAATCCCAAGTTGTCCCTCGCAACTAGTCAGGAGTACTGACGTCGCTGAACAAACACGTGTGTGGAAGGGCCATCCCCGTCGTAACTCGAGAATATACCCCAGGTTCCCGCCGCAACTCGAGAAAAACCATGAGACTTCCCCCTCGCCGCGCGATGAGGCCGGATTCCCCTGCACCGTGTGCAGAGCAATTCCGTGTTGCACATCACACATGAAAGGAGCCTTGATTTCCTTGATGGCACTCCAGAGAAACCCCAAGAAAACTGTTTCAAGGCTAGAGGGATCCTGAGGTCACTGTAGCCACACAAAAGAGCTCCGTGGACCAAAAATCAACTCGAGATGAGAGGTTAGTCCCTGGCTTCGACTCCAGAGGAATACCACCTTACCACAAGCACCTCAAGAGGAGGCTTCTCTCAGCTCTAGGTATGTGAGAGGGACCCTGAGTTTGCGGCCTCAAGTGGAATGTACACCGCGATGCCCTGACTCGATATAAGGCCGGATATCCCTGCAGTGACTTGAATGCAGGCTCGTCTTGCATCTCCCAAGACAAAAGGATGTCTGAATTCCCTGTGGAGACCACAGAGAAAGACCTAGTTCCCCATCTCATCGCGACCGGAAGCCTCACATCCTTTGAAAACTCCAGAGGTACACGGAGATCAGTGTTTCCAAAGGAGACGATGCCTGACTCCTCCTGAAACTTGATAGGAGTCCCAGGATTCCTGCGGCACGTGGAAAGGGACCCTTGGTCTCCCGCCTCAGCTGGAGAGTCGTCCCAATTGCCCTGCCAAGCCTCGAGGAGAATCCCGAGATGTCCCTCGAAACTAGGCAGGAGTCCTGACGTCGCTGAACAAACACGTGGGTGAAAGGGCCATCCCCGTCGTAACTCGAGATAATACCCCAGCTTTCCGCCGTAACTCGAGAAAAACCATGAGACTTCCCCCTCGCCGAGAGATGAGGCCCGATTCCCCTGCACTACATGCAGAGCAATTCCGTGTTGCACATCAAACATGAAAGGAGCCTTGATTTCCTTGATGGCACTCCAGAGAAACCCCAAGAACACTGTTTCAAGGCTAGAGTGAACCTGAGGTCAGTGTAGCAACACGAAAGAGCTCCGTGGACCAAAAATCAACTCGAGATGAGAGGTTAGTCCCTGGCTTCTTCTCCAGAGGAATACCACCTTACCACAAGCACCTCAAGAGGAGGCTTCTCTCAGCTCTAGGTATGTGAGAGGGACCCTGAGTTTGCGGCCTCAAGTGGAATGGACACCGCGATGCCCTGACTCGAAATAAGGCCGGATATCCCTGCAGTGACTTGAATGCAGGCTCGTCTTGCATCTCCCAAGACGAAAGGATGTCTGAATCCCCTGTGGAGACCACAGAGAAAGACCTAGTTCCCCATCTCATCGCGACCGGAAGCCTCACATCCTCTGAAAACTCCAGAGGTACACGGAGATCAGTGTTTCCAAAGGAGACGATTCCTGACTCCTCCTGAAACTTGATAGGAGTCCCAGGATTCCTGCGGCACGTGGAAAGGGACCCTTGGTCTCCCGCCTCAGCTGGAGAGGCGTCCCAATTGCCCTGCCAAGCCTCGAGGAGAATCCCGAGATGTCCCTCGCAACTAGGCAGGAGTCCTGACGTCGCTGAACAAACACGTGGGTGAAAGGGCCATCCCCGTCGTAACTCGAGATAATACCCCAGCTTTCCGCCGTAACTCGAGAAAAACCATGAGACTTCCCCCTCGCCGAGAGATGAGGCCCGATTCCCCTGCACTACATGCAGAGCAATTCCGTGTTGCACATCACACATGAAAGGAGCCTTGATTTCCTTGATGGCACTCCAGAGAAACCCCAAGAACACTGTTTCAAGGCTAGAGGGATCCTGAGGTCACTGTAGAAACATGAAAGAGCTCCGTGGACCAAAAATCACCTCGAGATGAGAGGTTAGTCCCTGGCTTCGACTCCAGAGGAATACCACCTTACCACAAGCACCTCAAGAGGAGGCTTCTCTCAGCTCTAGGTATGTGAGAGGGACCCTGAGTTTGCGGCCTCAAGTGGAATGGACACCGCGATGCCCTGACTTGAAATAAGGCCGGATATCCCTGCAGTGACTTGAATGCAGGCTCGTCTTGCATCTCCCAAGACGAAAGGATGTCTGAATCCCCTGTGGAGACCACAGAGAAAGACCTAGTTCCCCACTTCATCGCGACCGGAGTCCTCACATCCTTTGAAAATTCCAGAGGTACGCGGAGATCAGTGCCTCCAAAGGAGACGATGCCTGACTCCTCGTGAAACTTGATAGGAGTCCCAGGATTCCTGTGGCACGTGGAAAGGCACCCTTGGTCTCCCGCATCAGCTGGAGAGGCGTCCCAATTGCCCTGCCAAGCCTCGAGGAGAATCCCGAGTTGTCCCACGCAACTAGGCAGGAGTCCTGCCGTCGCTGAACAAACACGTGGGTGGAAGGGCCATCCCCGTCGTAACTCGAGAATATACCCCAGGTTCCCACCACAACTCGAGGAAAACCATGAGACTTCCCCCTCACCGCGAGATGAGGCCCGATTCCCCTGCACTGCGTGCAGAGCAATTCCGTGTTGCACATTACACATGAAAGGAGCCTTGATTTCCTTGATGGCACTCCAGAGAAACCCCAAGAACACTGTTTCAAGGCTAGAGGGATCCTGAGGTCACTGTAGCAACACGAAAGAGCTCCGTGGACCAAAAATCAACTCGAGATGTGAGGTTAGTCCCTGGCTTCTTCTCCAGAGGAATACCACCTTACCACAAGCACCTCAAGAGGAGGCTTCTCTCAGCTCTAGGTATGTGAGAGGGACCCTGAGTTTGCGGCCTCAAGTGGAATGGACACCGCGATGCCCTGACTCGAAATAAGGCCGGATATCCCTGCAGTGACTTGAATGCAGGCTCGTCTTGCATCTCCCAAGACGAAAGGATGTCTGAATCCCCTGTGGAGACCACAGAGAAAGACGTAGTTCCCCACCTCATCGCGACCGGAGGCCTCACATCCTTTGAAAACTCCAGAGGTACGCAGAGATCAGCGCCTCCAAAGGAGGCGATGCCTGTCTCCTCGTGAAACTTGATAGGAGTCCCAGGATTCCTGTGGCACGTGGAAAGGGACACTTGGTCTCCCGCGTAAGCTGGAGAGGCGTCCCAATTGCCCTGCCAAGCCTCGACGAGAATCCCAAGTTGTCCCTCGCAACTAGTCAGGAGTACTGACGTCGCTGAACAAACACGTGTGTGGAAGGGCCATCCCCGTCGTAACTCGAGAATATACCCCAGGTTCCCGCCGCAACTCGAGAAAAACCATGAGACTTCCCCCTCGCCGCGAGATGAGGCCGGATTCCCCTGCACCGTGTGCAGAGCAATTCCGTGTTGCACATCACACATGAAAGGAGCCTTGATTTCCTTGATGGCACTCCAGAGAAACCCCAAGAAAACTGTTTCAAGGCTAGAGGGATCCTGAGGTCACTGTAGCCACACAAAAGAGCTCCGTGGACCAAAAATCAACTTGAGATGAGAGGTTAGTCCCTGGCTTCGACTCCAGAGGAATACCACCTTACCACAAGCACCTCAAGAGGAGGCTTCTCTCAGCTCTAGGTATGTGAAAGGGACCCTGAGTTTGCGGCCTCAAGTGGAATGGACACCGCGATGCCCTGACTCGATTTAAGGCCGGATATCCTTGCAGTGACTTGAATGCAGGCTCGTCTTGCATCTCCCAAGACGAAAGGATGTCTGAATCCCCTGTGGAGACCACAGAGAAAGACCTAGTTCCCCATCTCATCGCGACCGGAAGCCTCACATCCTTTGAAAACTCCAGAGGTACACGGAGATCAGTGTTTCCAAAGGAGACGATGCCTGACTCCTCCTGAAACTTGATAGGAGTCCCAGGATTCCTCCGGCACGTGGAAAGGGACCCTTGGTCTCCCGCCTCAGCTGGAGAGTCATCCCAATTGCCCTGCCAAGCCTCGAGGAGAATCCCGAGATGTCCCTCGCAACTAGGCAGGAGTCCTGACGTCGCTGAACAAACACGTGGGTGAAAGGGCCATCCCCGTCGTAACTCGAGATAATACCCCAGCTTTCCGCCGTAACTCGAGAAAAACCATGAGACTTCCCCCTCGCCGAGAGATGAGGCCCGATTCCCCTGCACTACATGCAGAGCAATTCCGTGTTGCACATCACACATGAAAGGAGCCTTGATTTCCTTGATGGCACTCCAGAGAAACCCCAAGAACACTGTTTCAAGGCTAGAGGGATCCTGAGGTCACTGTAGAAACATGAAAGAGCTCCGTGGACCAAAAATCACCTCGAGATGAGAGGTTAGTCCCTGGCTTCGACTCCAGAGGAATACCACCTTACCACAAGCACCTCAAGAGGAGGCTTCTCTCAGCTCTAGGTATGTGAGAGGGACCCTGAGTTTGCGGCCTCAAGTGGAATGGACACCGCGATGCCCTGACTTGAAACAAGGCCGGATATCCCTGCAGTGACTTGAATGTAGGCTCGTCTTGCATCTCCCAAGACGAAAGGATGTCTGAATCCCCTGTGGAGACCACAGAGAAAGACCTAGTTCCCCACCTCATCGCGACCGGAGTCCTCACATCCTTTGAAAATTCCAGAGGTACGCGGAGATCAGTGCCTCCAAAGGAGACGATGCCTGACTCCTCGTGAAACTTGATAGGAGTCCCAGGATTCCTGTGGCACGTGGAAAGGCACCCTTGGTCTCCCGCCTCAGCTGGAGAGGCGTCCCAATTGCCCTGCCAAGCCTCGAGGAGAATCCCGAGTTGTCCCACGCAACTAGGCAGGAGTCCTGCCGTCGCTGAACAAACACGTGGGTGGAAGGGCCATCCCCGTCGTAACTCGAGAATATACCCCAGGTTCCCGCCACAACTCGAGGAAAACCATGAGACTTCCCCCTCACCGCGAGATGAGGCCCGATTCCCCTGCACTGCGTGCAGAGCAATTCCGTGTTGCACATTACACATGAAAGGAGCCTTGATTTCCTTGATGGCACTCCAGAGAAACCCCAAGAACACTGTTTCAAGGCTAGAGGGATCCTGAGGTCACTGTAGCAACACGAAAGAGCTCCGTGGACCAAAAATCAACTCGAGATGTGAGGTTAGTCCCTGGCTTCTTCTCCAGAGGAATACCACCTTACCACAAGCACCTCAAGAGGAGGCTTCTCTCAGCTCTAGGTATGTGAGAGGGACCCTGAGTTTGCGGCCTCAAGTGGAATGGACACCGCGATGCCCTGACTCGAAATAAGGCCGGATATCCCTGCAGTGACTTGAATGCAGGCTCGTCTTGCATCTCCCAAGACGAAAGGATGTCTGAATCCCCTGTGGAGACCACAGAGAAAGACGTAGTTCCCCACCTCATCGCGACCGGAGGCCTCACATCCTTTGAAAACTCCAGAGGTACGCAGAGATCAGCGCCTCCAAAGGAGGCGATGCCTGACTCCTCGTGAAACTTGATAGGAGTCCCAGGATTCCTGTGGCACGTGGAAAGGGACACTTGGTCTCCCGCGTAAGCTGGAGAGGCGTCCCAATTGCCCTGCCAAGCCTCGACGAGAATCCCAAGTTGTCCCTCGCAACTAGTCAGGAGTACTGACGTCGCTGAACAAACACGTGGGTGGAAGGGCCATCCCCGTCGTAACTCGAGAATATACCCCAGGTTCCCGCCGCAACTCGAGAAAAACCATGAGACTTCCCCCTCGCCGCGAGATGAGGCCGGATTCCCCTGCACCGTGTGCAGAGCAATTCCGTGTTGCACATCACACATGAAAGGAGCCTTGATTTCCTTGATGGCACTCCAGAGAAACCCCAAGAAAACTGTTTCAAGGCTAGAGGGATCCTGAGGTCACTGTAGCCACACAAAAGAGCTCCGTGGACCAAAAATCAACTTGAGATGAGAGGTTAGTCCCTGGCTTCGACTCCAGAGGAATACCACCTTACCACAAGCACCTCAAGAGGAGGCTTCTCTCAGCTCTAGGTATGTGAAAGGGACCCTGAGTTTGCGGCCTCAAGTGGAATGGACACCGCGATGCCCTGACTCGATTTAAGGCCGGATATCCTTGCAGTGACTTGAATGCAGGCTCGTCTTGCATCTCCCAAGACGAAAGGATGTCTGAATCCCCTGTGGAGACCACAGAGAAAGACCTAGTTCCCCATCTCATCGCGACCGGAAGCCTCACATCCTTTGAAAACTCCAGAGGTACACGGAGATCAGTGTTTCCAAAGGAGACGATGCCTGACTCCTCGTGAAACTTGATAGGAGTCCCAGGATTCCTGTGGCACGTGGAAAGGGACCCTTGGTCTCCCGCCTCAGCTGGAGAGTCGTCCCAATTGCCCTGCCAAGCCTCGAGGAGAATCCCGAGATGTCCCTCGCAACTAGGCAGGAGTCCTGACGTCGCTGAACAAACACGTGGGTGAAAGGGCCATCCCCGTCGTAACTCGAGATAATACCCCAGCTTTCCGCCGTAACTCGAGAAAAACCATGAGACTTCCCCCTCGCCGAGAGATGAGGCCCGATTCCCCTGCACTACATGCAGAGCAATTCCGTGTTGCACATCACACATGAAAGGAGCCTTGATTTCCTTGATGGCACTCCAGAGAAACCCCAAGAACACTGTTTCAAGGCTAGAGGGATCCTGAGGTCACTGTAGAAACATGAAAGAGCTCCGTGGACCAAAAATCACCTCGAGATGAGAGGTTAGTCCCTGGCTTCGACTCCAGAGGAATACCACCTTACCACAAGCACCTCAAGAGGAGGCTTCTCTCAGCTCTAGGTATGTGAGAGGGACCCTGAGTTTGCGGCCTCAAGTGGAATGGACACCGCGATGCCCTGACTTGAAATAAGGCCGGATATCCCTACAGTGACTTGAATGCAGGCTCGTCTTGCATCTCCCAAGACGAAAGGATGTCTGAATCCCCTGTGGAGACCACAGAGAAAGACCTAGTTCCCCACCTCATCGCGACCGGAGTCCTCACATCCTTTGAAAATTCCAGAGGTACGCGGAGATCAGTGCCTCCAAAGGAGACGATGCCTGACTCCTCGTGAAACTTGATAGGAGTCCCAGGATTCCTGTGGCACGTGGAAAGGCACCCTTGGTCTCCCGCCTCAGCTGGAGAGGCGTCCCAATTGCCCTGCCAAGCCTCGAGGAGAATCCCGAGTTGTCCCACGCAACTAGGCAGGAGTCCTGCCGTCGCTGAACAAACACGTGGTTGGAAGGGCCATCCCCGTCGTAACTCGAGAATATACCCCAGGTTCCCGCCACAACTCGAGGAAAACCATGAGACTTCCCCCTCACCGCGAGATGAGGCCCGATTCCCCTGCACTGCGTGCAGAGCAATTCCGTGTTGCACATTACACATGAAAGGAGCCTTGATTTCCTTGATGGCACTCCAGAGAAACCCCAAGAACACTGTTTCAAGGCTAGAGGGATCCTGAGGTCACTGTAGCAACACGAAAGAGCTCCGTGGACCAAAAATCAACTCGAGATGTGAGGTTAGTCCCTGGCTTCGACTCCAGAGGAATACCACCTTACCACAAGCACCTCAAGAGGAGGCTTCTCTCAGCTCTAGGTATGTGAGAGGGACCCTGAGTTTGCGGCCTCAAGTGGAATGGACACCGCGATGCCCTGACTCGAAATAAGGCCAGATATCCCTGCAGTGACTTGAATGCAGGTTCGTCTTGCATCTCCCAAGACGAAAGGATGTCTGAATTCCCTGTGGAGACCACAGAGAAAGACGTAGTTCCCCACCTCATCGCGACCGGAGGCCTCACATCCTTTGAAAACTCCAGAGGTACGCAGAGATCAGCGCCTCCAAAGGAGGCGATGCCTGACTCCTCGTGAAACTTGATAGGAGTCCCAGGATTCCTGTGGCACGTGGAAAGGGACACTTGGTCTCCCGCGTAAGCTGGAGAGGCATCCCAATTGCCCTGCCACGCCTCGACGAGAATCCCAAGTTGTCCCTCGCAACTAGTCAGGAGTCCTGACGTCGCTGAACAAACACGTGTGTATAAGGGCCATCCCCGTCGTAACTCGAGAATATACCCCAGGTTCCCGCCGCAACTCGAGAAAAACCATGAGACTTCCCCCTCGCCGCGAGATGAGGCCGGATTCCCCTGCACCGTGTGCAGAGCAATTCCGTGTTGCACATCACACATGAAAGGAGCCTTGATTTCCTTGATGGCACTCCAGAGAAACCCCAAGAAAACTGTTTCAAGGCTAGAGGGATCCTGAGGTCACTGTAGCCACACAAAAGAGCTCCGTGGACCAAAAATCAACTTGAGATGAGAGGTTAGTCCCTGGCTTCGACTCCAGAGGGATACCACCTTACCACAAGCACCTCAAGAGGAGGCTTCTCTCATCTATAGGTATGTGAGAGGGACCCTGAGTTTGCGGCCTCAAGTGGAATGGACACCGCGATGCCCTGACTCGATATAAGGCCGGATATCCCTGCAGTGACTTGAATGCAGGCTCGTCTTGCATCTCCCAAGACGAAAGGATGTCTGAATTCCCTGTGGAGACCACAGAGAAAGACCTAGTTCCCCATCTCATCGCGACCGGAAGCCTCACATCCTTTGAAAACTCCAGAGGTACACGGAGATCAGTGTTTCCAAAGGAGACGATGCCTGACACTTCCTGAAACTTGATAGGAGTCCCAGGATTCCTGCGGCACGTGGAAAGGGACCCTTGGTCTCCAGCCTCAGCTGGAGAGTCGTCCCAATTGCCCTGCCAAGCCTCGAGGAGAATCCCGAGTTGTCCCTCGCAACTAGGCAGGAGTCCTGACGTCGCTGAACAAACACGTGGGTGAAAGGGCCATCCCCGTCGTAACTCGAGATAATACCCCAGCTTTCCGCCGTAACTCGAGAAAGACCATGAGACTTCCCCCTCGCCGAGAGATGAGGCCCGATTCCCCTGCACTACATGCAGAGCAATTCCGTGTTGCACATCAAACATGAAAGGAGCCTTGATTTCCTTGATGGCACTCCAGAGAAACCCCAAGAACACTGTTTCAAGGCTAGAGTGAACCTGAGGTCAGTGTAGCAACACGAAAGAGCTCCGTGGACCAAAAATCAACTCGAGATGAGAGGTTAGTCCCTGGCTTCTTCTCCAGAGGAATACCACCTTACCACAAGCACCTCAAGAGGAGGCTTCTCTCAGCTCTAGGTATGTGAGAGGGACCCTGAGTTTGCGGCCTCAAGTGGAATGGACACCGCGATGCCCTGACTCGAAATAAGGCCGGATATCCCTGCAGTGACTTGAATGCAGGCTCGTCTTGCATCTCCCAAGACGAAAGGATGTCTGAATCCCCTGTGGAGACCACAGAGAAAGACCTAGTTCCCCACCTCATCACGAACGGAGGCCTCACATCCTTGAAAATTTCAGAGGTACGCGGAGATCAGTTCCTCCAAAGGAGACAATGCCTGACTCCTCGTGAAACTTGATAGGAGTCCCAGGATTCCTGTGGCACGTGGAAAGGGACCCTTGGTCTCCCGCCTCAGCTGGAGAGGCGTCCCAATTGCCCTGCAAAGCCTCGAGGAGAATCCCGAGTTGTCCCTCACAACTAGGCAGGATCCTGACATGGCTGAACAAACACGTGTGTGGAAGGGCCATCCCCGTCGTAATTCGAGAATATACCCCAAGTTCCCGCCGCAACTCGAGAAAAACCATGAGACTTCCCCCTCGCCGCGAGATGAGGCCCGATTCCCCTGCACTGCGTGCAGTGCAATTCCGTGTTGCACATCACACATGAAAGGAGCCTTGATTTCCTTGATGGCACTCTAGAGAAACCCCAAGAACAATGTTTCAAGGCTAGAGGGATCCTGAAGTCACTGTAGCAACTCGAAAGAGCTCCGTGGACCAAAAATCAACTCGAGATGAGAGGTTAGTCCCTGGCTTCGACTCCAGAGGAATACCGCCTTATCACAAGCACCTCAAGAGGAGGCTTCTCTCAGCTCTAGGTATGTGAGAGGGACCCTGAGTTTGCGGCCTCAAGTGGAATGTACACCGCGATGCCCTGACTCGAAATAAGGCGTGATATCCCTGCAGTGACTTGAATGCAGGCTCGTCTTGCATCTCCCAAGACGAAAGGATGTCTGAATCCCCTGTGGAGACCACAGAGAAAGACGTAGTTCCCCACCTCATCGCGACCGGAGGCCTCACATCCTTTGAAAACTCCAGAGGTACGCAGAGATCAGCGCCTCCATAGGAGGCGATGCCTGACTCCTCGTGAAACTTGATAGGAGTCCCAGGATTCCTGTGGCACGTGGAAAGGGACACTTGGTCTCCCGCCTAAGCTGGAGAGGCGTCCCAATTGCCCTGCCAAGCCTCGACGAGAATCCCAAGTTGTCCCTCGCAACTAGTCAGGAGTACTGACGTCGCTGAACAAACACGTGTGTGGAAGGGCCATCTCCGTCGTAACTCGAGAATATACCCCAGGTTCCCGCCGCAACTCGAGAAAAACCATGAGACTTCCCCCTGGCCGCGAGATGAGGCCGGATTCCCCTACACCGTGTGCAGAGCAATTCCGTGTTGCACATCACACATGAAAGGAGCCTTGATTTCCTTGATGGCACTCCAGAGAAACCCCAAGAAAACTGTTTCAAGGCTAGAGGGATCCTGAGGTCACTGTAGCCACACAAAAGAGCTCCGTGGACCAAAAATCAACTTGAGATGAGAGGTTAGTCCCTGGCTTCGACTCCAGAGGAATACCACCTTACCACAAGCACCTCAAGAGGAGGCTTCTCTCAGCTCTAGGTATGTGAGAGGGACCCTGAGTTTGCGGCCTCAAATGGAATGGACACCGCGATGCCCTGACTCGATTTAAGGCCGGATATCCTTGCAGTGACTTGAATGCAGGCTCGTCTTGCATCTCCCAAGACGAAAGGATGTCTGAATCCCCTGTGGAGACCACAGAGAAAGACCTAGTTCCCCATCTCATCGCGACCGGAAGCCTCACGTCCTTTGAAAACTCCAGAGGTACACGGAGATCAGTGTTTCCAAAGGAGACGATGCCTGACTCCTCCTGAAACTTGATAGGAGTCCCAGGATTCCTGTGGCACGTGGAAAGGGACCCTTGGTCTCCCGCCTCAGCTGGAGAGTCGTCCCAATTGCCCTGCCAAGCCTCGAGGAGAATCCCGAGATGTCCCTCGCAACTAGGCAGGAGTCCTGACGTCGCTGAACAAACACGTGGGTGAAAGGGCCATCCCCGTCGTAACTCGAGATAATACCCCAGCTTTCCGCCGTAACTCGAGAAAAACCATGAGACTTCCCCCTCGCCGAGAGATGAGGCCCGATTCCCCTGCACTACATGCAGAGCAATTCCGTGTTGCACATCACACATGAAAGGAGCCTTGATTTCCTTGATGGCACTCCAGAGAAACCCCAAGAACACTGTTTCAAGGCTAGAGGGATCCTGAGGTCACTGTAGCAACACGAAAGAGCTCCGTGGACCAAAAATCAACTCGAGATGTGAGGTTAGTCCCTGGCTTCGACTCCAGAGGAATACCACCTTACCACAAGCACCTCAAGAGGAGGCTTCTCTCAGCTCTAGGTATGTGAGAGGGACCCTGAGTTTGCGGCCTCAAGTGGAATGGACACCGCGATGCCCTGACTCGAAATAAGGCCGGATATCCCTGCAGTGACTTGAATGCAGGCTCGTCTTGCATCTCCCAAGACGAAAGGATGTCTGAATCCCCTGTGGAGACCACAGAGAAAGACCTAGTTCCCCACCTCATCACGACCGGAGGCCTCACATCCTTTGAAAACTCCAGAGGTACGCAGAGATCAGCGCCTCCAAAGGAGGCGATGCCTGACTCCTCGTGAAACTTGATAGGAGTCCCAGGATTCCTGTGGCACGTGGAAAGGGACACTTGGTCTCCCGCGTAAGCTGGAGAGGCGTCCCAATTGCCCTGCCAAGCCTCGACGAGAATCCCAAGTTGTCCCTCGCAACTAGTCAGGAGTACTGACGTCGCTGAACAAACACGTGTGTGGAAGGGCCATCCCCGTCGTAACTCGAGAATATACCCCAGGTTCCCGCCGCAACTCGAGAAAAACCATGAGACTTCCCCCTGGCCGCGAGATGAGGCCGGATTCCCCTGCACCGTGTGCAGAGCAATTCCGTGTTGCACATCACACATGAAAGGAGCCTTGATTTCCTTGATGGCACTCCAGAGAAACCCCAAGAAAACTGTTTCAAGGCTAGAGGGATCCTGAGGTCACTGTAGCCACACAAAAGAGCTCCGTGGACCAAAAATCAACTTGAGATGAGAGGTTAGTCCCTGGCTTCGACTCCAGAGGAATACCACCTTACCACAAGCACCTCAAGAGGAGGCTTCTCTCAGCTCTAGGTATGTGAGAGGGACCCTGAGTTTGCGGCCTCAAGTGGAATGGACACCGCGATGCCCTGACTCGATTTAAGGCCGGATATCCTTGCAGTGACTTGAATGCAGGCTCGTCTTGCATCTCCCAAGACGAAAGGATGTCTGAATCCCCTGTGGAGACCACAGAGAAAGACCTAGTTCCCCATCTCATCGCGACCGGAAGCCTCACATGCTTTGAAAACTCCAGAGGTACACGGAGATCAGTGTTTCCAAAGGAGACGATGCCTGACTCCTCCTGAAACTTGATAGGAGTCCCAGGATTCCTGCGGCACGTGGAAAGGGACCCTTGGTCTCCCGCCTCAGCTGGAGAGTCGTCCCAATTGCCCTGCCAAGCCTCGAGGAGAATCCCGAGATGTCCCTCGCAACTAGGCAGGAGTCCTGACGTCGCTGAACAAACACGTGGGTGAAAGGGCCATCCCCGTCGTAACTCGAGATAATACCCCAGCTTTCCGCCGTAACTCGAGAAAAACAATGAGACTTCCCCCTCGCCGAGAGATGAGGCCCGATTCCCCTGCACTACATGCAGAGCAATTCCGTGTTGCACATCACACATGAAAGGAGCCTTGATTTCCTTGATGGCACTCCAGAGAAACCCCAAGAACACTGTTTCAAGGCTAGAGGGATCCTGAGGTCACTGTAGAAACATGAAAGAGCTCCGTGGACCAAAAATCACCTCGAGATGAGAGGTTAGTCCCTGGCTTCGACTCCAGAGGAATACCACCTTACCACAAGCACCTCAAGAGGAGGCTTCTCTCAGCTCTAGGTATGTGAGAGGGACCCTGAGTTTGCGGCCTCAAGTGGAATGGACACCGCGATGCCCTGACTTGAAATAAGGCCGGATATCCCTGCAGTGACTTGAATGCAGGCTCGTCTTGCATCTCCCAAGACGAAAGGATGTCTGAATCCCCTGTGGAGACCACAGAGAAAGACCTAGTTCCCCACCTCATCGCGACCGGAGTTCTCACATCCTTTGAAAATTCCAGAGGTACGCGGAGATCAGTGCCTCCAAAGGAGACGATGCCTGACTCCTCGTGAAACTTGATAGGAGTCCCAGGATTCCTGTGGCACGTGGAAAGGCACCCTTGGTCTCCCGCCTCAGCTGGAGAGGCGTCCCAATTGCCCTGCCAAGCCTCGAGGAGAATCCCGAGTTGTCCCACGCAACTAGGCAGGAGTCCTGCCGTCGCTGAACAAACACGTGTGTGGAAGGGCCATCCCCGTCGTAACTCGAGAATATACCCCAGGTTCCCGCCACAACTCGAGGAAAACCATGAGACTTCCCCCTCGCCGCGAGATGAGGCCGGATTCCCCTGCACCGTGTGCAGAGCAATTCCGTGTTGCACATCACACATGAAAGGAGCCTTGATTTCCTTGATGGCACTCCAGAGAAACCCCAAGAAAACTGTTTCAAGGCTAGAGGGATCCTGAGGTCACTGTAGCCACACAAAAGAACTCCGTGGACCAAAAATCAACTTGAGATGAGAGGTTAGTCCCTGGCTTCGACTCCAGAGGAATACCACCTTACCACAAGCACCTCAAGAGGAGGCTTCTCTCAGCTCTAGGTATGTGAGAGGGAACCTGAGTTTGCGGCCTCAAGTGGAATGGACACCGCGATGCCCTGACTCGATATAAGGCCGGATATCCCTGCAGTGACTTGAATGCAGGCTCGTCTTGCATCTCCCAAGACGAAAGGATGTCTGAATTCCCTGTGGAGACCACAGAGAAAGACCTAGTTCCCCATCTCATCGCGACCGGAAGCCTCACATCCTTTGAAAACTCCAGAGGTACACGGAGATCAGTGTTTCCAAAGGAGACGATGCCTGACTCCTCCTGAAACTTGATAGGAGTCCCAGGATTCCTGCGGCACGTGGAAAGGGACCCTTGGTCTCCCGCCTCAGCTGGAGAGTCGTCCCAATTGCCCTGCCAAGCCTCGAGGAGAATCCCGAGATGTCCCTCGCAACTAGGCAGGAGTCCTGACGTCGCTGAACAAACACGTGGGTGAAAGGGCCATCCCCGTCGTAACTCGAGATAATACCCCAGCTTTCCGCCGTAACTCGAGAAAAACCATGAGACTTCCCCCTCGCCGCGAGATGAGGCCCGATTCCCCTGCACTACATGCAGAGCAATTCCGTGTTGCACATCAAACATGAAAGGAGCCTTGATTTCCTTCATGGCACTCCAGAGAAACCCCAAGAACACTGTTTCAAAGCTAGAGGGATCCTGAGGTCACTGTAGAAACATGAAAGAGCTCCGTGGACCAAAAATCACCTCGAGATGAGAGGTTAGTCCCTGGCTTCGACTACAGAGGAATACCACCTTACCACAAGCACCTCAAGAGGAGGCTTCTCTCAGCTCTAGGTATGTGAGAGGGACCCTGAGTTTGCGGCCTCAAGTGGAATGTACACCGCGATGCCCTGACTCGTAATAAGGCGGGATATCCCTGCAGTGACTTGAATGCAGGCTCGTCTTGCATCTCCCAAGACGAAAGGATGTCTGAATCCCCTGTGGAGACCACAGAGAAAGACCTAGTTCCCCACCTCATCGCGACCGGAGGCCTCACATCCTTTGGAAACTCCAGAGGTACGCAGAGATCAGCGCCTCCATAGCAGGCGATGCCTGACTCCTCGTGAAACTTGATAGGAGTCCCAGGATTCCTGTGGCACGTGGAAAGGGACACTTGGTCTCCCGCCTAAGCTGGAGAGGCGTCCCAATTGCCCTGCCAAGCCTCGACGAGAATCCCAAGTTGTCCCTCGCAACTAGTCAGGAGTACTGACGTCGCTGAACAAACACGTGTGTGGAAGGGCCATCTCCGTCGTAACTCGAGAATATACCCCAGGTTCCCGCCGCAACTCGAGAAAAACCATGAGACTTCCCCCTGGCCGCGAGATGAGGCCGGATTCCCCTACACCGTGTGCTGAGCAATTCCGTGTTGCACATCACACATGAAAGGAGCCTTGATTTCCTTGATGGCACTCCAGAGAAACCCCAAGAAAACTGTTTCAAGGCTAGAGGGATCCTGAGGTCACTGTAGCCACACAAAAGAGCTCCGTGGACCAAAAATCAACTTGAGATGAGAGGTTAGTCCCTGGCTTCGACTCCAGAGGAATACCACCTTACCACAAGCACCTCAAGAGGAGGCTTCTCTCAGCTCTAGGTATGTGAGAGGGACCCTGAGTTTGCGGCCTCAAGTGGAATGCACACCGCGATGCCCTGACTCGATTTAAGGCCGGATATCCTTGCAGTGACTTGAATGCAGGCTCGTCTTGCATCTCCCAAGACGAAAGGATGTCTGAACCCCCTTTGGAGACCACAGAGAAAGACCTAGTTCCCCATCTCATCGCGACCGGAAGCCTCACGTCCTTTGAAAACTCCAGAGGTACACGGAGATCAGTGTTTCCAAAGGAGACAATGCCTGACTCCTCCTGAAACTTGATAGGAGTCCCAGGATTCCTGCGGCACGTGGAAAGGGACCCTTGGTCTCCCGCCTCAGCTGGAGAGTCGTCCCAATTGCCCTGCCAAGCCTCGACGAGAATCCCGAGATGTCCCTCGCAACTAGGCAGGAGTCCTGACGTCGCTGAACAAACACGTGGGTGAAAGGGCCATCCCCGTCGTAACTAGAGATAATACCCCAGCTTTCCGCCGTAACTCGAGAAAAACCATGAGACTTCCCCCTCGCCGAGAGATGAGGCCCGATTCCCCTGCACTACATGCAGAGCAATTCCGTGTTGCACATCACACATGAAAGGAGCCTTGATTTCCTTGATGGCACTCCAGAGAAACCCCAAGAACACTGTTTCAAGGCTAGAGGGATCCTGAGGTCACTGTAGAAACATGAAAGAGCTCCGTGGACCAAAAATCACCTCGAGATGAGAGGTTAGTCCCTGGCTTCGACTCGAGAGGAATACCACCTTACCACAAGCACCTCAAGAGGAGGCTTCTCTCAGCTCTAGGTATGTGAGAGGGACCCTGAGTTTGCGGCCTCAAGTGGAATGGACACCGCGATGCCCTGACTCGAAATAAGGACGGATATCCCTGCAGTGACTTGAATGCAGGCTCGTCTTGCATCTCCCAAGACGAAAGGATGTCTGAATCCCCTGTGGAGACCACAGAGAAAGACCTAGTTCCCCACCTCATCGCGACCGGAGTCCTCACATCCTTTGAAAATTCCAGAGGTACGCGGAGATCAGTGCCTCCAAAGGAGACGATGCCTGACTCCTCGTGAAACTTGATAGGAGTCCCAGGATTCCTGTGGCACGTGGAAAGGCACCCTTGGTCTCCCGCCTCAGCTGGAGAGGCGTCCCAATTGCCCTGCCAAGCCTCGAGGAGAATCCCGAGTTGTCCCACGCAACTAGGCAGGAGTCCTGCCGTCGCTGAACAAACACGTGGGTGGAAGGGCCATCCCCGTCGTAACTCGAGAATATACCCCAGGTTCCCGCCACAACTCGAGGAAAACCATGAGACTTCCCCCTCACCGCGAGATGAGGCCCGATTCCCCTGCACTGCGTGCAGAGCAATTCCGTGTTGCACATTACACATGAAAGGAGCCTTGATTTCCTTGATGGCACTCCAGAGAAACCCCAAGAACACTGTTTCAAGGCTAGAGGGATCCTGAGGTCACTGTAGCAACACGAAAGAGCTCCGTGGACCAAAAATCAACTCGAGATGTGAGGTTAGTCCCTGGCTTCGACTCCAGAGGAATACCACCTTACCACAAGCACCTCAAGAGGAGGCTTCTCTCAGCTCTAGGTATGTGAGAGGGACCCTGAGTTTGCGGCCTCAAGTGGAATGGACACCGCGATGCCCTGACTCGAAATAAGGCCGGATATCCCTGCAGTGACTTGAATGCAGGCTCGTCTTGCATCTCCCAAGACGAAAGGATGTCTGAATCCCCTGTGGAGACCACAGAGAAAGACCTAGTTCCCCACCTCATCGCGACCGGAGGCCTCACATCCTTTGAAAACTCCAGAGGTACGCAGAGATCAGTGCCTCCAAAGGAGGCGATGCCTGACTCCTCGTGAAACTTGATAGGAGTCCCAGGATTCCTGTGGCACGTGGAAAGGGACACTTGGTCTCCCGCGTAAGCTGGAGAGGCGTCCCAATTGCCCTGCCAAGCCTCGACGAGAATCCCAAGTTGTCCCTCGCAACTAGTCAGGAGTACTGACGTCGCTGAACAAACACGTGTGTGGAAGGGCCATCCCCGTCGTAACTCGAGAATATACCCCAGGTTCCCGCCGCAACTCGAGAAAAACCATGAGACTTCCCCCTGGCCGCGAGATGAGGCCGGATTCCCCTGCACCGTGTGCAGAGCAATTCCGTGTTGCACATCACACATGAAAGGAGCCTTGATTTCCTTGATGGCACTCCAGAGAAACCCCAAGAAAACTGTTTCAAGGCTAGAGGGATCCTGAGGTCACTGTAGCCACACAAAAGAGCTCCGTGGACCAAAAATCAACTTGAGATGAGAGGTTAGTCCCTGGCTTCGACTCCAGAGGAATACCACCTTACCACAAGCACCTCAAGAGGAGGCTTCTCTCAGCTCTAGGTATGTGAGAGGGACCCTGAGTTTGCGGCCTCAAGTGGAATGGACACCGCGATGCCCTGACTCGATTTAAGGCCGGATATCCTTGCAGTGACTTGAATGCAGGCTCGTCTTGCATCTCCCAAGACGAAAGGATGTCTGAATCCCCTGTGGAGACCACAGAGAAAGACCTAGTTCCCCATCTCATCGCGACCGGAAGCCTCACATGCTTTGAAAACTCCAGAGGTACACGGAGATCAGTGTTTCCAAAGGAGACGATGCCTGACTCCTCCTGAAACTTGATAGGAGTCCCAGGATTCCTGCGGCACGTGGAAAGGGACCCTTGGTCTCCCGCCTCAGCTGGAGAGTCGTCCCAATTGCCCTGCCAAGCCTCGAGGAGAATCCCGAGATGTCCCTCGCAACTAGGCAGGAGTCCTGACGTCGCTGAACAAACACGTGGGTGAAAGGGCCATCCCCGTCGTAACTCGAGATAATACCCCAGCTTTCCGCCGTAACTCGAGAAAAACCATGAGACTTCCCCCTCGCCGAGAGATGAGGCCCGATTCCCCTGCACTACATGCAGAGCAATTCCGTGTTGCACATCACACATGAAAGGAGCCTTGATTTCCTTTATGGCACTCCAGAGAAACCCCAAGAACACTGTTTCAAGGCTAGAGGGATCCTGAGGTCACTGTAGAAACATGAAAGAGCTCCGTGGACCAAAAATCACCTCGAGATGAGAGGTTAGTCCCTGGCTTCGACTCCAGAGGAATACCACCTTACCACAAGCACCTCAAGAGGAGGCTTCTCTCAGCTCTAGGTATGTGAGAGGGACCCTGAGTTTGCGGCCTCAAGTGGAATGGACACAGCGATGCCCTGACTTGAAATAAGGCCGGATATCCCTGCAGTGACTTGAATGCAGGCTCGTCTTGCATCTCCCAAGACGAAAGGATGTCTGAATCCCCTGTGGAGACCACAGAGAAAGACCTAGTTCCCCACCTCATCGCGACCGGAGTGCTCACATCCTTTGAAAATTCCAGAGGTACGCGGAGATCAGTGCCTCCAAAGGAGACGATGCCTGACTCCTCGTGAAACTTGATAGGAGTCCCAGGATTCCTGTGGCACGTGGAAAGGCACCCTTGGTCTCCCGCCTCAGCTGGAGAGGCGTCCCAATTGCCCTGCCAAGCCTCGAGGAGAATCCCGAGTTGTCCCACGCAACTAGGCAGGAGTCCTGCCGTCGCTGAACAAACACGTGTGTGGAAGGGCCATCCCCGTCGTAACTCGAGAATATACCCCAGGTTCCCGCCACAACTCGAGGAAAACCATGAGACTTCCCCCTCGCCGCGAGATGAGGCCCGATTCCCCTGCACTGCGTGCAGAGCAATTCCGTGTTGCACATTACACATGAAAGGAGCCTTGATTTCCTTGATGGCACTCCAGAGAAACCCCAAGAACACTGTTTCAAGGCTAGAGGGATCCTGAGGTCACTGTAGCAACACGAAAGAGCTCCGTGGACCAAAAATCAACTCGAGATGTGAGGTTAGTCCCTGGCTTCGACTCCAGAGGAATACCACCTTACCACAAGCACCTCAAGAGGAGGCTTCTCTCAGCTCTAGGTATGTGAGAGGGACCCTGAGTTTGCGGCCTCAAGTGGAATGGACACCGCGATGCCCTGACTCGAAATAAGGCCGGATATCCCTGCAGTGACTTGAATGCAGGCTCGTCTTGCATCTCCCAAGAAGAAAGGATGTCTGAATCCCCTGTGGAGACCACAGAGAAAGACCTAGTTCCCCACCTCATCGCGACCGGAGGCCTCACATCCTTTGAAAACTCCAGAGGTACGCAGAGATCAGCGCCTCCAAAGGAGGCGATGCCTGACTCCTCGTGAAACTTGATAGGAGTCCCAGGATTCCTGTGGCACGTGGAAAGGGACACTTGGTCTCCCGCCTAAGCTGGAGAGGCGTCCCAATTGCCCTGCCAAGCCTCGACGAGAATCCCAAGTTGTCCCTCGCAACTAGTCAGGGTATTGACGTCGCTGAACAAACACGTGTGTGGAAGGGCCATCCCCGTCGTAACTCGAGAATATACCCCAGGTTCCCGCCGCAACTCGAGAAAAACCATGAGACTTCCCCCTCGCCGCGAGATGAGGCCGGATTCCCCTGCACCGTGTGCAGAGCAATTCCGTGTTGCACATCACACATGAAAGGAGCCTTGATTTCCTTGATGGCACTCCAGAGAAACCCCAAGAAAACTGTTTCAAGGCTAGAGGGATCCTGAGGTCACTATAGCCACACAAAAGAGCTCCGTGGACCAAAAATCAACTTGAGATGAGAGGTTAGTCCCTGGCTTCGACTCCAGAGGAATACCACCTTACCACAAGCACCTCAAGAGGAGGCTTCTCTCATCTCTAGGTATGTGAGAGGGACCCTGAGTTTGCGGCCTCAAGTGGAATGGACACCGCGATGCCCTGACTCGATATAAGGCCGGATATCCCTGCAGTGACTTGAATGCAGGCTCGTCTTGCATCTCCCAAGACGAAAGGATGTCTGAATTCCCTGTGGAGACCACAGAGAAAGACCTAGTTCCCCATCTCATCGCGACCGGAAGCCTCACATCCTTTGAAAACTCCAGAGGTACACGGAGATCAGTGTTTCCAAAGGAGACGATGCCTGACTCCTCCTGAAACTTGATAGGAGTACCAGGATTACTGCGGCACGTGGAAAGGGACCCTTGGTCTCCCGCCTCAGCTGGAGAGTCGTCCCAATTGCCCTGCCAAGCCTCAAGGAGAATCCCGAGATGTCCCTCGCAACTAGGCAGGAGTCCTGACGTCGCTGAACAAACACGTGGGTGAAAGGGCCATCCCCGTCGTAACTCGAGATAATACCCCAGCTTTCCGCCGTAACTCGATAAAAACCATGAGACTTCCCCCTCGCCGCGAGATGAGGCCCGATTCCCCAGCACTACATGCAGAGCAATTCCGTGTTGCACATCAAACATGAAAGGAGCCTTGATTTCCTTGATGGCACTCCAGAGAAACCCCAAGAACACTGTTTCAAGGCTAGAGGGATCCTGAGGTCACTGTAGCAACACGAAAGAGCTCCGTGGACCAAAAATCAACTCGAGATGAGAGGTTAGTCCCTGGCTTCGACTCCAGAGGAATAACACCTTACCGCAAGCACCTCAAGAGGAGGCTTCTCTCAGCTCTAGGTATGTGAGAGGGACCGTGAGTTTGCGGCCTCAAGTGGAATGGACACCGAGATGACCTGACTCGAAATAAGGCCGGATATCCCTGCAGTGACTTGAATGCAGGCTCATCTTGCCTTTCCCAAGATGAAAGGATGTCTGAATCCCCTGTGGACACAACAGAGAAAAACCTGGTTCCCCACCTCATCGCGACCGGAGGTCTCACGTCCTTTGAAAACTCCAGAGGTATGCGGAGATAAGTGCCTCCAAAGGAGACGATGCCTGACTCCTCGTGAAACTTGATAAGAATCCCAGGATTCCTGTGGCACGTGGAAAGGGACCCTTGGTCTCCCGCCTCAGCTGGAGAGGCGTCCCAATTGCCCTGCCAAGCCTCGAGAAGAATCCCGAGTTGTCCCTCGCAACTAGGCAGGAGTCCTGATGTCGCTGAACAAACACGTGGGTGGAAGGGCCATCCCCGTCGTAACTCAAGAATATACCCCAGGTTCCCGCTGCAACTCGAGAAAAACCATGATACTTCCCCCTCGCCGGGAGATGAGGCCCGATTCCCCTGCACTGCGTGCAGAGCAATTCCGTGTTGCACATCACAGATGAAACGAGCCTTGATTTCCTTGATGGCACTCCAGAGAAATCCCAAGAACACTCTTTCAAGGCTAGAGGGATCCTGAGGTCAGTGTAGCAACACGAAAAAGCTCCGTGGACCAACAATCAACTCGAGATGAGCGGTTAGTCCCTGGCTTCGACTCCAGAGGAATAACACCTTACCGCAAGCACCTCAAGAGGAGGCTTCTCTCAGCTCTAGGTATGTGAGAGGGACCGTGAGTTTGCGGCCTCAAGTGGAATGGACACCGCGATGACCTGACTCGAAATAAGGCCGGATATCCCTGCAGTGACTTGAATGCAGGCTCGTCTTGCCTTTCCCAAGATGAAAGGATGTCTGAATCCCCTGTGGACACAACAGAGAAAAACCTGGTTCCCCACCTCATCGCGACCGGAGGTCTCACGTCCTTTGAAAACTCCAGAGGTATGCGGAGATAAGTGCCTCCAAAGGAGACGATGCCTGACTCCTCGTGAAACTTGATCGGAGTCCCAGGATTCCTGTGGCACGTGAAAAGGGACACTTGGTCTCCCGCCTCAGCTGGAGAGGCGTCCCAATTGCCCTGCCAATCCTCGAGGAGAATCCCGAGTTGTCCCTCGCAACTAGGCAGGAGTCCTGATGTCGCTGAACAAACACGTGGGTGGAAGGGCCATCCCCGTCGTAACTCGAGAATATACCCCAGGTTCCCGCCGCAACTCGAGAAAAACCATGAGACTTCCTCCTCGCCGCGAGATGACCTCCGATTCCCCTCCACCGTGTGCAGAGCAATTCCGTGTTGCACATCACACATGAAAGGAGCCTTGATTACCGTGATGGCGCTCCAGCGAAACCCCAAGAACACTGTTTCAAGGCTAGAGGGATCCTGAGGTCACTGTAGCAACACGAAAGAGCTCCGTGGACCAAAAATCAACCCGAGATGAGAGGTTAGTCCCTGGCTTCGACTCCAGAGGAATACCACCTTACCACAAGCACTTCAAGAGGAGGCTTCTCTCAGCTCTAGGTATGTGAGAGGGACCCTGAGTTTGTGGCCTCAAGTGGAATGGACACCCTGATTCCCTGACTCGAAATAAGGCCGCATATCCCTGCAGTGACTTGAATGCAGGCTCGTCTTGCCTTTCCAAAGATGAAAGGATGTCTGAATCCCCTGTGGACACAACAGAGAAAAACCTGGTTCCCCACCTCATCGCGACCGGAGGTCTCACGTCCTTTGAAAACTCCAGAGGTATGCGGAGATCAGTGCCTCCAAAGGAGACGATGCCTGACTCCTCGTGAAACTTGATAAGAATCCCTGGATTCCTGTGGCACGTGGAAAGGGATCCTTGGTCTCCCGCCTCAGCTGGAGAGGCGTCCAAATTGCCCTGCCAAGCCTCGAGGAGAATCCTGAGTTGTCCCTCGCAACTAGGCAGGAGTCCTGATGTCGCTGAACAAACACGTGGGTGGAAGGGCCATCCCCGTCATAACTCGAGAATATACCCCAGGTTCCCGCCGCAACTCGAGAAAAACCATGAGACTTCCCCCTCGCCGAGAGATGAGGCCCGATTCCCCTGCACTGCGTGCAGAGCAATTCCGTGTTGCACATCACAGATGAAACGAGCCTTGATTACCTTGATTGCACTCCAGAGAAATCCCAAGAATACTCTTTCAAGGCTAGAGGGATCCTGAGGTCACTGTAGCAACACGAAAAAGCTCCGTGGACCAACAATCAACTCGAGATGAGCGGTTAGTCCCTGGCTTCGACTCCAGAGGAATAACACCTTACCGCAAGCACCTCAAGAGGAGGCTTCTCTCAGCTCTAGGTATGTGAGAGGGACCCTGAGTTTGCGGCCTCAAGTGGAATGGACACCGCGATGCCCTGACTCGAAATAAGGCCGCATATCCCTGCAGTGACTTGAATGCAGGCTTGTCTTGCATCTCCCAAGATGAAAGGATGTCTGAATCCCATGTGGAGACCACAGAGAAAGACCTAGTTCCCCACTTCATCGCGACCGGAGGACTCACATCCTTTGAAAACTCCAGAGGTACGTGGAGATCAGTGCGTCCAAAAGAGACGATGCCTGACTCCTCGTGAACTTGATAGGAGACCCAGGATTCCTGTGGCACGTGGAAAGGGACCCTTGGTCTCCCGCCTCAGCTGGAGAGGTGGCCCAATTGCCTTGCCAAGCCTCGAGGACAACCCCGAGTTGTCCCTCGGAACTAGGCAGGAGTCCTGACGTCGCTGAACAAACACGTGGGTGGAAGGGCCATACCCGTCGTAACTCGAGAATATACCATAGGTTCCCGCCGCAACTCGAGAAAAACCATGAGACATCCCCCTCGCCGCGAGATGAGGCTCGATTCTCCTGAACTGCATGCAGAGCAATTCCGTGTTGAACATCAAACATGAAAGGAGCCTTGATTTCCTTGATGGCACTCCAGAGAAACCCCAAGAACACTGTTTCAAGGCTAGAGGGATCCTGAGGTTACTTTAGCAACACGAAAGAGCTCCGTGGACCAAAAATCAACTCGAGATGAGAGGTTAGTCCCTGGCTTCGACTCCAGAGGAATACCACCTTACCACAAGCACCTCAAGAGGAAGCTTTTCTCAGCTCTAGGTATGTGAGAGGGACCCTGGGTTTGCGCCCTCAAGTGAAATGGACACAGCGATGCCCTGACTCGAAATAAGGCCGGATATCCCTGCAGTGACTTGAATGCAGGCTCGTCTTGCATCTCCCAAGACGAAAGAATGTCTGAATCCCCTGTGGAGACCACAGAGAAAGACCTAGTTCCCCACCTCATCGCGACCGCAGGCCCTACATCCTTTGAAAACTCCAGAGGGACGCGGAGATCAGTGCCTCCAAAGGAGACGATGCCTGAATCCTCGTAAAACTTGATAGGTTTCCCAGGATTCCTGTGGCACGTGGAAAGGGACCCTTGGTCTCCCGCCTCAGCTGGAGAGGCGTCCCAATTGCCCTGCCAAGCCTCGAGGAGAATCCCGAGTTGTCCCTCGCAACTAGGCAGAAGTCCTGACGTCGCTGAACAAACACGTGGGTGGAAGGGCCATCCCCGTCGTAACTCGAGAATATACCCCAGGTTCCCGCCGCAAATCGAGAAAAACCATGAGACTGCCCCTAGCCGCGAGATGAGGCCCGATTCCCCTGCACTGCGTGCAGAGCAATTCCGTGTTGCCCATCACACATGAAAGGAGCCTTGATTTCCTTAATGGCACTCCAGAGAAACCCCAAGAACACTGTTTCAAGGCTAGAGGGATGCTGAGGTCACTGTAGCAACACGAAAGAGCTCCGTGGCCAAAAATCAACTCGAGATGAGAGGTTAGTCCCTGGCTTCGACTCCAGAGGAATACCACCTTACCACAAGCACCTCAAGAGGAGGCTTCTCTCAGCTCTAGGTATGTGAGAGGGACCCTGAGTTTGCGGCCTCAAGTGGAATGGACACCGCGATGTCCTGACTCGAAATAAGGCCGGATATCCCTGCAGTGACTTGAATGCAGGCTCGTCTTGCATCTCCCAAGATGAAAGGATGTCTGAATCCCCAGTGCAGACCACAGAGAAAGACCTAGTTTCCCACCTCATCGCGACCGGAGGCCTCACATCCTTTGAAAACTCCAGAGGTATGCGGAGATCAGTGCTTCCAAAGGAGACGATGCCTGACTCCTGGTGAAACTTGATAGGAGTCCCGGGATTCCTGTGGCACGTGGAACGGGACCCTTGGTCTCCCTCCTCAGCTGGAGAGGCGTCCCAATTGCCCTGCCAAGCCTCGAGGAGAATCCCGAGTTGTCCCTCGCAACTAGGTAGGAGTCCTGACGTGACTGAACAAACACGTGTGTGGAAGACCCATCCCCGTCATAACTCGAGAATATACCTCAGGTTCCCGCCGCAACTCGAGAAAAACCATGAGACTTCCCCCTCGCCGCGAGATGAGGCCCGATTCCCCTGCACTGCGTGCAGGGCAATTCCGTTTTGCACATCACACATGAAAGGAGCCTTGATTTTCTTGATGGCACTCCAGAGAAACACCAAGAACACTGTTTCAAGGCTAGAGGGATCCTGAGGTCACTGTAGCAACACGAAAGTGCTCCGTGGACCGAAAATCAACTCGAGATGAGAGGTTAGTCCCTGGCTTCGACTCCAGAGGAATACCACCTTACCACAAGCACCTCAAGAGGAGGCTTCTCTCAGCTCTAAGTATGTGAGAGGGACCGTGAGTTTGCGGCCTCAAGTGGAATGGACACCGCGATGCCCTGACTCGAAATAAGGCAAGATATCTCTGAAGTGACTTGAATGCCGGCTCGTCTTGAATCTCCCAAGATGAAAGGATGTCTGAATCCCCTGTTGAGACCACAGAGAAAGACCTAGTTCCCCACCTCATCGCGACCGGAGGCCTCACATCCTTTGAAAACTCCAGAGGTACGCGGAGATCAGTGCCTCCAAAGGAGACAATGCCTGACTCCTCGTGAAACTTGATAGGAGACACAGGATTCCTGTGGCACGTGGAAAGGGACACTTGGTCTCCCGCCTCAGCTGGAGAGGCGTCCCAATTGCCCTGCCAAGCCTCGAGGAGAACCCCGAGTTGTCCCTCGCAACTAGGCAGGAGTCCTGAGTTCGCTTAACAAACACGTGGGTGGAAGGGCCATCCCTGACGTAACTCGAGAATATACCCCAGGTTCCCGCCGGAACTCGAGAAAAACCATGAGACTTCCCCCTCGCCGTGAGATGAGGCCCGATTCCCCTGCACTGCGTGCAGAGCAATTCCGTGTTGCACATCACACATGAAAGGAGCCTTGATTTCCTTGATGGCACTCCAGAGAAACCCCTAGAACACTGTTTCAAGGCTAGAGGGATCCTGAGGTCACTGTAGCAAAAGGAAAGAGCTCCGTGGACCAAAAATCAACTCGAGATGAGAGGTTAGTCCCTGGCTTCGACTCCAGAGGAATAACACCTAACCACAAGCACCTCAAGAGGAGGCTTCTCTCAGCTCTAGGTATGTGAGAGGGACCCTGAGTTGCGGCCTCAAGTGGAATGGACACTGCGATGCCCTGACGCGAACTAAGGCCGGATATCCCTGCAGTGACTTGAATGCAGGCTCGTCTTGCATCTCCCAAGTTGAAAGGATGTCTAAATCCCCTGTGGAGACCACAGAGAAAGACCTAGTTCCCCACCTCATCGCGACCGGAGGCCTCACATTCTTTGAAAAATCCAGAGGTACGCGGAGATCAGTGCCTCCAAAGAAGACGATTCCTGACTATTCTTGAAACTTGATAGGAGTCCCGGGATTCCTGTGGCACGTGGAAAGGGACCCTTGGTCTCCCGCCTCAGCTGGAGTGGCGGCCCAATTGCCCTGCCAAGCCTCGAGGAGAATCCCGAGTTGTCCCTCGTAACTAGGCAGGAGTCCTGATGTCGCTGAACAAACACGTGGGTGGAAGGGCCATCCCCGTCGTAACTCGAGAATATACCCCAGGTTCCCACCGCAACTAGAGAAAAACCATGAGACTTCCCCTTCGCTGCGAGATGAGGCCCGATTCCCCTGCACTGCATGCAGAGCAATTCCGTGTTGCCCATCACACATGAAAGGAGCCTGGATTTCCTTGATGGCACTCCAGAGAAACCCCAAGAACACTGTTTCAATTCTAGAGGGATCCTGAGATCACTGTAGCAACATGAAAGAGCTCCGTGGCCAAAAATCAACTCGAGATGAGAGGTTAGTCCCTGGCTTCGACTCCAGAGGAATACAACCTTACCACAAGCACCTCAAGAGGAGGCTTCTCTCAGCTCTAGGTATGTGAGCGGGACCCTGAGTTTGCAGCCTCAAGTGGAATGGACACCGCGATGCCCTGACTCGAAATCAGGCGGGATATCCCTGCAGTGACTTGAATGCAGGCTCGTCTTGCATCTCCCAAGACGAAAGGTTGTCTGAATCCCCTGTGCAGACCACAGAGAAAGACCTAGTTCCCCACCTCATCGCGACCGGAGGCCTCACATCCTTTGAAAACTCCAGAGGTACGCGGAGATCAGTGCTTACAAAGGAGACGATGCCTGACTCCTCGTGAAACTTGATCGGAGTCCCAGGATTCCCGTGGCACGTGGAAAGGGACCCTTGGTCTCCCGCCTCAGCTGGAGAGGCGTCCCAATTGCCCTGCCAAGCCTCGAGGAGAATCCCGAGTTGTCCCTCGCAACTAGGCAGGAGTCCTGACGTGGCTGAACAAACACGTGTGTGGGAGGGCCATCCCCGCCGTAACTCGAGAATATACCCCAGGTTCCCGCCGCAACTCGAGAAAAACCATGAGACTTCCCCCTCGCCGCGAGAAAAGGCCCGATTCCCCTGCACTGCGTGCAGAGCAATTCCGTGTTGCACATCACACATGAAAGGAGCCTTGATTTCCTTGATGGCACTCCAGAGAAACCCCAAGAACACTGTTTCAAGGCTAGAGGGTTCCTGAGGTCACTGTAGCAACAGAAAAGAGCTCCGTGGACCAAAAATCAATTCGAGATGAGAGGTTAGTCCCTGGCTTCGACTCCAGAGGAATACCACCTTACAACAAGCACCTCAAGAGGAGGCTTCTCTCAGCTCTAGGTATGTGAGAGGGACCCTGAGTTTGCGGCCTCAAGTGGAATGGACACCGCGATGCCCTGACTCGAAATAAGGCCGAAAATCCCTGCAGTGACTTGAATGCAGGCTCGTCTTGCATCTCCGAAGATGAAAGGATGTCTGAATCCCCTGTGGAGACCACAGAGAAAGACCTAGTTCCCCACCTCATCGCGACCGGAGGCCTCAAATCCTTTGAAAACTCCAGAGGTACGCGGAGATCAGTGCCTCCAAAGGAGACGATGCCTGACTCCTCGTGAAACTTGATAAGAATCCCAGGATTCCTGTGGCACGTGGAAAGGGACACTTGGTCTCCCGCCTCAGCTGGAGAGGCGTCCCAATTGCCCTGCCAAGCCTCGAGGAGAATCCCGAGTTGTCCCTCGCAACTAGGCAGGAGTCCTGATGTCGCTGAACAAACACGTGGGTGGAAGGACCATCCCCAACGTAACTCGAGAATATACCTCAGGTTCCCGCCGCAACTCGAGAAAAACCATGAGACTTCCCCCTCGCCGCGAGATGAGGC
Organism: Cervus elaphus; assembly: GCF_910594005.1. Lineage (NCBI taxonomy): Eukaryota > Metazoa > Chordata > Mammalia > Artiodactyla > Cervidae > Cervus > Cervus elaphus. Next base: position 1,099,101 of record NC_057845.1, on the reverse strand, counting down.
CCGATTCCCCTGCACTGCGTGCAGGGCAATTCCGTTTTGCACATCACACATGAAAGGAGCCTTGATTTTCTTGATGGCACTCCAGAGAAACACCAAGAAATCTGTTTCAAGGCTAGAGGGATCCTGAGGTCACTGTAGCAACACGAAAGTGCTCCGTGGACCGAAAATCAACTCGAGATGAGAGGTTAGTCCCTGGCTTCGACTCCAGAGGAATACCACCTTACCACAAGCACCTCAAGAGGAGGCTTCTCTCAGCTCTAAGTATGTGAGAGGGACCGTGAGTTTGCGGCCTCAAGTGGAATGGACACCGCGATGCCCTGACTCGAAATAAGGCAAGATATCTCTGAAGTGACTTGAATGCCGGCTCGTCTTGAATCTCCCAAGATGAAAGGATGTCTGAATCCCCTGTTGAGACCACAGAGAAAGACCTAGTTCCCCACCTCATCGCGACCGGAGGCCTCACATCCTTTGAAAACTCCAGAGGTACGCGGAGATCAGTGCCTCCAAAGGAGACAATGCCTGACTCCTCGTGAAACTTGATAGGAGACACAGGATTCCTGTGGCACGTGGAAAGGGACACTTGGTCTCCCGCCTCAGCTGGAGAGGCGTCCCAATTGCCCTGCCAAGCCTCGAGGAGAACCCCGAGTTGTCCCTCGCAACTAGGCAGGAGTCCTGAGTTCGCTTAACAAACACGTGGGTGGAAGGGCCATATCTGACGTATCTCGAGAATATACCCCAGGTTCCCGCCGGAACTCGAGAAAAACCATGAGACTTCCCCCTCGCCGCGAGATGAGGCCCGATTCCCCTGCACTGCGTGCAGAGCAATTCCGTGTTGCACATCACACATGAAAGGAGCCTTGATTTCCTTGATGGCACTCCAGAGAAACCCCTAGAACACTGTTTCAAGGCTAGAGGGATCCTGAGGTCACTGTAGCAAAAGGAAAGAGCTCCGTAGACCAAAAATCAACTCGAGATGAGAGGTTAGTCCCTGGCTTCGACTCCAGAGGAATAACACCTAACCACAAGCACCTCAAGAGGAGGCTTCTCTCAGCTCTAGGTATGTGAGAGGGACCCAGAGTTGCGGCCTCAAGTGGAATGGACACTGCGATGCCCTGACGCGAAATAAGGCCGGATATCCCTTCAGTGACTTGAATGCAGGCTCGTCTTGCATCTCCCAAGTTGAAAGGATGTCTAAATCCCCTGTGGAGACCACAGAGAAAGACCTAGTTCCCCACGTCATCGCGACCGGAGGCCTCACATTCTTTGAAAAATCCAGAGGTACGCGGAGATCAGTGCCTCCAAAGAAGACGATTCCTGACTACTCGTGAAACTTGATAGGAGTCCCGGGATTCCTGTGGCACGTGGAAAGGGACCCTTGGTCTCCCGCCTCAGCTGGAGTGGCGGCCCAATTGCCCTGCCAAGCCTCGAGGAGAATCCCGAGTTGTCCCTCGTAACTAGGCAGGAGTCCTGACGTCGCTGAACAAACACGTGGGTGGAAGGGCCATCCCCGTCGTAACTCGAGAATATACCCCAGGTTCCCACCGCAACTAGAGAAAAACCATGAGACTTCCCCTTCGCTGCGAGATGAGGCCCGATTCCCCTGCACTGCATGCAGAGCAATTCCGTGTTGCCCATCACACATGAAAGGAGCCTGGATTTCCTTGATGGCACTCCAGAGAAACCCCAAGAACACTGTTTCAATTCTAGAGGGATCCTGAGATCACTGTAGCAACATGAAAGAGCTCCGTGGCCAAAAATCAACTCGAGATGAGAGGTTAGTCCCTGGCTTCGACTCCAGAGGAATACAACCTTACCACAAGCACCTCAAGAGGAGGCTTCTCTCAGCTCTAGGTATGTGAGCGGGACCCTGAGTTTGCGGCCTCAAGTGGAATGGACACCGCGATGCCCTGACTCGAAATCAGGCGGGATATCCCTGCAGTGACTTGAATGCAGGCTCGTCTTGCATCTCCCAAGACGAAAGGTTGTCTGAATCCCCTGTGCAGACCACAGAGAAAGACCTAGTTCCCCACCTCATCGCGACCGGAGGCCTCACATCCTTTGAAAACTCCAGAGGTACGCGGAGATCAGTGCTTACAAAGGAGACGATGCCTGACTCCTCGTGAAACTTGATAGGAGTCCCAGGATTCCCGTGGCACGTGGAAAGGGACCCTTGGTCTCCCGCCTCAGCTGGAGAGGCGTCCCAATTGCCCTGCCAAGCCTCGAGGAGAATCCCGAGTTGTCCCTCGCAACTAGGCAGGAGTCCTGACGTGGCTGAACAAACACGTGTGTGGGAGGGCCATCCCCGCCGTAACTCGAGAATATACCCCAGGTTCCCGCCGCAACTCGAGAAAAACCATGAGACTTCCCCCTCGCCGCGAGAAAAGGCCCGATTCCCCTGCACTGCGTGCAGAGCAATTCCGTGTTGCACATCACACATGAAAGGAGCCTTGATTTCCTTGATGGCACTCCAGAGAAACCCCAAGAACACTGTTTCAAGGCTAGAGGGTTCCTGAGGTCACTGTAGCAACAGAAAAGAGCTCCGTGGACCAAAAATCAATTCGAGATGAGAGGTTAGTCCCTGGCTTCGACTCCAGAGGAATACCACCTTACCACAAGCACCTCAAGAGGAGGCTTCTCTCAGCTCTAGGTATGTGAGAGGGACCCTGAGTTTGCGGCCTCAAGTGGAATGTACACCGCGAGGCCCTGACTCGAAATAAGGCGGGATATCCCTGCAGTGACTTGAATGCAGGCTCGTCTTGCATCTCCCAAGACGAAAGGATGTCTGAATCCCCTGTGGAGACCACAGAGAAAGACGTAGTTCCCCACCTCATCGCGACCGGAGGCCTCACATCCTTTGAAAACTCCAGAGGTACGCAGAGATCAGCGCCTCCAAAGGAGGCGATGCCTGACTCCTCGTGAAACTTGATAGGAGTCCCAGGATTCCTGTGGCACGTGGAAAGGGACACTTGGTCTCCCGCCTAAGCTGGAGAGGCGTCCCAATTGCCCTGCCAAGCCTCGACGAGAATCCCAAGTTGTCCCTCGCAACTAGTCAGGAGTACTGACGTCGCTGAACAAACACGTGTGTGGAAGGGCCATCCCCGTCGTAACTCGAGAATATACCCCAGGTTCCCGCCGCAACTCGAGAAAAACCATGAGACTTCCCCCTGGCCGCGAGATGAGGCCGGATTCCCCTGCACCGTGTGCAGAGCAATTCCGTGTTGCACATCACACATGAAAGGAGCCTTGATTTCCTTGATGGCACTCCAGAGAAACCCCAAGAAAACTGTTTCAAGGCTAGAGGGATCCTGAGGTCACTGTAGCCACACAAAAGAGCTCCGTGGACCAAAAATCAACTTGAGATGAGAGGTTAGTCCCTGGCTTCGACTCCAGAGGAATACCACCTTACCACAAGCACCTCAAGAGGAGGCTTCTCTCAGCTCTAGGTATGTGAGAGGGACCCTGAGTTTGCGGCCTCAAGTGGAATGAACACCGCGATGCCCTGACTCGATTTAAGGCCGGATATCCTTGCAGTGACTTGAATGCAGGCTCGTCTTGCATCTCCCAAGACGAAAGGATGTCTGAATCCCCTGTGGAGACCACAGAGAAAGACCTAGTTCCCCATCTCATCGCGACCGGAAGCCTCACATCCTTTGAAAACTCCAGAGGTACACGGAGATCAGTGTTTCCAAAGGAGACGATGCCTGACTCCTCCTGAAACTTGATAGGAGTCCCAGGATTCCTGCGGCACGTGGAAAGGGACCCTTGGTCTCCCGCCTCAGCTGGAGAGTCGTCGTCCCAATTGCCCTGCCAAGCCTCGAGGAGAATCCCGAGATGTCCCTCGCAACTAGGCAGGAGTCCTGACGTCGCTGAACAAACACGTGGGTGAAAGGGCCATCCCCGTCGTAACTCGAGATAATACCCCAGCTTTCCGCCGTAACTCGAGAAAAACCATGAGACTTCCCCCTCGCCGAGAGATGAGGCCCGATTCCCCTGCACTACATGCAGAGCAATTCCGTGTTGCACATCACACATGAAAGGAGCCTTGATTTCCTTGATGGCACTCCAGAGAAACCCCAAGAACACTGTTTCAAGGCTAGAGGGATCCTGAGGTCACTGTAGCAACACGAAAGAGCTCCGTGGACCAAAAATCAACTCGAGATGTGAGGTTAGTCCCTGGCTTCGACTCCAGAGGAATACCACCTTACCACAAGCACCTCAAGAGGAGGCTTCTCTCAGCTCTAGGTATGTGAGAGGGACCCTGAGTTTGCGGCCTCAAGTGGAATGGACACCGCGATGCCCTGACTCGAAATAAGGCCGGATATCCCTGCAGTGACTTGAATGCAGGCTCGTCTTGCATCTCCCAAGACGAAAGGATGTCTGAATCCCCTGTGGAGACCACAGAGAAAGACCTAGTTCCCCACCTCATCGCGACCGGAGGCCTCACATCCTTTGAAAACTCCAGAGGTATGCGGAGATAAGTGCCTCCAAAGGAGACGATGCCTGACTCCTCGTGAAACTTGATCGGAGTCCCAGGATTCCTGTGGCACGTGAAAAGGGACACTTGGTCTCCCGCCTCAGCGGGAGAGGCGTCCCAATTGCCCTGCCAAGCCTCGAGGAGAATCCCGAGTTGTCCCTCGCAACTAGGCAGGATCCTGACGTCGCTGAACAAACACGTGTGTGGAAGGGCCATCCCCGTCGTAATTCGAGAATATACCCCAGGTTCCAGCCGCAACTCGAGAAAAACCATGAGACTTCCCCTCGCCGCGAGATGAGGCCCGATTCCCCTGCACTGCGTGCAGAGCAATTCCGTGTTGCACATCACACATGAAAGGAGCCTTGATTTCCTTGATGGCACTCCAGAGAAACCCCAAGAACACTGTTTCAAGGCTAGAGGGATCCTGAAGTCACTGTAGCAACTCGAAAGAGCTCCGTGGACCAAAAATCAACTCGAGATGAGAGGTTAGTCCCTGGCTTCGACTGCAGAGGAATACCAGCTTACCATAAGCACCTGAACAGGAGGCTTCTCTCAGCTCTAGGTATGTGAGAGGGACCCTGAGTTTGCGGCCTCAAGTGGAATGGACACCGCGATGCCCTGACTCGAAATAAGCCCGGATATCCCTGCAGTGATTTGAATGCAGGCTCGTCTTGCATCTCCCAAGACAAAAGGATGTCTGAATCCCCTGTGGAGACCACAGAGAAAGACCTAGTTCCCCACCTCATCGCGACCGGAGGCCTCACATCCTTTGAAAACTCCAGAGGTACGCGGAGATCAGTGCCTCCAAAGGAGACGATGCATGCCTCCTCGTGAAGCTTGATAGGAGTCCCAGGATTCCTGTGGCACGTGGAAAGGGACCCTTGGTCTCCCCCCTAAGCTGGAGAGGCGTCCCAATTGCCCTGCCAAGCCTCGACGAGTATCCCAAGTTGTCCCTCGCAACTAGGCAGGAGTCCTGACGTCGCTGAACAAACACGTGGGTGGAAGGGCCATCCCCGTGGTAAGTCGAGAATATACCCCAGGCTCCCGCCGCAACTCGAGAAAAACCATGAGACTCCCCCCTCGCCGCGAGATGAGGCCCGATTCCCATGCACTGCGTGCAGAGCAATTCCGTGTTGCACATCACACATGAAAGGAGCCTTGATTTCCTTGATGGCACTCCAGAGAAACCCCAAGAACACTGTTTCAAGGCTAGAGGGATCCTGAGGTCACTGTAGCAACACGAAAGAGCTCCGTGGACCAAAATCAACTCGAGATGAGAGGTTAGTCCCTGGCTTCGACGCCAGAGAAATACCACCTTACCACAAGCACCTCAAGAGGAGGCTTCTCTCAGCTCTAGGTATGTGAGAGGGACCCTGAGTTTGCGGCCACAAGTGGAATGGACACCGTGATGCCCTGACTCAAAATAAGGCCGGATATCCCTGCAGTGACTTGAATGCAGGCTGGTCTTGCATCTCCCAAGAAGAAAGGATGTCTGAATCCCCTGTGGAGACCACAGAGAAAGACCTAGTTCCCCACCTCATCGCGACCGGAGGCCTCACATCCTTTGAAAACTCCAGAGGTACGCGGAGATCAGTGCCTACAAAGGAGACGATGCCTGACTCCTCGTGAAACTTGATAGGAGTCCCAGGATTCCTGTGGCACGTGGAAAGGGACCCTTGGTCTCCCGCCTCAGCTGGACAGGCGTCCCAATTGCCCTGGCAAGCCTCGAGGAGAATCCCGAGTTGTCCCTCGCAACTAGGCAGGAGTCCTGACGTCACTGAACAAACACGTGGGTGGAAGGGCCATCCCCGTCGTAACTCGAGAATATACCCCAGGTTCCCCCCACAACTTGAGGAAAACCATCAGACTTCCCCCTCGCCAGGAGATGAGGCCCGATTCCCCTGCACTGCGTGCAGAGCAATTCCGTGTTGCACATCACACATGAAAGGAGACTTGATTTCCATGATGGCACTCCAGAGAAAACCCAAGAACACTGTTTCAAGGCTAGAGGGATCCTGAGGTCACTGTAGCAACACGAAAGAGCTCCGTGGACCAAAAATCAACTCGAGATGAGAGGTTAGTCCCTGGCTTCGACTCCAGAGGAATACCACCTTACCACAAGCACCTCAAGAGGAGGCTTCTCTCAGCTCTAGGTATGTGAGAGGGACCCTGAGTTTGCGGCCTCAAGTGGAATGCACACCGCGATGCCCTGACTCGAAATAAGGCCGGATATCCCTGCAGTGACTTGAATGCAGGCTCGTCTTGCATCTCCCAAGACGAAAGGATGTCTGAATCCCCTGTGGAGACCACAGAGAAAGACCTAGTTCCCCACCTCATCACGACCGGAGGCCTCACATCCTTGAAAACTTCAGAGGTACGCGGAGATCAGTGCCTACAAAGGAGACAATGCCTGACTCCTCGTGAAACTTGATAGGAGTCCCAGGATTCCTGTGGCACGTGGAAAGGGACCCTTGGTCTCCCGCCTCAGCTGGAGAGGCGTCCCAATTGCCCTGCAAAGCCTCGAGGAGAATCCCGAGTTGTCCCTCACAACTAGGCAGGATCCTGACATGGCTGAACAAACACGTGTGTGGAAGGGCCATCCCCGTAGTAATTCGAGAATATACCCCAGGTTCCCGCCGCAACTCGAGAAAAACCATGAGACTTCCCCCTCGCCGCGAGATGAGGCCCGATTCCCCTGCACTGCGTGCAGAGCAATTCCGTGTTGCACATCACACATGAAAGGAGCCTTGATTTCCTTGATGGCACTCTTGAGAAACCCCAAGAACAATGTTTCAAGGCTAGAGGGATCCTGAAGTCACTGTAGCAACTCGAAAGAGCTCCGTGGACCAAAAATCAACTCGAGATGAGAGGTTAGTCCCTGGCTTCGACTCCAGAGGAATACCACCTTACCACAAGCACCTCAAGAGGAGGCTTCTCTCAGCTCTAGGTATGTGAGAGGGACCCTGAGTTTGCGGCCTCAAGTGGAATGTACACCGCGATGCCCTGACTCGAAATAAGGCGGGATATCCCTGCAGTGACTTGAATGCAGGCTCGTCTTGCATCTCCCAAGACGAAAGGATGTCTGAATCCCCTGTGGAGACCACAGAGAAAGACGTAGTTCCCCACCTCATCGCGACCGGAGGCCTCACATCCTTTGAAAACTCCAGAGGTACGCAGAGATCAGCGCCTCCAAAGGAGGCGATGCCTGACTCCTCGTGAAACTTGATAGGAGTCCCAGGATTCCTGTGGCACGTGGAAAGGGACACTTGGTCTCCCGCCTAAGCTGGAGAGGCGTCCCAATTGCCCTGCCAAGCCTCGACGAGAATCCCAAGTTGTCCCTCGCAACTAGTCAGGAGTACTGACGTCGCTGAACAAACACGTGTGTGGAAGGGCCATCCCCGTCGTAACTCGAGAATATAACCCAGGTTCCCGCCGCAACTCGAGAAAAACCATGAGACTTCCCCCTGGCCGCGAGATGAGGCCGGATTCCCCTGCACCGTGTGCAGAGCAATTCCGTGTTGCACATCACACATGAAAGGAGACTTGATTTCCTTGATGGCACTCCAGAGAAACCCCAAGAAAACTGTTTCAAGGCTAGAGGGATCCTGAGGTCACTGTAGCCACACAAAAGAGCTCCGTGGACCAAAAATCAACTTGAGATGAGAGGTTAGTCCCTGGCTTCGACTCCAGAGGAATACCACCTTACCACAAGCACCTCAAGAGGAGGCTTCTCTCAGCTCTAGGTATGTGAGAGGGACTCTGAGTTTGCGGCCTCAAGTGGAATGGACACCGCGATGCCCTGACTCGATTTAAGGCCGGATATCCTTGCAGTGACTTGAATGCAGGCTCGTCTTGCATCTCCCAAGACGAAAGGATGTCTGAATCCCCTGTGGAGACCACAGAGAAAGACCTAGTTCCCCATCTCATCACGACCGGAAGCCTCACATCCTTTGAAAACTCCAGAGGTACACGGAGATCAGTGTTTCCAAAGGAGACGATGCCTGACTCCTCCTGAAACTTGATAGGAGTCCCAGGATTCCTGCGGCACGTGGAAAGGGACCCTTGGTCTCCCGCCTCAGCTGGAGAGTCGTCCCAATTGCCCTGCCAAGCCTCGAGGAGAATCCCGAGATGTCCCTCGCAACTAGGCAGGAGTCCTAACGTCGCTGAACAAACACGTGGGTGAAAGGGCCATCCCCGTCGTAACTCGAGATAATACCCCAGCTTTCCGCCGTAACTCGAGAAAAACCATGAGACTTCCCCCTCGCCGAGAGATGAGGCCCGATTCCCCTGCACTACATGCAGAGCAATTCCGTGTTGCACATCACACATGAAAGGAGCCTTGATTTCCTTGATGGCACTCCAGAGAAACCCGAAGAACACTGTTTCAAGGCTAGAGGGATCCTGAGGTCACTGTAGCCACAAGAAAGAGCTCCGTGGACCAAAAATCACCTCGAGATGAGAGGTTAGTCCCTGGCTTCGACTCCAGAGGAATACCACCTTACCACAAGCACCTCAAGAGGAGGCTTCTCTCAGCTCTAGGTATGTGAGAGGGACCCTGAGTTTGCGGCCTCAAGTGGAATGGACACCGCGATGCCCTGACTTGAAATAAGGCCGGATATCCCTGCAGTGACTTGAATGCAGGCTCGTCTTGCATCTCCCAAGACGAAAGGATGTCTGAATCCCCTGTGGAGACCACAGAGAAAGACCTAGTTCCCCACCTCATCGCGACCGGAGTCCTCACATCCTTTGAAAATTCCAGGGGTACGCGGAGATCAGTGCCTCCAAAGGAGACGATGCCTGACTCCTCGTGAAACTTGATAGGAGTCCCAGGATTCCTGTGGCACGTGGAAAGGCACCCTTGGTCTCCCGCCTCAGCTGGAGAGGCGTCCCAATTGCCCTGCCAAGCCTCGAGGAGAATCACGAGTTGTCCCACGCAACTAGGCAGGAGTCCTGCCGTCGCTGAACAAACACGTGGGTGGAAGGGCCATCCCCGTCGTAACTCGAGAATATACCCCAGGTTCCCGCCACAACTCGAGGAAAACCATGAGACTTCCCCCTCACCGCGAGATGAGGCCCGATTCCCCTGCACTGCGTGCAGAGCAATTCCGTGTTGCACATCACACATGGAAGGAGCCTTGATTTCCTTGATGGCAATCCAGAGAAACCCCAAGAACACTGTTTCAAGCCTAGAGGGATCCTGAGGTCACTGTAGCAACACGAAAGAGCTCCGTGGACCAAAAATCAACTCGAGATGTGAGGTTAGTCCCTGGTTTCGACTCCAGAGGAATACCACCTTACCACAAGCACCTCAAGAGGAGGCTTCTCTCAGCTCTAGGTATGTGAGAGGGACCCTGAGTTTGCGGCCTCAAGTGGAATGGACACCGCGATGCCCTGACTCGAAATAAGGCCGGATATCCCTGCAGTGACTTGAATGCAGGCTCGTCTTGCATCTCCCAAGATGAAAGGATGTCTGAATCCCCTGTGGAGACCACAGAGAAAGACGTAGTTCCCCACCTCATCGCGACAGGAGGCCTCACATCCTTTGAAAACTCCAGAGGTACGCAGAGATCAGCGCCTCCAAAGGAGGCGATGCCTGACTCCTCGTGAAACTTGATAGGAGTCCCAGGATTCCTGTGGCACGTGGAAAGGGACACTTGGTCTCCCGCGTAAGGTGGAGAGGCGTCCCAATTGCCCTGCCAAGCCTCGACGAGAATCCCAAGTTGTCCCTCGCAACTAGTCAGGAGTACTGACATCGCTGAACAAACACGTGTGTGGAAGGGCCATCCCCGTCGTAACTCGAGAATATACCCCAGGTTCCCGCCGCAACTCGAGAAAAACCATGAGACTTCCCCCTCGCCGCGAGATGAGGCCGGATTCCCCTGCACCGTGTGCAGAGCAATTCCGTGTTGCACATCACACATGAAAGGAGCCTTGATTTCCTTGATGGCACTCCAGAGAAACCCCAAGAAAACTGTTTCAAGGCTAGAGGGATCCTGAGGTCACTGTAGCCACACAAAAGAGCTCCGTGGACCAAAAATCAACTTGAGATGAGAGGTTAGTCCCTGGCTTCGCCTCCAGAGGAATACCACCTTACCACAAGCACCTCAAGAGGAGGCTTCTCTCATCTCTAGGTATGTGAGAGGGACCCTGAGTTTGCGGCCTCAAGTGGAATGGACACCGCGATGCCCTGACTCGATATAAGGCCGGATATCCCTGCAGTGACTTGAATGCAGGCTCGTCTTGCATCTCCCAAGACGAAAGGATGTCTGAATTCCCTGTGGAGACCACAGAGAAAGACCTAGTTCCCCATCTCATCGCGACCGGAAGCCTCATATCCTTTGAAAACTCCAGAGGTACACGGAGATCAGTGTTTCCAAAGGAGACGATGCCTGACTCCTCCTGAAACTTGATAGGAGTCCCAGGATTCCTGCGGCACGTGGAAAGGGACCCTTGGTCTCCCGCCTCAGCTGGAGAGTCGTCCCAATTGCCCTGCCAAGCCTCGAGGAGAATCCCGAGATGTCCCTCGCAACTAGGCAGGAGTCCTGACGTCGCTGAACAAACACGTTGGTGAAAGGGCCATCCCCGTCGTAACTCGAGATAATACCCCAGCTTTCCGCCGTAACTCGATAAAAACCATGAGACTTCCCCCTCGCCGCGAGATGAGGCCCGATTCCCCTGCACTACATGCAGAGCAATTCCGTGTTGCACATCAAACATGAAAGGAGCCTTGATTTCCTTGATGGCACTCCAGAGAAACCCCAAGAACACTGTTTCAAGGCTAGAGGGATCCTGAGTTCACTGTAGAAACATGAAAGAGCTCCGTGGACCAAAAATCAACTCGAGATGAGAGGTTAGTCCCTGGCTTCGACTCCAGAGGAATACCACCTTACCACAAGCACCTCAAGAGGAGGCTTCTCTCAGCTCTAGGTATGTGAGAGGGACCCTGAGTTTGCGGCCTCAAGTGGAATGGACACCGCGATGCCCTGACTTGAAATAAGGCCGGATATCCCTGCAGTGACTTGAATTCAGGCTCGTCTTGCATCTCCCAAGAAGAAAGGATGTCTGAATCCCCTGTGGAGACCACAGAGAAAGACCTAGTTCCCCACCTCATCGCGACCGGAGTCCTCACATCCTTTGAAAATTCCAGAGGTACGCGGAGATCAGTGCCTCCAAAGGAGACGATGCCTGACTCCTCGTGAAACTTGATAGGAGTCCCAGGATTCCTGTGGCACGTGGAAAGGCACCCTTGGTCTGCCGCCTCAGCTGGAGAGGCGTCCCAATTGCCCTGCCAAGCCTCGAGGAGAATCCCGAGTTGTCCCACGCAACTAGGCAGGAGTCCTGCCGTCGCTGAACAAACACGTGGGTGGAAGGGCCAGTCCCGTCGTAACTCGAGAATATACCCCAGGTTCCCGCAACAACTCGAGGAAAACCATGAGACTTCCCCCTCACCGCGAGATGAGGCCCGATTCCCCTGCACTGCGTGCAGAGCAATTCCGTGTTGCACATTACACATGAAAGGAGCCTTGATTTCCTTGATGGCACTCCAGAGAAACCCCAAGAACACTGTTTCAAGGCTAGAGTGAACCTGAGGTCACTGTAGCAACACGAAAGAGCTCCGTGGACCAAAAATCAACTCGAGATGAGAGGTTAGTCCCTGGCTTCTTCTCCAGAGGAATACCACCTTACCACAAGCACCTCAAGAGGAGGCTTCTCTCAGCTCTAGGTATGTGAGAGGGACCCTGAGTTTGCGGCCTCAAGTGGAATGGACACCGCGATGCCCTGACTCGAAATAAGGCCGTATATCCCTGCAGTGACTTGAATGCAGGCTCATCTTGCATCTCCCAAGACGAAAGGATGTCTGAATCCCCTGTGGAGACCACAGAGAAAGACCTAGTTCCCCACCTCATCGCGACCGGAGGCCTCACATCCTTTGAAAACTCCAGAGGTACGCGGAGATCAGCGCCTCCAAAGGAGACGATGCCTGACTCCTCGTGAAACTTGATAGGAGTCCCAGGATTCCTGTGGCACGTGGAAAGGGACACTTGGTCTCCCGCCTAAGCTGAAGAGGAGTCCCAAATGCCCTGCCAAGCCTCGACGAGAATCCCAAGTTGTCCCTCGCAACTAGTCAGGAGTCCTGACGTTGCTGAACAAACACGTGGGTGAAAGGGCCATCCCCGTCGTAACTCGAGATAATACCCCAGGTTCCCGCCGTAACTCGAGAAAAACCATGAGACTTCCCCCTCGCCGAGAGATGAGGCCCGATTCCCCTGCACTACATGCAGAGCAATTCCGTGTTGCACAGCAAACATGAAAGGAGCCTTGATTTCCTTGATGGCACTCCAGAGAAACCCCAAGAACACTGTTTCAAGGCTAGAGGGATCCTGAGGTCACTGTAGAAACATGAAAGAGCTCCGTGGACCAAAAATCACCTCGAGATGAGAGGTTAGTCCCTGGCTTCGACTCCAGAGGAATACCACCTTACCACAAGCACCTCAAGAGGAGGCTTCTCTCAGCTCTAGGTATGTGAGAGGGACCCTGAGTTTGCGGCCTCAAGTGGAATGGACACCGCGATGCCCTGACTTGAAATAAGGCCGGATATCCCTGCAGTGACTTGAATGCAGGCTCGTCTTGCATCTCCCAAGACGAAAGGATGTCTGAATCCCCTGTGGAGACCACAGAGAAAGACCTAGTTCCCCACTTCATCGCGACCGGAGGCCTCACATCCTTTGAAAATTCCAGAGGTACGCGGAGATCAGTGCCTCCAAAGGAGACGATGCCTGACTCCTCGTGAAACTTGATAGGAGTCCCAGGATTCCTGTGGCACGTGGAAAGGCACCCTTAGTCTCCCGCCTCAGCTGGAGAGGCGTCCCAATTGCCCTGCCAAGCCTCGAGGAGAATCCCGAGTTGTCCCACGCAACGAGGCAGGAGTCCTGCCGTCGCTGAACAAACACGTGGGTGGAAGGGCCATCCCCGTCGTAACTCGAGAATATACCCCAGGTTCCCGCCACAACTCGAGGAAAACCATGAGACTTCCCCCTCACCGCGAGATGAGGCCCGATTCCCCTGCACTGCGTGCAGAGCAATTCCGTGTTGCACATTACACATGAAAGGAGCCTTGATTTCCTTGATGGCACTCCAGAGAAACCCCAAGAACACTGTTTCAAGCCTAGAGGGATCCTGAGGTCACTGTAGCAACACGAAAGAGCTCCGTGGACCAAAAATCAACTCGAGATGTGAGGTTAGTCCCTGGCTTCGACTCCAGAGGAATACCACCTTACCACAAGAACCTCAAGAGGAGGCTTCTCTCAGCTCTAGGTATGTGAGAGGGACCCTGAGTTTGCGGCCTCAAGTGGAATGGACACCGCGATGCCCTGACTCGAAATAAGGCCGGATATCCCTGCAGTGACTTGAATGCAGGCTCGTCTTGCATCTCCCAAGACGAAAGGATGTCTGAATCCCCTGTGGAGACCACAGAGAAAGACGTAGTTCCCCACCTCATCGCGACCGGAGGCCTCACATCCTTTGAAAACTCCAGAGGTACGCGGAGATCAGCGCCTCCAAAGGAGGCGATGCCTGACTCCTCGTGAAACTTGATAGGAGTCCCAGGATTCCTGCGGCAAGTGGAAAGGGACCCTTGGTCTCCCGCCTCAGCTGGAGATTCGTCCCAATCGCCCTGCCAAGCCTCGAGGAGAATCCCGAGATGTCCCTCGCAACTAGGCAGGAGTCCTGACGTCGCTGAACAAACACGTGGGTGAAAGGGCCATCCCCGTCGTAACTCGAGATAATACCCCAGCTTTCCGCCGTAACTCGATAAAAACCATGAGACTTCCCCCTCGCCGCGAGATGAGGCCCGATTCCCCTGCACTACATGCAGAGCAATTCCGTGTTGCACATCAAACATGAAAGGAGCCTTGATTTCCTTGATGGCACTTCAGAGAAACCCCAAGAACACTGTTTCAAGGCTAGAGGGATCCTGAGTTCACTGTAGAAACATGAAAGAGCTCGGTGGACCAAAAATCAACTCGAGATGAGAGGTTAGTCCCTGGCTTCGACTCCAGAGGAATACCACCTTACCACAAGCACCTCAAGAGGAGGCTTCTCTCAGCTCTAGGTATGTGAGAGGGACCCTGAGTTTGCGGCCTCAAGTGGAATGGACACCGCGATGCCCTGACTTGAAATAAGGCCGGATATCCCTGCAGTGACTTGAATGCAGGCTCGTCTTGCATCTCCCATGACGAAAGGATGTCTGAATCCCCTGTGTAGACCACAGAGAAAGACCTAGTTCCCCACCTCATCGCGACCGGAGGCCTCACATCCTTTGAAAACTCCAGAGGTACGCGGAGATCAGTGCCTACAAAGGAGACGATGCCTGACTCCTCGTGAAACTTGATAGGAGTCCCAGGATTCCCGTGGCACGTGGAAAGGGACCCTTGGTCTCCCGCCTCAGCTGGAGAGGCGTCCCAATTGCCCTGCCAAGCCTCGAGGAGAATCCCGAGTTGTCCCTCGCAACTAGGCAGGAGTCCTGACGTGGCTGAACAAACAAGTGTGTGAGAGGGCCATCCCCGTCGTAACTCGAGAATATACCCCAGGTTCCCGCCGCAACTCGAGAAAAACCATGAGCCTTCCCCCTCGCCGCGAGATGAGGCCCGATTCCCCTGCACTGCGTGCAGAGCAATTCCGTGTTGCACATCACACATGAAAGGAGCCTTGATTTCCTTGATGGCACTCCAGAGAAACCCCAAGAACACTGTTTCAAGGCTCGAGGGATCCTGAGGTCACTGTAGCAACATGAAAGAGCTCCCTGGACCAAAAATCAAACCGAGATGAGAGGTTTGTCCCTGGCTTCGACTCCAGAGGAATACCACCTTACCACAAGCACTTCAAGAGGAGGCTTCTCTCAGCTCTAGGTATGTGAGAGGGACCCTGAGTTTTTGGCCTCAAGTGGAATGGACACCCCGATTCCCTGACTCGAAATAAGGCCGCATATCCCTGCAGTGACTTGAATGCAGGCTCGTCTTGCATCTCCCAAGATGAAAGAATGTCTGAATCCCATGTGGAGACCACAGAGAAAGACCTAGTTCCCCACGTCATCGCGACCGGAGGACTCACATCCTTTGAAAACTCCAGAGGTACGTGGAGATCAGTGCGTCCAAAGGAGACGATGCCTGACTCCTCGTGAAACTTGATAGGAGTCCCAGGATTCCTGTGGCACGTGGAAAGGGACCCTTGTTCTCCCGCCTCAGCTGGAGAGGCGTCCCAATTGCCCTGCCAAACCTCGAGGAGAATCCCGAGTTGTCCCTCACAACTAGGCAGGAGTCCTGACGTCGCTGAACAAACACGTGGGTGGAAGGGCCATCCTCGTCGTAACTCGAGAATATACACCAGGTTCTCGCCCCAACTCGAGAAAAACCATGAGACTTCCCCCTCGCCCCGAGATGAGGCCCCATTCCCCTGCACTGCGTGCAGAGCAATTCCGTGTTGCATATCAGACATGAAAGGAGCCTTGATTTCCTTGATGGCACTCCAGAAAAACCCCAAGAACACTGTTTCAAGGCTAAAGGGTTCCTGAGGTCACTGTAGCAACTCAAAAGAGCTCCGTGGACCAAAAATCACCTCGAGATGAGAGGTTAGTCCCTGGCTTCGACTCCAGAGGAATACCACCTTACCACAAGCACCTCAAGAGGAGGCTTCTCTCAGCTCTAGGTATGTGAGAGGGACCCTGAATTTGCGGCCTCAAGTGGAATGGACACCGCGATGCCCTGACTCGAAATAAGGCAGGATATCCCTGCAGTGACTTGAATGCAGGCTCGTCTTGCATCTCCCAAGACGAAAGAATGTCTGAATCCCCTGTGGAGACCACAGAGAAAGACCTAGTTCCCCACCTCATCGCGACCGCAGGCCTCACATCCTTTGAAAACTCCAGAGGTACGCTTAGATCAGTGCCTCCAAAGGAGACGATGCCTGACTCCTCGTAAAACTTGATAGGTGTCCCAGGATTCCTGTGGCACGTGGAAAGGGACCCTTGGTCTCCCGCCTCAGCTGGAGAGGCGTCCCAATTGCCCTGCCAAGCCTCGAGGAGAATCCCGAGTTGTCCCTCGCAACTAGGCAGAAGTCCTGACGTGGCTGAACAAACAAGTGGGTGGAAGGGCCATCCCCGTCGTAACTCGAGAATATACCCCAGGTTCCCGCCGCAACTCGAGAAAAACCATGAGACTGCCCATAGCCGCGATATGAGGCCCGATTCCCCTGCACTGCGTGCAGAGCAATTCCGTGTTGCCCATCACACATGAAAGGAGCCTTGATTTCCTTAATGGCACTCCAGAGAAACCCCAAGAACACTGTTTCAAGGCTAGAGGGATGCTGAGGTCACTGTAGCAACACGAAAGAGCTCCGTGGCCAAAAATCAACTTGAGATGAGAGGTTAGTCCCTGGCTTCGACTCCAGAGGAATACCACCTTACCACAAGCACCTCAAGAGGAGGCTTCTCTCAGCTCTAGGTGTGTGAGAGGGACCCTGAGTTTGCGGCCTCAAGTGGAATGGACACCGCGATGCCCTGACTCGAAATAAGGCCGGATATCCCTGCAGTGACTTGAATGCAAGCTCGTCTTCCATCTCCCAAGATGAAAGGATGTCTGAATCCCCAGTGCAGACCACAGAGAAAGACCTAGTTTCCCACCTCATCGCGACCGGAGGCCTCACATCCTTTGAAAACTCCAGAGGTATGCGGAGATCAGTGCTTCCAAAGGAGACGATGCCTGACTCCTCGTGAAACTTGATAGGAGTCCCGGGATTCCTGTGGCACGTGGAACGGGACCCTTGGTCTCCCTCCTCAGCTGGAGAGGCGTCCCAATTGCCCTGCCCAGCCTCGAGGAGAATCCCGAGTTGTCCCTCGCAACTAGGTAGGAGTCCTGACGTCGCTGAACAAACACGTGGGTGGAAGGGCCATCCCCGTCGTAACTCGAGAATATACCCCAGGTTCCCACCGCAACTAGAGAAAAACCATGAGACTTCCCCTTCGCTGCGAGATGAGGCCCGATTCCCCTGCACTGCATGCAGAGCAATTCCGTGTTGCCCATCACACATGAAAGGAGCCTTGATTTCCTTGATGGCACTCCAGAGAAACCCCAAGAACACTGTTTCAATTCTAGAGGGATCCTGAGATCACTGTAGCAAAATGAAAGTGCTCCGTGGCCAAAAATCAACTCGAGATGAGAGGTTAGTCCCTGGCTTCGACTCCAGAGGAATACAACCTTACCACAAGCACCTCAAGAGGAGGCTTCTCTCAGCTCTAGGTATGTGAGCGGGACCCTGAGTTTGCGGCCTCAAGTGGAATGCACAAAGCGATGCCCTGACTCGAAATAAAGCCGGATATCCCTGCAGTGACTTGAATGCAGGCTCGTCTTGCATCTCCCAAGACGAAAGGTTGTCTGAATCCCCTGTGCAGACCACAGAGAAAGACCTAGTTCCCCACCTCATCGCGACCGGAGGCCTCACATCCTTTGAAAACTCCAGAGGTACGCGGAGATCAGTGCCTCCAAAGGAGACGATGCCTGACTCCTCATGAAACTTGATAGGAGTCCCAGGATTCCTGTGGCACGTGGAAAGGGACCCTTGGTCTCCCGCCTCAGCTGGAGAGGCGTCCCAATTGCCCTGCCAAGCCTCGAGGAGAATCCCGAGTTGTCCCTCGCAACTAGGCAGGAGTCCTGACGTGGCTGAACAAACACGTGTGTGGGAGGGCCATCCCCGTCGTAACTCGAGAATATACCCCAGGTTCCCGCCGCAACTCGAGAAAAACCATGAGACTTCCCCCTCGCCGCGAGATGAGGCCCGATTCCCCTGCACTGCGTGCAGAGCAATTCCGTGTTGCACATCACACATGAAAGGAGCCTTGATTTCCTTGATGGCACTCCAGAGAAACCCCAAGAACACTGTTTCAAGGCTAGAGGGTTCCTGAGGTCACTGTAGCAACAGAAAAGAGCTCCGTGGACCAAAAATCAATTCGAGATGAGAGGTTAGTCCCTGGCTTCGACTCCAGAGGAATACCACCTTACCACAAGCACCTCAAGAGGAGGCTTCTGTCAGCTCTAGGTATGTGAGAGGGACCCTGAGTTTTTGGCCTCAAGTGGAATGGACACCGCGATGCCCTGACTCGAAATAAGGCCGAAAATCCCTGCAGTGTCTTGAATGCAGGCTCGTCTTGCATCTCCGAAGATGAAAGGATGTCTGAATCCCCTGTGGAGACCACAGAGAAAGACCTAGTTCCCCACCTCATCGCGACCGGAGGCCTAAATCCTTTGAAAACTCCAGAGGTACGCGGAGATCAGTGCCTCCAAAGGAGACGATGCCTGACTCCTCGTGAAACTTGATAAGAATCCCAGGATTCCTGTGGCACGTGGAAAGGGACACTTGGTCTCCCGCCTCAGCTGGAGAGGCGTCCCAATTGCCCTGCCAAGCCTCGAGGAGAATCCCGAGTTGTCCCTCAAAACTAGGCAGGAGTCCTGATGTCGCTGAACAAACACGTGGGTGGAAGGACCATCCCCAACGTAACTCGAGAATATACCTCAGGTTCCCGCCGCAACTCGAGAAAAACCATGAGACTTCCCCCTCGCCGCGAGATGAGGCCCGATTCCCCTGCACTGCATGCAGAGCAATTCCGTGTTGCACATCATACATGAAAGGAGCCTTGATTTCCTTGATGGCACTCCAAAGAAACCACAAGAACACTGTTTCAAGGCTAGAGGGTTCCTGAGGTCACTGTAGCAAAACGAAACAGCTCCGTGGAATAAAAATCAACTCGAGATGAGAGGTTAGTCCCTGGCTTCGACTCCAGAGGAATATCACCTTACCACAAGCACCTCAAGAGGAGGCTTCTCTCAGCTCTAGGAATGTGAGAGGGACCCTGAGTTTGCGGCCTCAAGTGGAATGGACACCGCGATTCCCTGACTCAAAATAAGGCCAGATATCTCTGAAGTGACTTGAATGCCGCCTCGTCTTGCATCTTCCAAGATGAAAGGATGTTTGAATCCCCTGTGGATACCACAGAGAAAGACCTAGTTCCCCACCTCATCGCGACCGGAGGTCTCAAAATCTTTGAAAGCTCCAGACGTACGCGGAGATCAGTGTCTCCAAAGGGGACGATGCCTGATTCCTCGTGAAACTTGATAGGAGTCCCAGGATTCCTGTGGTACGTGGAAAGGGATCCTTGGTCTCGCGCCTCAGCTGGAGAGGCATCCCAATTGCCCTGCCAAGCCTCGAGGAGAATCCCGAGTTGTCCCTCACAACAGGGCAGGAGTCCTGACATCGCTGACGAAACACGTGTGTGGAAGGGCCATCCCCGTCGTAACTCGAGAATATACCCCAGGTTCCCACCGCAACTCGAGAAAAACCATGAGACTTCCCCCTCGCCGCGAGATGAGGCCCGATTCCCCTGCACTGCGTGCAGAGCCATTCCTAGTTGCACATCACACATGAAAGGAGCCTTGATTTCCTTGATGGCACTCCAGAGAAACCCCAAGAACACTGTTTCAAGGCTAGAGGGATCCTGAGGTCACTGTAGCAACACGAAAGAGCTCCGTGGACCAAAAATCAACTCGAGATGAGAGGTTAGTCCCTGGCTTCGACTCCAGAGGAATACGACCTTACCACAAGCACCTCAAGAGGAGGCTTCTCTCAGCTCTCGGTATGTGAAAGGGACCCTGAGTTTGCGGCCTCAAGTGGAATGGACACCGCGATGCCCTGACTCAAAATAAGGCCGGATATCCCTGCAGTGACTTGAATGTAGGCTCGTCTTGCATCTCCCATGACGAAAGGATGTCTGAATCCCCTGTGCAGACCACAGAGAAAGACCTAGTTCCCCACCTCATCGCGACCGGAGGCCTCACATCCTTTGAAAACTCCAGAGGTACGCGGAGATCAGTGCCTACAAAGGAGACGATGCCTGACTCCTCGTGAAACTTGATAGGAGTCCCAGGATTCCCGTGGCACGTGGAAAGGGACCCTTGTTCTCCCGCCTCAGCTGGAGAGGCGTCCCAATTGCCCTGCCAAGCCTCGAGGAGAATCCCGAGTTGTCCCTCGCAACTAGGCAGGAGTCCTGACGTGGCTGAACAAACACGTGTGTGGGAGGGCCATCCCCGTCGTAACTCGAGAATATACCCCAGGTTCCCGCGCAACTCGAGAAAAACCATGAGCCTTCCCCCTCGCCGCGAGATGAGGCCCGATTCCCCTGCACTGCGTGCAGAGCAATTTCGTGTTGCACATCACACATGAAAGGAGCCTTGATTTCCTTGATGGCACTCCAGAGAAACCCCAAGAACACTGTTTCAAGGCTCCAGGGATCCTGAGGTCACTGTAGCAACATGAAAGAGCTCCCTGGACCAAAAATCAAACCGAGATGAGAGGTTAGTCCCTGGCTTCGACTCCAGAGGAATACCACCTTACCACAAGCACTTCAAGAGGAGGCTTCTCTCAGCTCTAGGTATGTGAGAGGGACCCTGAGTTTGTGGCCTCAAGTGGAATGGACACCCCGATGCCCTGACTCGAAGTAAGGCCGCATATCCCTGCAGTGACTTGAATGCAGGCTCGTCTTGCATCTCCCAAGATGAAAGGATGTCTGAATCCCATGTGGAGACCACAGAGAAAGACCTAGTTCCCCACCTCATCGCGACCGGAGGCCTCAAATCCTTTGAAAACTCCAGAGGTACGCGGAGATCAGTGCCTGCAAAGGAGACGATGCCTGACTCCTCGTGAAACTTGATAAGAATCCCAGGATTCCTGTGGCACGTGGAAAGGGACCCTTGGTCTTCCGCCTCAGCTGGAGAGGCGTCCCAATTGCACTGCCAAGCCTCGAGAAGAATCCTGAGTTGTCCCTCGCAACTAGGCAGGAGTCCTGATGTCGCTGAACAAACATGTGGGTGGAAGGGCCATCCCCGTCGTAACTCGAGAATATACCCCAGGTTCCCGCTGCAACTCGAGAAAAACCATGATACTTCCCCCTCGCCGCGAGATGAGGCCCGATTCCCCTGCACTGCGTGCAGAGCAATTCCGTGTTGCACATCACAGATGAAACGAGCCTTGATTTCCTTGATGGCACTCCAGAGAAATCCCAAGAACACTCTTTCAAGGCTAGAGGGATCCTGAGGTCACTGTAGCAACACGAAAAAGCTCCGTGGACCCACAATCAACTCGAGATGAGCGGTTAGTCCCTGGCTTCGACTCCAGAGGAATAACACCTTACCGCAAGCACCTCAAGAGGAGGCTTCTCTCAGCTCTAGGTATGTGAGAGGGACCCTGAGTTTGCGGCCTCAAGTGGAATGGACACCGCGATGCCCTGACTCGAAATAAGGCCGGATATCCCTGCAGTGACTTGAATGCAGGCTCCTCTTGCCTTTCCCAAGATGAAAGGATGTCTGAATCCCCTGTGGACACAACAGAGAAAAACCTGGTTCCCCACCTCATCGCGACCGGAGGTCTCACGTCCTTTGAAAACTCCAGAGGTATGCGGAGATAAGTGCCTCCAAAGGAGACGATGCCTGACTCCTCGTGAAATTTGATCGGAGTCCCAGGATTCCTGTGGCACGTGAAAAGGGACCCTTGGTCTCCCGCCTCAGCTGGAGAGGCGTCCCAATTGCCCTGCCAAGCCTCGAGGAGAATCCCGAGTTGTCCCTCGCAACTAGGCAGGAGTCCTGACGTCGCTGAAGAAATACGTGGGTGGAAAGGCCATCCCCATCGTAACTCGAGAATATTCCCCAGGTTCCCGCTGCAACTCGAGAAAAACCATGAGACTTCCCCCTCGCCGAGTAATGAGGCCCGATTCTCCTGCACTGCGTGCAGAGCAATTCCGTGTTGCACATTACACATGAAAGGAGCCTTGATTACCGTGATGGCGCTCCAGCGAAACCCCAAGAACACTGTTTCAAGGCTAGAGGGATCCTGAGGTCACTGTAGCAACACGAAAGAGCTCCGTGGACCAAAAATCAACCCGAGATGAGAGGTTAGTCCCTGGCTTCGACTCCAGAGGAATACCACCTTACCACAAGTACTTCAAGAGGAGGCTTCTCTCAGCTCTAGCTATGTGAGAGGGACCCTGAATTTGCGACCTCAAGTGGAATGGACACCGCGATGCCCTGACTCGAAACAAGACCGCATATCCCTGCAGTGACTTGAATGCAGGCTCTTCTTGCATCTCCCAAGATGAAAGGATGTCTGAATCCCCTGTGGAGACCACAGAGAAAGACCTAGTTCCCCACCTCATCGCGACCGGAGGCCTCAAATCCTTTGAAAACTCCAGAGGTACGCGGAGATCAGTGCCTCCAAAGGAGACGATGCCTGACTCCTCGTGAAACTTGATAAGAATCCCAGGATTCCTGTGGCACGTGGAAAGGGACCCTTGGTCTCCCGCCTCAGCTGGAGAGGCGTCCCAATTGCCCTGCCAAGCCTCGAGAAGAATCCTGAGTTGTCCCTCGCAACTAGGCAGGAGTCCTGATGTCGCTGAGCAAACACGTGGGTGGAAGGGCCATCCCCGTCATAACTCGAGAATATACCCAAGGTTCCCGCTGCAACTCGAGAAAAACCATGATATTTCCCCCTCGCCGCGAGATGAGGCCCGATTCCCCTGCACTGCGTGCAGAGCAATTCCGTGTTGCACATCACAGATGAAACGAGCCTTGATTTCCTTGATGGCACTCCAGAGAAATCCCAAGAACACTCTTTCAAGGCTAGAGGGATCCTGAGGTCACTGTAGCAACACGAAAAAGCTCCGTGGACCAACAATCAACTCGAGATGAGCGGTTAGTCCCTGGCTTCGACTCCAGAGGAATAACACCTTACCGCAAGCACCTCAAGAGGAGGCTTCTCTCAGCTCTAGGTATGTGAGAGGGACCCTGAGTTTGCGGCCTCAAGTGGAATGGACACCCCGATGCCCTGACTCGAAGTAAGGCCGCATATCCCTGCAGTGACTTGAATGCAGGCTCGTCTTGCATCTCCCAAGATGAAAGGATGTCTGAATCCCATGTGGAGACCACAGAGAAAGACCTAGTTCCCCACGTCATCGCGACCGGAGCACTCACATCCTTTGAAAACTCCAGAGGCACGTGGAGATCAGTGCGTCCAAAGGAGACGATGCCTGACTCCTCGTGAAACTTGATAGGAGTCCCAGGTTTCCTGTGGCACGTGGAAAGGGACCCTTGTTCTCCCGCCTCAGCTGGGGAGGCGTCCCAATTGCCCTGCCAAGCCTCGAGGAGAATCCCGAGTTGTCCCTCACAACTAGGCAGGAGTCCTGACGTCGCTGAACAAACACGTGGGTGGAAGGGCCATCCTCGTCGTAACTCGAGAATATACACCAGGTTCCCGCTGCAACTCGAGAAAAACCATGAGACTTCCCCCTCGCCCCGAGATGAGGCCCGATTCCCCTGCACTGCGTGCAGAGCAATTCCGTGTTGCATATCAGACATGAAAGGAGCCTTGATTTCCTTGATGGCACTCCAGAAAAACCCCAAGAACACTGTTTCAAGGCTAAAGGGTTCCTGAGGTCACGGTAGCAACTCAAAAGAGCTCCGTGGACCAAAAATCAACTCGAGATGAGAGGTTAGTCCCTGGCTTCGACTCCAGAGGAATACCACCTTACCACAAGCACCTCAAGAGGAGGCTTCTCTCAGCTCTAGCTATGTGAGAGGGACCCTGAATTTGCGGCCTCAAGTGGAATGGACACCGCGATGCCCTGACTCGAAATAAGGCCGCATATCCCTGCAGTGACTTGAATGCAGGCTCTTCTTGCATCTCCCAAGATGAAAGGATGTCTGAATCCCCTGTGGAGACCACAGAGAAAGACCTAGTTCCCCACCTCATCGCGACCGGAGGCCTCAAATCCTTTGAAAACTCCAGAGGTACGCGGAGATCAGTGCCTGCAAAGGAGACGATGCCTGACTCCTCGTGAAACTTGATAAGAATCCCAGGATTCCTGTGGCACGTGGAAAGGGACCCTTGGTCTCCCGCCTCAGCTGGAGAGGCGTCCCAATTGCCCTGCCAAGCCTCGAGAAGAATCCTGAGTTGTCCCTCGCAACTAGGCAGGAGTCCTGATGTCGCTGAACAAACACGTGGGTGGAAGGGCCATCCCCGTCGTAACTCGAGAATATACCCCAGGTTCCCGCTGCAACTCGAGAAAAACCATGATACTTCCCCCTCGCCGCGAGATGAGGCCCGATTCCCCTGCACTGCGTGCAGAGCAATTCCGTGTTGCACATCACAGATGAAACGAGCCTTGATTTCCTTGATGGCACTCCAGAGAAATCCCAAGAACACTCTTTCAAGGCTAGAGGGATCCTGAGGTCACTGTAGCAACACGAAAAAGCTCCGTGGACCAACAATCAACTCGAGATGAGCGGTTAGTCCCTGGCTTCGACTCCAGAGGAATAACACCTTACCGCAAGCACCTCAAGAGGAGGCTTCTCTCAGCTCTAGGTATGTGAGAGGGACCCTGAGTTTGCGGCCTCAAGTGGAATGGACACCGCGATGCCCTGACTCGAAATAAGGCCGGATATCCCTGCAGTGACTTGAATGCAGGCTCGTCTTGCCTTTCCCAAGATGAAAGGATGTCTGAATCCCCTGTGGACACAACAGAGAAAAACCTGGTTCCCCACCTCATCGCGACCGGAGGTCTCACGTCCTTTGAAAACTCCAGAGGTATGCGGAGATAAGTGCCTCCAAAGGAGACGATGCCTGACTCCTCGTGAAACTTGATCGGAGTCCCAGGATTCCTGTGGCACGTGAAAAGGGACACTTGGTCTCCCGCCTCAGCTGGAGAGGCGTCCCAATTGCCCTGCCAAGCCTCGAGGAGAATCCCGAGTTGTCCCTCGCAACTAGGCAGGAGTCCTGACGTCGCTGAAGAAATACGTGGGTGGAAAGGCCATCCCCGTCGTAACTCGAGAATATTCCCCAGGTTCCCGCTGCAACTCGAGAAAAACCATGAGACTTCCCCCTCGCCGAGTAATGAGGCCCGATTCTCCTGCACTGCGTGCAGAGCAATTCCGTGTTGCACATTACACATGAAAGGAGCCTTGATTACCGTGATGGCGCTCCAGCGAAACCCCAAGAACACTGTTTCAAGGCTAGAGGGATCCTGAGGTAACTGTAGCAACACGAAAGAGCTCCGTGGACCAAAAATCAACCCGAGATGAGAGGTTAGTCCCTGGCTTCGACTCCAGAGGAATACCACCTTACCACAAGCACTTCAAGAGGAGGCTTCTCTCAGCTCTAGCTATGTGAGAGGGACCCTGAATTTGCGACCTCAAGTGGAATGGACACCGCGATGCCCTGACTCGAAATAAGGCCGCATATCCCTGCAGTGACTTGAATGCAGGCTCTTCTTGCATCTCCCAAGATGAAAGGATGTCTGAATCCCCTGTGGAGACCACAGAGAAAGACCTAGTTCCCCACCTCATCGCGACCGGAGGCCTCACATCCTTTGAAAACTCCAGAGGTACGCGGAGATCAGTGCCTCCAAAGGAGACGATGCCTGACTCCTCGTGAAACTTGATAAGAATCCCAGGATTCCTGTGGCACGTGGAAAGGGACCCTTGGTCTCCCGCCTCAGCTGGAGAGGCGTCCCAATTGCCCTGCCAAGCCTCGAGAAGAATCCTGTGTTGTCCCTCGCAACTAGGCAGGAGTCCTGATGTCGCTGAACAAACACGTGGGTGGAAGGGCCATCCCCGTCATAACTCGAGAATGTACCCCAGGTTCCCGCTGCAACTCGAGAAAAACCATGATACTTCCCCCTCGCCGCGAGATGAGGCCCGATTCCCCTGCACTGCGTGCAGAGCAATTCCGTGTTGCACATCACAGATGAAACGAGCCTTGATTTCCTTGATGGCACTCCAGAGAAATCCCAAGAACACTCTTTCAAGGCTAGAGGGATCCTGAGGTCACTGTAGCAACACGAAAAAGCTCCGTGGACCAACAATCAACTCGAGATGAGCGGTTAGTCCCTGGCTTCGACTCCAGAGGAATAACACCTTACCGCAAGCACCTCAAGAGGAGGCTTCTCTCAGCTCTAGGTATGTGAGAGGGACCCTGAGTTTGCGGCCTCAAGTGGAATGGACACCGCGATGTCCTGACTCGAAATAAGGCCGGATATCCCTGCAGTGACTTGAATGCAGGCTCGTCTTGCCTTTCCCAAGATGAAAGGATGTCTGAATCCCCTGTGGACACAACAGAGAAAAACCTGGTTCCCCACCTCATCGCGACCGGAGGTCTCACGTCCTTTGAAAACTCCAGAGGTATGCGGAGATAAGTGCCTCCAAAGGAGACGATGCCTGACTCCTCGTGAAACTTGATCGGAGTCCCAGGATTCCTGTGGCACGTGGAAAGGGACACTTGGTCTCCCGCCTCACCTGGAGAGGCGTTCCAATTGCCCTGCCAAGCCTCGAGGAGAATCCCGAGTTGTCCCTTGCAACTAGGCAGGAGTCCTGACGTCGCTGAACAAACACGTGGGTGGACGGCCATCCCCGTCGTAACTGGAGAATATACCCCAGGTTCCCGCCGCAACTCGAGAAAAACCATGAGACTTCCCCCTCGCCGCGAGATGAGGCCGGATTCCCCTGAACCGTGTGCAGAGCAATTCCGTTTTGCACATCACACATGAAAGGAGCCTTGATTTCCTTGATGGCACTCCAGAGAAACCCCAAGAACACTGTTTCAAGGCTAGAGGGATCCTGAGGTCACTGTAGCAACACGAAAGAGCTCCATGGCCCAAAATCAACTTGAGATGAGAGGTTAGTCCCTGGCTTCGACTCCAGAGGAATACCACCTTACCACAAGCACCTCAAGAGGAGGCTTCTCTCAGCTCTAGGTATGTGAGAGGGACCCTGAGTTTGCGGCCTCAAGTGGAATGGACAACGCGATGCCCTGACTCGAAATAAGGCCGGAAATCCCTGCAGTGACTTGAATGCAGGCTCGTCTTGCATCTCCCAAGACGAAAGGATGTCTGAATCCCCTATGGAGACCACAGAGAAAGACCTAGTTCCCCACCTCATAGCGACCGGAGGCCTCATATCCTTTGAAACTTCCAGAGTACGCGGAGATCAGTTCCTCCAAAGGAGACGATGTCTGACTCCTCATGAAACTTGATAGGAGTCCCAGGATTCCTATGGAACGTGTCAAGGGACCCTTGGTCTCCCGCCTCAGCTGGAGAGGCGTCCCAATTGGCCTGCCAAGCCTCGAGGAGAATCCCGAGTTGTCCCTCGCAACTAGGCAGGAGTCCTGACGTCGCTGAACAAACACGTGCGTTGAAGGGCCATCCCCATCGTAACTCGAGAATATACCACAAGTTCCCGCCGCAACTCGAGAATAACCATGAGACTTCCCCCTCGCCGCAAAATGAGGTCTGATTCCCCTGCACTGCGTGCAGAGCTATTCCGTGTTGCACATCATAGATGAAAGGAGCCTTGATTTCCTTGATGGCACTCCAGAGAAACCCCAAGAACACTGTTTCAAAGCTAGAGGGATCCTGAGGTCACTGTAGCAACATGAAAGAGCTCCGTGGACCAAAAATCAACTCGAGATGAGAGGTTAGTCCCTGGCTTCGACTCCAGAGTAATACCACCTTACCACAAGCACCTCAAGAGGAGGCTTCTCTCAGCTCTAAGTATGTGAGAGGGACCGTGAGTTTGCGGCCTCAAGTGGAATGGACACCGCGATGCCCTGACTCGAAATAAGGCAAGATATCTCTGAAGTGACTTGAATGCCGGCTCGTCTTGCATCTCCCAAGATGAAAGGATGTCTGAATCCCCAGTTGAGACCACAGAGAATAACCTAGTTCCCCACCTCATCACGACCGGAGGCCTCACATCCTTTGAAAACTCAAGAGGTACACGGAGATCAGTGCCTCCAAAGGAGACAATGCCTGACTCCTCGTGAAACTTGACAGGAGACCCAGGATTCCTGTGGCACGTGGAAAGGGACACTTGGTCTCTTGCCTCAGCTGGAGAGACGTCCCAATTGCCCTGCCAAGCCTCGAGGAGAATCCCGAGTTGTCCCTCGCAACTAGGCAGGAGTCCTGACGTCGCTGAAGAAACACGTGGGTGGAAGGGCCATCCCCGTCGTAACTCGAGAATATACCCCAGGTTCCGGCCGCAACTCGTGAAAAACCATGAGACTTCCCCCTCGCCGTGAGATGAGGCCCGATTCCCCTGCACTGCGTGCAGAGCCATTCCGTGTTGCATATCACACATGAAAGGAGCCTTGATTTCCTTGATGGCACTCCAGAGAAACCCCAAGAACACTGTTTCAAGGCTAGAGGGATCCTGAGGTCACTGTAGCAATACAAAAGATCTCCGTGGACCAAAAATCAACTCGAGATGAGAGGTTAGTCCCTGGCTTTGACTCCAGAGGAATACCACCTTACCAAAAGCACCTCAAGAGGAGGCTTCTCTCAGCTCTAGGTATGTGAGAGGGACCCTGAGTTTGCGGCCTCAAGTGGAATGCACATCGCGATGCCCTGACTCGAAATAAGGCCGCATATCCCTGCAGTGACTTGAATGCAGGCTCTTCTTGCATCTCCCAAGATGAAAGGATGTCTGAATCCCCTGTGGAGACCACAGAGAAAGACCTAGTTCCCCACCTCATCACGACCGGAGGCCTCACATCCTTTGAAAACTCCAGAGGTACGGGGAGATCAGTGCCTCCAAAGGAGACGATGCCTGACTCCTCGTGAAACTTGATAAGAATCCCAGGATTCCTGTGGCACTTGGAAAGGGACCCTTGGTTTCCCGCCTCAGCTGGAGAGGCGTCCCAATTGCCCTGCCAAGCCTCGAGGAGAATCCCGAGTTGTCCCTCGCAACTAGGCAGGAGTCCTGACGTCGCTGAACAAACACGTGGGTGGAAGGGCCATTCTCGTCGTAACTCGAGAATATACCCCAGGTTCCCGCCGCAACTCGAGAAAAACCATGATACTTCCCCCTCGCCGTGAGATGAGGTCCGATTCCCCTGCACTGCATGCAGAGCAATTCCGTGTTGCACATCACACATGAAAGGAGCCTTGATTTCCTTGATGGCACTCCAAAGAAACCCCAAGAACACTGTTTCAAGGCTAGAGGGTTCCTGAGGTCACTGTAGCAAAACGAAACAGCTCCGTGGACCAAAAATCAACTCGAGATGAGAGGTTAGTCCCTGGCTTCGACTCCAGAGGAATATCACCTTACCACAAGCACCTCAAGAGGAGGCTTCTCTCAGCTCTAGGTATGTGAGAGGGACCCTGAGTTTGCGGCCTCAAGTGGAATGGACACCGCGATTCCCTGACTCAAAATAAGGCCAGATATCTCTGAGGTGACTTGAATGCCGCCTCGTCTTGCATCTTCCAAGATGAAAGGATGTTTGAATCCCCTGTGGAGACCACAGAGAAAGACCTAGTTCCCCACCTCATTGCGACCGGACGTCTCAAAATCTTTGAAAACTCCAGAGGTACGCGGAGATCAGTGTCTCCAAAGGGGACGATGCCTGATTCCTCGTGAAACTTGATAGGAGTCCCAGGATTCCTGTGGTACGTGGAAAGGGATCCTTGGTCTCGCGCCTCAGCTGGAGAGGCATCCCAATTGCCCTGCCAAGCCTCGAGGAGAATCCCGAGTTGTCCCTCACAACAGGGCAGGAGTCCTGACATCGCTGACCAAACACGTGTGTGGAAGGGCCATCCCCGTCATAACTCGAGAATATACCCCAGGTTCCCACCGCAACTCGAGAAAAACCATGAGACTTCCCCTTCGCCGCAAAATGAGGCCCGATACCCTGCACTGCGGGCAGAGCAATTCCGTCTTGCACATCACACATGAAAGGATCCTTGATTTCCTTGATGGCACTCCAGAGAAAGCCCAAGAACACTGTTTCAAGGCTAGAGGGAACCTGAGGTCACTGTAGCAACATGAAAGAGCTCTGTGGACCAAAAATCAACTTGAGATGAGAGGTTAGTCCCTGGCTTCGACTCCAGAGGAATACCACCTTACCACAAGCACCTCAAGAGGAGGCTTCTCTCAGCTCTAAGTATGTGAGAGGGACCCTGAGTTTGCGGCCTCAAGTGGAATGGACACCGCGATGCCCTGACTCGAAATAAGGCCGGATATGCCTGCAGTGACTTGAATGCAGGCTCGTCTTGCATCTCCCATGACGAAAGGATGTCTGAATCGCCTGTGGAGACCACAGAGAAAGACCTAGTTCCCCACCTCATCGCGACCGGAGGCCTCACATCCTTTGAAAACTCCAGAGGTACGCGTAGATCAGTGCCTCCAAAGGAGACGATGCCTGACTCCTCGTGAAACTTGATAGGAGTCCCAGGGTTCATGTGGCACGTGGAAAGGGACACTTGGTCTCCTGCATCAGCTGGAGAGGCGTCCCAATTGCCCTGCCAAGCCTCGAGGAGAATCCCGAGTTGTCCCTCGCAACAGGGCAGGAGTCCTGACGTGGCTGAACAAACACGTGTGTGGGAGGGCCATCACCGTCGAAACTCGAGAATATACCCCAGGTTCCCGCCACAACTCGAGAAAAACCATGAGCCTTCTCCCTCGCCGCGAGATGAGGCCCGATTCCCCTGCACTGTGTGCAGAGCAATTCCGTGTTGCACATCACACATGAAAGGAGCCTTGATTTCCTTAATGGCACTCCAGAGAAACCCCAAGAACACTGTTTCAAGGCTAGAGGGATCCTGAGGTCACTGTAGCAACATGAAAGAGCTCCCTGGACCAAAAATCAAACCGAGTTGAGAGGTTAGTCCCTGGCTTCGACTCCAGAGGAATACCACCTTACCACAAGCACTTCAAGAGGAGGCTTCTCTCAGCTCTAGGTATGTGAGAGGGACCCTGAGTTTGTGGCCTCAAGTGGAATGGACACCCCGATTCCCTGACTCGAAATAAGGCCGCATATCCCTGCAGTGACTTGAATGCAGGCTCGTCTTGCCTTTCCAAAGATGAAAGGATGTCTGAATCCCCTGTGGACACAACAGAGGAAAACCTGGTTCCCCACCTCATCGCGATCGGAGGTCTCACGTCCTTTGAAAACTCCAGAGGTATGCGGAGATCAGTGCCTCCAAAGGAGACGATGCCTGACTCCTCGTGAAACTTGATCGGAGTCCCAGGATTCCTGTGGCACGTGGATAGGGACACTTGGTCTCCCGCCTCACCTGGAGAGGCGTTCCAATTGCCCTGCCAAGCCTCGAGGAGAATCCCGAGTTGTCCCTTGCAACTAGGCAGGAGTCCTGACGTCGCTGAACAAACACGTGTGTGGACGGCCATCCCCGTCGTAACTCGAGAATATACCCCAGGTTCCCGCCGCAACTCGAGAAAAACCATGAGACTTCCCCCTCGCCGCGAGATGAGGCCCGATTCCCCTGCACTGCGTGCAGAGCAATTCCGTGTTGCACATCACACATGAAAGGAGCCTTGATTTCCTTGATGGCACTCCAGAGAAACCCAAAGAACACTATTTCAAGGCTAGAGGGGTCCTGAGGTCACTGGAGAAACACGAAAGAGCTCCGTGGGCCAAAAATCAACTCGAGATGAGAGGTTAATCCCTGGTTTCGACTCCAGAGGAATACTACCTTACCACAAGCACCTCAAGAGGAGGCTTCTCTCAGCTCTAGGTATGTGAGAGGGACCCTGAGTTTGCGGCCTCAAGTGGAATAGACACCGCGATGCCCTGACTCGAAATAAGGCCAGATATCCCTGCAGTGACTTGAATGCAGGCTCGTCTTACATCTCCAAAGACGAAAGGATGTCTGAATCCCCTGTGGAGACCAATGAGAAAGACCTAGTTCCCCACCTCATCGCGACCGGAGGCTTCACATCCTTTGAAAACTCCATAGGTACACGGAGATAAGTGCCTCCAAAGGAGACGATGCCTGACTCCTCGTGAAACTTGATAGGAGTCCCATGATTCCTGTGGCACGTGGAAAGGGACCCTTGGTCTCCCGCCTGAGCTGGAGAGGGTCCCAATGGCCCTGCCAAGCGTCGAGGAGAATCCCGAGTTGTCCCACGCAACTAGGCAGGAGTCCTGCGTCGCTGAACAAACACGTGTGTGGAAGGGCCATCCCCGTCGTAACTCGAGAATATACCCCAGGTTCCCGCCGCAACTCGACAAAAACCATGAGACTTCCCCCTGGCCGCGAGATGAGGCCGGATTCCCCTGCACCGTGTGCAGAGCAATTCCGTGTTGCACATCACACATGAAAGGAGCCTTGATTTCCTTGATGGCACTCCAGAGAAACCCCAAGAAAACTGTTTCAAGGCTAGAGGGATCCTGAGGTCACTGTAGCCACACAAAAGAGCTCCGTGGACCAAAAATCAACTTGAGATGAGAGGTTAGTCCCTGGCTTCGACTCCAGAGGAATACCACCTTACCACAAGCACCTCAAGAGGAGGCTTCTCTCAGCTCTAGGTATGTGAGAGGGACCCTGAGTTTGCGGCCTCAAGTGGAATGGACACCGCGATGCCCTGACTCGATTTAAGGCCGGATATCCTTGCAGTGACTTGAATGCAGGCTCGTCTTGCATCTCCCAAGACGAAAGGATGTCTGAATCCCCTGTGGAGACCACAGAGAAAGACCTAGTTCCCCATCTCATCACGACCGGAAGCCTCACATCCTTTGAAAACTCCAGAGGTACACGGAGATCAGTGTTTCCAAAGGAGACGATGCCTGACTCCTCCTGAAACTTGATAGGAGTCCCAGGATTCCTGCGGCACGTGGAAAGGGACCCTTGGTCTCCCGCCTCAGCTGGAGAGTCGTCCCAATTGCCCTGCCAAGCCTCGAGGAGAATCCCGAGATGTCCCTCGCAACTAGGCAGGAGTCCTGACGTCGTTGAACAAACACGTGGGTGAATGGGCCATCCCCGTCGTAACTCGAGATAATACCCCAGCTTTCCGCCGTAACTCGAGAAAAACCATGAGACTTCCCCCTCGCCGAGAGATGAGGCCCGATTCCCCTGCACTACATGCAGAGCAATTCCGTGTTGCACATCACACATGAAAGGAGCCTTGATTTCCTTGATGGCACTCCAGAGAAACCCCAAGAACACTGTTTCAAGGCTAGAGGGATCCTGAGGTCACTGTAGAAACATGAAAGAGCTCCGTGGACCAAAAATCACCTCGAGATGAGAGGTTAGTCCCTGGCTTCGACTCCAGAGGAATACCACCTTACCACAAGCACTTCAAGAGGAGGCTTCTCTCAGCTCTAGGTATGTGAGAGGGACCCTGAGTTTGCGGCCTCAAGTGGAATGGACACCGCGATGCCCTGACTTGAAATAAGGCCGGATATCCCTGCAGTGACTTGAATGCAGGCTCGTCTTGCATCTCCCAAGACGAAAGGATGTCTGAATCCCCTGTGGAGACCACAGAGAAAGACCTAGTTCCCCACCTCATCGCGCCCGGAGTCCTCACATCCTTTGAAAATTCCAGAGGTACGCGGAGATCAGTGCCTCCAAAGGAGACGATGCCTGACTCCTCGTGAAACTTGATAGGAGTCCCAGGATTCCTGTGGCACGTGGAAAGGCACCCTTGGTCTCCCGCCTCAGCTGGAGAGGCGTCCCAATTGCCCTGCCAAGCCTCGAGGAGAATCACGAGTTGTCCCACGCAACTAGGCAGGAGTCCTGCCGTCGCTGAACAAACACGTGGGTGGAAGGGCCATCCCCGTCGTAACTCGAGAATATACCCCAGGTTCCCGCCACAACTCGAGGAAAACCATGAGACTTCCCCCTCACCGCGAGATGAGGCCCGATTCCCCTGCACTGCGTGCAGAGCAATTCCGTGTTGCACATCACACATGGAAGGAGCCTTGATTTCCTTGATGGCAATCCAGAGAAACCCCAAGAACACTGTTTCAAGCCTAGAGGGATCCTGAGGTCACTGTAGCAACACGAAAGAGCTCCGTGGACCAAAAATCAACTCGAGATGTGAGGTTAGTCCCTGGTTTCGACTCCAGAGGAATACCACCTTACCACAAGCACCTCAAGAGGAGGCTTCTCTCAGCTCTAGGTATGTGAGAGGGACCCTGAGTTTGCGGCCTCAAGTGGAATGGACACCGCGATGCCCTGACTCGAAATAAGGCCGGATATCCCTGCAGTGACTTGAATGCAGGCTCGTCTTGCATCTCCCAAGATGAAAGGATGTCTGAATCCCCTGTGGAGACCACAGAGAAAGACGTAGTTCCCCACCTCATCGCGACCGGAGGCCTCACATCCTTTGAAAACTCCAGAGGTACGCAGAGATCAGCGCCTCCAAAGGAGGCGATGCCTGACTCCTCGTGAAACTTGATAGGAGTCCCAGGATTCCTGTGGCACGTGGAAAGGGACACTTGGTCTCCCGCGTAAGCTGGAGAGGCGTCCCAATTGCCCTGCCAAGCCTCGACGAGAATCCCAAGTTGTCCCTCGCAACTAGTCAGGAGTACTGACATCGCTGAACAAACACGTGTGTGGAAGGGCCATCCCCGTCGTAACTCGAGAATATACCCCAGGTTCCCGCCGCAACTCGAGAAAAACCATGAGACTTCCCCCTCGCCGCGAGATGAGGCCGGATTCCCCTGCACCGTGTGCAGAGCAATTCCGTGTTGCACATCACACATGAAAGGAGCCTTGATTTCCTTGATGGCACTCCAGAGAAACCCCAAGAAAACTGTTTCAAGGCTAGAGGGATCCTGAGGTCACTGTAGCCACACAAAAGAGCTCCGTGGACCAAAAATCAACTTGAGATGAGAGGTTAGTCCCTGGCTTCGCCTCCAGAGGAATACCACCTTACCACAAGCACCTCAAGAGGAGGCTTCTCTCATCTCTAGGTATGTGAGAGGGACCCTGAGTTTGCGGCCTCAAGTGGAATGGACACCGCGATGCCCTGACTCGATATAAGGCCGGATATCCCTGCAGTGACTTGAATGCAGGCTCGTCTTGCATCTCCCAAGACGAAAGGATGTCTGAATTCCCTGTGGAGACCACAGAGAAAGACCTAGTTCCCCATCTCATCGCGACCGGAAGCCTCATATCCTTTGAAAACTCCAGAGGTACACGGAGATCAGTGTTTCCAAAGGAGACGATGCCTGACTCCTCCTGAAACTTGATAGGAGTCCCAGGATTCCTGCGGCACGTGGAAAGGGACCCTTGGTCTCCCGCCTCAGCTGGAGATTCGTCCCAATTGCCCTGCCAAGCCTCGAGGAGAATCCCGAGATGTCCCTCGCAACTAGGCAGGAGTCCTGACGTCGCTGAACAAACACGTG
Source organism: Cervus elaphus (assembly GCF_910594005.1). NCBI lineage: Eukaryota > Metazoa > Chordata > Mammalia > Artiodactyla > Cervidae > Cervus > Cervus elaphus. The sequence continues at coordinate 1,063,397 of NC_057845.1, read as the reverse complement.
GGTGAAAGGGCCATCCCCGTCGTAACTCGAGATAATACCCCAGCTTTCCGCCGTAACTCGATAAAAACCATGAGACTTCCCCCTCGCCGCGAGATGAGGCCCGATTCCCCTGCACTACATGCAGAGCAATTCCGTGTTGCACATCAAACATGAAAGGAGCCTTGATTTCCTTGATGGCACTCCAGAGAAACCCCAAGAACACTGTTTCAAGGCTAGAGGGATCCTGAGTTCACTGTAGAAACATGAAAGAGCTCCGTGGACCAAAAATCAACTCGAGATGAGAGGTTAGTCCCTGGCTTCGACTCCAGAGGAATACCACCTTACCACAAGCACCTCAAGAGGAGGCTTCTCTCAGCTCTAGGTATGTGAGAGGGACCCTGAGTTTGCGGCCTCAAGTGGAATGGACACCGCGATGCCCTGACTTGAAATAAGGCCGGATATCCCTGCAGTGACTTGAATGCAGGCTCGTCTTGCATCTCCCAAGAAGAAAGGATGTCTGAATCCCCTGTGGAGACCACAGAGAAAGACCTAGTTCCCCACCTCATCGCGACCGGAGTCCTCACATCCTTTGAAAATTCCAGAGGTACGCGGAGATCAGTGCCTCCAAAGGAGACGATGCCTGACTCCTCGTGAAACTTGATAGGAGTCCCAGGATTCCTGTGGCACGTGGAAAGGCACGCTTGGTCTGCCGCCTCAGCTGGAGAGGCGTCCCAATTGCCCTGCCAAGCCTCGAGGAGAATCCCGAGTTGTCCCACGCAACTAGGCAGGAGTCCTGCCGTCGCTGAACAAACACGTGGGTGGAAGGGCCAGTCCCGTCGTAACTCGAGAATATACCCCAGGTTCCCGCAACAACTCGAGGAAAACCATGAGACTTCCCCCTCACCGCGAGATGAGGCCCGATTCCCCTGCACTGCGTGCAGAGCAATTCCGTGTTGCACATTACACATGAAAGGAGCCTTGATTTCCTTGATGGCACTCCAGAGAAACCCCAAGAACACTGTTTCAAGGCTAGAGTGAACCTGAGGTCACTGTAGCAACACGAAAGAGCTCCGTGGACCAAAAATCAACTCGAGATGAGAGGTTAGTCCCTGGCTTCTTCTCCAGAGGAATACCACCTTACCACAAGCACCTCAAGAGGAGGCTTCTCTCAGCTCTAGGTATGTGAGAGGGACCCTGAGTTTGCGGCCTCAAGTGGAATGGACACCGCGATGCCCTGACTCGAAATAAGGCCGTATATCCCTGCAGTGACTTGAATGCAGGCTCATCTTGCATCTCCCAAGACGAAAGGATGTCTGAATCCCCTGTGGAGACCACAGAGAAAGACCTAGTTCCCCACCTCATCGCGACCGGAGGCCTCACATCCTTTGAAAACTCCAGAGGTACGCGGAGATCAGCGCCTCCAAAGGAGACGATGCCTGACTCCTCGTGAAACTTGATAGGAGTCCCAGGATTCCTGTGGCACGTGGAAAGGGACACTTGGTCTCCCGCCTAAGCTGAAGAGGAGTCCCAAATGCCCTGCCAAGCCTCGACGAGAATCCCAAGTTGTCCCTCGCAACTAGTCAGGAGTCCTGACGTTGCTGAACAAACACGTGGGTGAAAGGGCCATCCCCGTCGTAACTCGAGAATATACCCCAGGTTCCCGCCGCAACTCGAGAAAAACCATGAGACTGCCCATAGCCGCGATATGAGGCCCGATTCCCCTGCACTGCGTGCAGAGCAATTCCGTGTTGCCCATCACACATGAAAGGAGCCTTGATTTCCTTAATGGCACTCCAGAGAAACCCCAAGAACACTGTTTCAAGGCTAGAGGGATGCTGAGGTCACTGTAGCAACACGAAAGAGCTCCGTGGCCAAAAATCAACTTGAGATGAGAGGTTAGTCCCTGGCTTCGACTCCAGAGGAATACCACCTTACCACAAGCACCTCAAGAGGAGGCTTCTCTCAGCTCTAGGTATGTGAGAGGGACCCTGAGTTTGCGGCCTCAAGTGGAATGGACACCGCGATGTCCTGACTCGAAATAAGGCCGGATATCCCTGCAGTGACTTGAATGCAAGCTCGTCTTGCATCTCCCAAGATGAAAGGATGTCTGAATCCCCAGTGCAGACCACAGAGAAAGACCTAGTTTCCCACCTCATCGCGACTGGAGGCCTCACATCCTTTGAAAACTCCAGAGGTATGCGGAGATCAGTGCTTCCAAAGGAGACGATGCCTGACTCCTCGTGAAACCTGATAGGAGTCCCGGGATTCCTGTGGCACGTGGAACGGGACCCTTGGTCTCCCGCCTCAGCTGGAGAGGCGTCCCAATTGCCCTGCCCAGCCTCGAGGAGAATCCCGAGTTGTCCCTCGCAATTAGGTAGGAGTCCTGACGTCGCTGAACAAACACGTGGGTGGAAGGGCCATCCCCGTCGTAACTCGAGAATATACCCCAGGTTCCCACCGCAACTAGAGAAAAACCATGAGACTTCCCCTTCGCTGCGAGATGAGGCCCGATTCCCCTGCACTGCATGCAGAGCAATTCCGTGTTGCCCATCACACATGAAAGGAGCCTTGATTTCCTTGATGGCACTCCAGAGAAACCCCAAGAACACTGTTTCAATTCTAGAGGGATCCTGAGATCACTGTAGCAACATGAAAGTGCTCCGTGGCCAAAAATCAACTCGAGATGAGAGGTTAGTCCCTGGCTTCGACTCCAGAGGAATACAACCTTACCACAAGCACCTCAAGAGGAGGCTTCTCTCAGCTCTAGGTATGTGAGCGGGACCCTGAGTTTGCGGCCTCAAGTGGAATGCACAAAGCGATGCCCTGACTCGAAATAAAGCCGGATATCCCTGCAGTGACTTGAATGCAGGCTCGTCTTGCATCTCCCAAGACGAAAGGTTGTCTGAATCCCCTGTGCAGACCACAGAGAAAGACCTAGTTCCCCACCTCATCGCGACCGGAGGCCTCACATCCTTTGAAAACTCCAGAGGTACGCGGAGATCAGTGCCTCCAAAGGAGACGATGCCTGACTCCTCGTGAAACTTGATAGGAGTCCCAGGATTCCTGTGGCACGTGGAAAGGGACCCTTGGTCTCCCGCCTCAGCTGGAGAGGCGTCCCAATTGCCCTGCCAAGCCTCGAGGAGAATCCCGAGTTGTCCCTCGCAACTAGGCAGGAGTCCTGACGTCGCTGAACAAACACGTGTGTGGGAGGGCCATCCCCGTCGTAACTCGAGAATATACCCCAGGTTCCCGCCGCAACTCGAGAAAAACCATGAGACTTCCCCCTCGCCGCGAGATGAGGCCCGATTCCCCTGCACTGCGTGCAGAGCAATTCCGTGTTGCACATCACACATGAAAGGAGCCTTGATTTCCTTGATGGCACTCCAGAGAAACCCCAAGAACACTGTTTCAAGGCTAGAGGGTTCCTGAGGTCACTGTAGCAACAGAAAAGAGCTCCGTGGACCAAAAATCAATTCGAGATGAGAGGTTAGTCCCTGGCTTCGACTCCAGAGGAATACCACCTTACCACAAGCACCTCAAGAGGAGGCTTCTGTCAGCTCTAGGTATGTGAGAGGGACCCTGAGTTTTTGGCCTCAAGTGGAATGGACACCGCGATGCCCTGACTCGAAATAAGGCCGAAAATCCCTGCAGTGTCTTGAATGCAGGCTCGTCTTGCATCTCCGAAGATGAAAGGATGTCTGAATCCCCTGTGGAGACCACAGAGAAAGACCTAGTTCCCCACCTCATCGCGACCGGAGGCCTAAATCCTTTGAAAACTCCAGAGGTACGCGGAGATCAGTGCCTCCAAAGGAGACGATGCCTGACTCCTCGTGAAACTTGATAAGAATCCCAGGATTCCTGTGGCACGTGGAAAGGGACACTTGGTCTCCCGCCTCAGCTGGAGAGGCGTCCCAATTGCCCTGCCAAGCCTCGAGGAGAATCCCGAGTTGTCCCTCAAAACTAGGCAGGAGTCCTGATGTCGCTGAACAAACACGTGGGTGGAAGGACCATCCCCAACGTAACTCGAGAATATACCTCAGGTTCCCGCCGCAACTCGAGAAAAACCATGAGACTTCCCCCTCGCCGCGAGATGAGGCCCGATTCCCCTGCACTGCATGCAGAGCAATTCCGTGTTGCACATCATACATGAAAGGAGCCTTGATTTCCTTGATGGCACTCCAAAGAAACCACAAGAACACTGTTTCAAGGCTAGAGGGTTCCTGAGGTCACTGTAGCAAAACGAAACAGCTCCGTGGAATAAAAATCAACTCGAGATGAGAGGTTAGTCCCTGGCTTCGACTCCAGAGGAATATCACCTTACCACAAGCACCTCAAGAGGAGGCTTCTCTCAGCTCTAGGAATGTGAGAGGGACCCTGAGTTTGCGGCCTCAAGTGGAATGGACACCGCGATTCCCTGACTCAAAATAAGGCCAGATATCTCTGAAGTGACTTGAATGCCGCCTCGTCTTGCATCTTCCAAGATGAAAGGATGTTTGAATCCCCTGTGGATACCACAGAGAAAGACCTAGTTCCCCACCTCATCGCGACCGGAGGTCTCAAAATCTTTGAAAGCTCCAGACGTACGCGGAGATCAGTGTCTCCAAAGGGGACGATGCCTGATTCCTCGTGAAACTTGATAGGAGTCCCAGGATTCCTGTGGTACGTGGAAAGGGATCCTTGGTCTCGCGCCTCAGCTGGAGAGGCATCCCAATTGCCCTGCCAAGCCTCGAGGAGAATCCCGAGTTGTCCCTCACAACAGGGCAGGAGTCCTGACATCGCTGACCAAACACGTGTGTGGAAGGGCCATCCCCGTCGTAACTCGAGAATATACCCCAGGTTCCCACCGCAACTCGAGAAAAACCATGATACTTCCCCCTCGCCGCGAGATGAGGCCCGATTCCCCTGCACTGCGTGCAGAGCCATTCCTAGTTGCACATCACACATGAAAGGAGCCTTGATTTCCTTGATGGCACTCCAGAGAAACCCCAAGAACACTGTTTCAAGGCTAGAGGGATCCTGAGGTCACTGTAGCAACACGAAAGAGCTCCGTGGACCAAAAATCAACTCGAGATGAGAGGTTAGTCCCTGGCTTCGACTCCAGAGGAATACCACCTTACCACAAGCACCTCAAGAGGAGGCTTCTCTCAGCTCTCGGTATGTGAAAGGGACCCTGAGTTTGCGGCCTCAAGTGGAATGGACACCGCGATGCCCTGACTCAAAATAAGGCCGGATATCCCTGCAGTGACTTGAATGTAGGCTCGTCTTGCATCTCCCATGACGAAAGGATGTCTGAATCCCCTGTGCAGACCACAGAGAAAGACCTAGTTCCCCACCTCATCGCGACCGGAGGCCTCACATCCTTTGAAAACTCCAGAGGTACGCGGAGATCAGTGCCTACAAAGGAGACGATGCCTGACTCCTCGTGAAACTTGATAGGAGTCCCAGGATTCCCGTGGCACGTGGAAAGGGACCCTTGGTCTCCCGCCTCAGTTGGAGAGGCGTCCCAATTGCCCTGCCAAGCCTCGAGGAGAATCCCGAGTTGTCCCTCGCAACTAGGCAGGAGTCCTGACGTGGCTGAACAAACACGTGTGTGGGAGGGCCATCCCCGTCGTAACTCGAGAATATACCCCAGGTTCCCGCCGCAACTCGAGAAAAACCATGAGCCTTCCCCCTCGCCGCGAGATGAGGCCCGATTCCCCTGCACTGCGTGCAGAGCAATTTCGTGTTGCACATCACACATGAAAGGAGCCTTGATTTCCTTGATGGCACTCCAGAGAAACCCCAAGAACACTGTTTCAAGGCTCCAGGGATCCTGAGGTCACTGTAGCAACATGAAAGAGCTCCCTGGACCAAAAATCAAACCGAGATGAGAGGTTAGTCCCTGGCTTCGACTCCAGAGGAATACCACCTTACCACAAGCACTTCAAGAGGAGGCTTCTCTCAGCTCTAGGTATGTGAGAGGGACCCTGAGTTTGTGGCCTCAAGTGGAATGGACACCGCGATGCCCTGACTCGAAACAAGGCCGCATATCCCTGCAGTGACTTGAATGCAGGCTCTTCTTGCATCTCCCAAGATGAAAGGATGTCTGAATCCCCTGTGGAGACCACAGAGAAAGACCTAGTTCCCCACCTCATCGCGACCGGAGGCCTCAAATCCTTTGAAAACTCCAGAGGTACGCGGAGATCACTGCCTCCAAAGGAGACGATGCCTGACTCCTCGTGAAACTTGATAAGAATCCCAGGATTCCTGTGGCACGTGGAAAGGGACCCTTGGTCTCCCGCCTCAGCTGGAGAGGCGTCCCAATTGCCCTGCCAAGCCTCGAGAAGAATCCTGAGTTGTCCCTCGCAACTAGGCAGGAGTCCTGATGTCGCTGAACAAACACGTGGGTGGAAGGGCCATCCCCGTCATAACTCGAGAATATACCCAAGGTTCCCGCTGCAACTCGAGAAAAACCATGATACTTCCCCCTCGCCGCGAGATGAGGCCCGATTACCCTGCACTGCGTGCAGAGCAATTCCGTGTTGCACATCACAGATGAAACGAGCCTTGATTTCCTTGATGGCACTCCAGAGAAATCGCAAGAACACTCTTTCAAGGCTAGAGGGATCCTGAGGTCACTGTAGCAACACGAAAAAGCTCCGTGGACCAACAATCAACTCGAGATGAGCGGTTAGTCCCTGGCTTCGACTCCAGAGGAATAACACCTTACCGCAAGCACCTCAAGAGGAGGCTTCTCTCAGCTCTAGGTATGTGAGAGGGACCCTGAGTTTGCGGCCTCAAGTGGAATGGACACCCCGATGCCCTGACTCGAAGTAAGGCCGCATATCCCTGCAGTGACTTGAATGCAGGCTCGTCTTGCATCTCCCAAGATGAAAGGATGTCTGAATCCCATGTGGAGACCACAGAGAAAGACCTAGTTCCCCACGTCATCGCGACCGGAGGACTCACATCCTTTGAAAACTCCAGAGGCACGTGGAGATCAGTGCGTCCAAAGGAGACGATGCCTGACTCCTCGTGAAACTTGATAGGAGTCCCAGGTTTCCTGTGGCACGTGGAAAGGGACCCTTGTTCTCCCGCCTCAGCTGGGGAGGCGTCCCAATTGCCCTGCCAAACCTCGAGGAGAATCCCGAGTTGTCCCTCACAACTAGGCAGGAGTCCTGACGTCGCTGAACAAACACGTGGGTGGAAGGGCCATCCTCGTCGTAACTCGAGAATATACACCAGGTTCCCGCTGCAACTCGAGAAAAACCATGAGACTTCCCCCTCGCCCCGAGATGAGGCCCGATTCCCCTGCACTGCGTGCAGAGCAATTCCGTGTTGCATATCAGACATGAAAGGAGCCTTGATTTCCTTGATGGCACTCCAGAAAAACCCCAAGAACACTGTTTCAAGGCTAAAGGGTTCCTGAGGTCACGGTAGCAACTCAAAAGAGCTCCGTGGACCAAAAATCAACTCGAGATGAGAGGTTAGTCCCTGGCTTCGACTCCAGAGGAATACCACCTTACCACAAGCACCTCAAGAGGAGGCTTCTTTCAGCTCTAGCTATGTGAGAGGGACCCTGAATTTGCGGCCTCAAGTGGAATGGACACCGCGATGCCCTGACTCGAAATAAGGCCGCATATCCCTGCAGTGACTTGAATGCAGGCTCTTCTTGCATCTCCCAAGATGAAAGGATGTCTGAATCCCCTGTGGAGACCACAGAGAAAGACCTAGTTCCCCACCTCATCGCGACCGGAGGCCTCAAATCCTTTGAAAACTCCAGAGGTACGCGGAGATCAGTGCCTGCAAAGGAGACGATGCCTGACTCCTCGTGAAACTTGATAAGAATCCCAGGATTCCTGTGGCACGTGGAAAGGGACCCTTGGTCTCCCGCCTCAGCTGGAGAGGCGTCCCAATTGCCCTGCCAAGCCTCGAGAAGAATCCTGAGTTGTCCCTCGCAACTAGGCAGGAGTCCTGATGTCGCTGAACAAACACGTGGGTGGAAGGGCCATCCCCGTCGTAACTCGAGAATATACCCCAGGTTCCCGCTGCAACTCGAGAAAAACCATGATACTTCCCCCTCGCCGCGAGATGAGGCCCGATTCCCCTGCACTGCGTGCAGAGCAATTCCGTGTTGCACATCACAGATGAAACGAGCCTTGATTTCCTTGATGGCACTCCAGAGAAATCCCAAGAACACTCTTTCAAGGCTAGAGGGATCCTGAGGTCACTGTAGCAACACGAAAAAGCTCCGTGGACCAACAATCAACTCGAGATGAGCGGTTAGTCCCTGGCTTCGACTCCAGAGGAATAACACCTTACCGCAAGCACCTCAAGAGGAGGCTTCTCTCAGCTCTAGGTATGTGAGAGGGACCCTGAGTTTGCGGCCTCAAGTGGAATGGACACCGCGATGCCCTGACTCGAAATAAGGCCGGATATCCCTGCAGTGACTTGAATGCAGGCTCGTCTTGCCTTTCCCAAGATGAAAGGATGTCTGAATCCCCTGTGGACACAACAGAGAAAAACCTGGTTCCCCACCTCATCGCGACCGGAGGTCTCACGTCCTTTGAAAACTCCAGAGGTATGCGGAGATAAGTGCCTCCAAAGGAGACGATGCCTGACTCCTCGTGAAACTTGATCGGAGTCCCAGGATTCCTGTGGCACGTGAAAAGGGACACTTGGTCTCCCGCCTCAGCTGGAGAGGCGTCCCAATTGCCCTGCCAAGCCTCGAGGAGAATCCCGAGTTGTCCCTCGCAACTAGGCAGGAGTCCTGACGTCGCTGAAGAAATACGTGGGTGGAAAGGCCATCCCCGTCGTAACTCGAGAATATTCCCCAGGTTCCCGCTGCAACTCGAGAAAAACCATGAGACTTCCCCCTCGCCGAGTAATGAGGCCCGATTCTCCTGCACTGCGTGCAGAGCAATTCCGTGTTGCACATTACACATGAAAGGAGCCTTGATTACCGTGATGGCGCTCCAGCGAAACCCCAAGAACACTGTTTCAAGGCTAGAGGGATCCTGAGGTAACTGTAGCAACACGAAAGAGCTCCGTGGACCAAAAATCAACCCGAGATGAGAGGTTAGTCCCTGGCTTCGACTCCAGAGGAATACCACCTTACCACAAGCACTTCAAGAGGAGGCTTCTCTCAGCTCTAGCTATGTGAGAGGGACCCTGAATTTGCGACCTCAAGTGGAATGGACACCGCGATGACCTGACTCGAAATAAGGCCGCATATCCCTGCAGTGACTTGAATGCAGGCTCTTCTTGCATCTCCCAAGATGAAAGGATGTCTGAATCCCCTGTGGAGACCACAGAGAAAGACCTAGTTCCCCACCTCATCGCGACCGGAGGCCTCACATCCTTTGAAAACTCCAGAGGTACGCGGAGATCAGTGCCTCCAAAGGAGACGATGCCTGACTCCTCGTGAAACTTGATAAGAATCCCAGGATTCCTGTGGCACGTGGAAAGGGACCCTTGGTCTCCCGCCTCAGCTGGAGAGGCGTCCCAATTGCCCTGCCAAGCCTCGAGAAGAATCCTGTGTTGTCCCTCGCAACTAGGCAGGAGTCCTGATGTCGCTGAACAAACACGTGGGTGGAAGGGCCATCCCCGTCATAACTCGAGAATGTACCCCAGGTTCCCGCTGCAACTCGAGAAAAACCATGATACTTCCCCCTCGCCGCGAGATGAGGCCCGATTCCCCTGCACTGCGTGCAGAGCAATTCCGTGTTGCACATCACAGATGAAACGAGCCTTGATTTCCTTGATGGCACTCCAGAGAAATCCCAAGAACACTCTTTCAAGGCTAGAGGGATCCTGAGGTCACTGTAGCAACACGAAAGAGCTCCGTGGACCAACAATCAACTCGAGATGAGCGGTTAGTCCCTGGCTTCGACTCCAGAGGAATAACACCTTACCGCAAGCACCTCAAGAGGAGGCTTCTCTCAGCTCTAGGTATGTGAGAGGGACCCTGAGTTTGCGGCCTCAAGTGGAATGGACACCGCGATGTCCTGACTCGAAATAAGGCCGGATATCCCTGCAGTGACTTGAATGCAGGCTCGTCTTGCCTTTCCCAAGATGAAAGGATGTCTGAATCCCCTGTGGACACAACAGAGAAAAACCTGGTTCCCCACCTCATCGCGACCGGAGGTCTCACGTCCTTTGAAAACTCCAGAGGTATGTGGAGATAAGTGCCTCCAAAGGAGACGATGCCTGACTCCTCGTGAAACTTGATCGGAGTCCCAGGATTCCTGTGGCACGTGGAAAGGGACACTTGGTCTCCCGCCTCACCTGGAGAGGCGTCCCAATTGCCCTGCCAAGCCTCGAGGAGAATCCCGAGTTGTCCCTTGCAACTAGGCAGGAGTCCTTACGTCGCTGAACAAACACGTGGGTGGACGGCCATCCCCGTCGTAACTGGAGAATATACCCCAGGTTCCCGCCGCAACTCGAGAAAAACCATGAGACTTCCCCCTCGCCGCGAGATGAGGCCGGATTCCCCTGCACCGTGTGCAGAGCAATTCCGTTTTGCACATCACACATGAAAGGAGCCTTGATTTCCTTGATGGCACTCCAGAGAAACCCCAAGAACACTGTTTCAAGGCTAGAGGGATCCTGAGGTCAGTGTAGCAACACGAAAGAGCTCCATGGCCCAAAATCAACTTGAGATGAGAGGTTAGTCCCTGGCTTCGACTCCAGAGGAATACCACCTTACCACAAGCACCTCAAGAGGAGGCTTCTCTCAGCTCTAGGTATGTGAGAGGGACCCTGAGTTTGCGGCCTCAAGTGGAATGGACAACGCGATGCCCTGACTCGAAATAAGGCCGGAAATCCCTGCAGTGACTTGAATGCAGGCTCGTCTTGCATCTCCCAAGACGAAAGGATGTCTGAATCCCCTGTGGAGACCACAGAGAAAGACCTAGTTCCCCACCTCATAGCGACCGGAGGCCTCATATCCTTTGAAACTTCCAGAGTACGCGGAGATCAGTTCCTCCAAAGGAGACGATGTCTGACTCCTCATGAAACTTGATAGGAGTCCCAGGATTCCTATGGAACGTGTCAAGGGACCCTTGGTCTCCCGCCTCAGCTGGAGAGGCGTCCCAATTGGCCTGCCAAGCCTCGAGGAGAATCCCGAGTTGTCCCTCGCAACTAGGCAGGAGTCCTGACGTCGCTGAACAAACACGTGCGTTGAAGGGCCATCCCCATCGTAACTCGAGAATATACCACAAGTTCCCGCCGCAACTCGAGAATAACCATGAGACTTCCCCCTCGCCGCAAAATGAGGTCCGATTCCCCTGCACTGCGTGCAGAGCTATTCCGTGTTGCACATCATAGATGAAAGGAGCCTTGATTTCCTTGATGGCACTCCAGAGAAACCCCAAGAACACTGTTTCAAAGCTAGAGGGATCCTGAGGTCACTGTAGCAACATGAAAGAGCTCCGTGGACCAAAAATCAACTCGAGATGAGAGGTTAGTCCCTGGCTTCGACTCCAGAGTAATACCACCTTACCACAAGCACCTCAAGAGGAGGCTTCTCTCAGCTCTAAGTATGTGAGAGGGACCGTGAGTTTGCGGCCTCAAGTGGAATGGACACCGCGATGCCCTGACTCGAAATAAGGCCGGATATGCCTGCAGTGACTTGAATGCAGGCTCGTCTTGCATCTCCCATGACGAAAGGATGTCTGAATCGCCTGTGGAGAACATAGAGAAAGACCTAGTTCCCCACCTCATCGCGACCGGAGGCCTCACATCCTTTGAAAACTCCAGAGGTACGCGTAGATCAGTGCCTCCAAAGGAGACGATGCCTGACTCCTCGTGAAACTTGATAGGAGTCCCAGGGTTCATGTGGCACGTGGAAAGGGACACTTGGTCTCCTGCATCAGCTGGAGAGGCGTCCCAATTGCCCTGCCAAGCCTCGAGGAGAATCCCGAGTTGTCCCTCGCAACAGGGCAGGAGTCCTGACGTGGCTGAACAAACACGTGTGTGGGAGGGCCATCACCGTCGAAACTCGAGAATATACCCCAGGTTCCCGCCACAACTCGAGAAAAACCATGAGCCTTCTCCCTCGCCGCGAGATGAGGCCCGATTCCTCTGCACTGTGTGCAGAGCAATTCCGTGTTGCACATCACACATGAAAGGAGCCTTGATTTCCTTAATGGCACTCCAGAGAAACCCCAAGAACACTGTTTCAAGGCTAGAGGGATCCTGAGGTCACTGTAGCAACATGAAAGAGCTCCCTGGACCAAAAATCAAACCGAGTTGAGAGGTTAGTCCCTGGCTTCGACTCCAGAGGAATACCACCTTACCACAAGCACTTCAAGAGGAGGCTTCTCTCAGCTCTAGGTATGTGAGAGGGACCCTGAGTTTGTGGCCTCAAGTGGAATGGACACCCCGATTCCCTGACTCGAAATAAGGCCGCATATCCCTGCAGTGACTTGAATGCAGGCTCGTCTTGCCTTTCCAAAGATGAAAGGATGTCTGAATCCCCTGTGGACACAACAGAGGAAAACCTGGTTCCCCACCTCATCGCGACCGGAGGTCTCACGTCCTTTGAAAACTCCAGAGGTATGCGGAGATCAGTGCCTCCAAAGGAGACGATGCCTGACTCCTCGTGAAACTTGATCGGAGTCCCAGGATTCCTGTGGCACGTGGATAGGGACACTTGGTCTGCCGCCTCACCTGGAGAGGCGTTCCAATTGCCCTGCCAAGCCTCGAGGAGAATCCCGAGTTGTCCCTTGCAACTAGGCAGGAGTCCTGACGTCGCTGAACAAACACGTGTGTGGACGGCCATCCCCGTCGTAACTCGAGAATATACCCCAGGTTCCCGCCGCAACTCGAGAAAAACCATGAGACTTCCCCCTCGCCGCGAGATGAGGCCCGATTCCCCTGCACTGCGTGCAGAGCAATTCCGTGTTGCACATCACACATGAAAGGAGCCTTGATTTCCTTGATGGCACTCCAGAGAAACCCAAAGAACACTATTTCAAGGCTAGAGGGGTCCTGAGGTCACTGGAGAAACACGAAAGAGCTCCGTGGGCCAAAAATCAACTCGAGATGAGAGGTTAATCCCTGGTTTCGACTCCAGAGGAATACTACCTTACCACAAGCACCTCAAGAGGAGGCTTCTCTCAGCTCTAGGTATGTGAGAGGGACCCTGAGTTTGCGGCCTCAAGTGGAATAGACACCGCGATGCCCTGACTCGAAATAAGGCCAGATATCCCTGCAGTGACTTGAATGCAGGCTCGTCTTACATCTCCAAAGACGAAAGGATGTCTGAATCCCCTGTGGAGACCAATGAGAAAGACCTAGTTCCCCACCTCATCGCGACCGGAGGCTTCACATCCTTTGAAAACTCCATAGGTACACGGAGATAAGTGCCTCCAAAGGAGACGATGCCTGACTCCTCGTGAAACTTGATAGGAGTCCCATGATTCCTGTGGCACGTGGAAAGGGACCCTTGGTCTCCCGCCTGAGCTGGAGAGGGTCCCAATGGCCCTGCCAAGCGTCGAGGAGAATCCCGAGTTGTCCCACGCAACTAGGCAGGAGTCCTGCCGTCGCTGAACAAACACGTGTGTGGAAGGGCCATCCCCGTCGTAACTCGAGAATATACCCCAGGTTCCCCCCGCAACTCGACAAAAACCATGAGACTTCCCCCTCACTGCGATATGAGGGACGATTCCCCTGCACTGCATGCAGAGCAATTCCGTGTTGCACATTAAACATGAAAGTAGCCTTGATTTCCTTGATGGCACTCCAGAGAAAGCCCAAGAACACTGTTTCAAGGCTAGAGGGATCCTGAGGTCACTGTAGCAAAACGAAACAGCTCCGTGGACCAAAAATCAACTCGAGATGAGAGGTTAGTCCCTGGCTTCGACTCCAGAGGAATAACACCTTACCACAAGCACCTCAAGAGGAGGCTTCTCTCAGCTCTAGGTATGTGAGAGGGACCCTGATTTAGCGCCCACAAGTGGAATGGACCCCGCGATGCCCTGAGGCGAAATTAGGCTGGATATCCCTGCAGTGACTTGAATGCAGACTCGTCTTGCATCTCCCAAGATGAAAGGATGTCTGAATCCCCTGTGGAGACCACAGAGAAAGACCTAGTTCCCCACCTCATCGCGACCGGAGGCCTCACATCCTTTGAAAACTCCAGAGGTACGCGGAGATCACTGCCTCCAAAGGAGACGATGCCTGACTCCTCGTGAAACTTTATAGGAGTCCCAGGATTCCTGTGGCACATGGAAAGGGACACTTGGTCACCCGCCTCACCTGGAGAGGCGTTCCAATTGCCCTACCAAGCCTCGAGGAGAATCCCGAATTGTCGCTCGCAACTAGGCAGGAGTCCTGATGTTGCTGAACAAACACGTGGGTGGAAGGGCCATCCCCGTGGTAACTCGAGAATATACCCCAGGTTCCCGCCGCAACTCGAGAAAAACCATGAGACTTCCCCCTCGCCGTGAGATGAGGCCCGATTCCCCTGCACTGCCTGCATAGCAATTCCGTGTTGCACATCACACATGAAAGGAGCCTTGATTTCCTTGATGGCACTCCAGAGAAATCACAAGAACACTGTTTCATGGTTAGAGGGATCCTGAGGTCACTGTAGCCACACGAAAGAGCTCCGTGGACCAAAAATCAACTCGAGATGAGAGGTTAGTCCCTGGCTTCGACTCCAGAGGAATACCACCTTACCACAAGCACCTCAAGAGGAGGCTTCTCTCAGCTCTTGGTATGTGAGAGGGACCCTGATTTTGCGGCCTCAAGAGGAATGGACACTGCGATGCTCTGACTCGAAATAAGGCAGGATATCCCTGCAGTGACTTGAATGCAGGCTCGTCTTGCATCTCCCAAGATGAAAGGATGTCTGAATCCCCTGTGGAGACCACAGAGAAAGACCTAGTTCCCCACCTCATCGCGACCGGAGGCCTCACATCCTTTGAAAACTCCAGAGGTACGCGGAGATCAGTGCCTCCAAAGGAGACGATGCCTGACTCCTCGTGAAACTTGATAGGAGACCCAGGATTCCTGTGGCACGTGGAAAGGGACATTTGGTCTCCCGCCTCAGCTGGAGAGGGTCCCAATTGCCCTGCAAAGCCTCGAGGAGAATCCCGAGTTGTCCCACGCAACTAGGCAGGAGTCCTGCCGTCGCTGAACAAACACGTGTGTGGAAGGGCCATCCCCGTCGTAACTCGGGAATATACCCCAGGTTCCCGCCGCAACTCGACAAAAACCATGAGACTTCCCCCTCGCTGCGAGATGAGGCCCGATTCTCCTGCACTGCGTGCAGAGCAATTCCGTGTTGCACATTACACATGAAAGGAGCCTTGATTACCGTGATGGCGCTCCAGCGAAACCCCAAGAACACTGTTTCAAGGCTAGAGGGATCCTGAGGTCACTGTAGCAACACGAAAGAGCTCCGTGGACCAAAAATCAACCCGAGATGAGAGGTTAGTCCCTGGCTTCGACTCCAGAGGAATACCACCTTACCACAAGCACTTTAAGAGGAGGCTTCTCTCAGCTCTAGGTATGTGAGAGGGACCCTGAGTTTGTGGCCTCAAGTGGAATGGACACCCCGATTCCCTGACTCGAAATAAGGCCGCATATCCCTGCAGTGACTTGAATGCAGGCTCGTCTTGCCTTTCCAAAGATGAAAGGATGTCTGACTCCCCTGTGGACACAACAGAGAAAAACCTGGTTCCCCACCTCATCGCGACCGGAGGTCTCACGTCCTTTGAAAACTCCAGAGGTATGCGGAGATCAGTGCCTCCAAAGGAGACGATGCCTGACTCCTCGTGAAACTTGATCGGAGTCCCAGGATTCCTGTGGCACGTGGAAAGGGACACTTGGTCTCCCGCCTCACCTGGAGAGGCGTTCCAATTGCCCTGCCAAGCCTCGAGGAGAATCCCGAGTTGTCCCTTGCAACTAGGCAGGAGTCCTGACGTTGCTGAACAAACACGTGTGTGGACGGCCATCCCCGTCGTAACTGGAGAATATACCCCAGGTTCCCGCCGCAACTCGAGAAAAACCATGAGACTTCCCCCTCGCCGCGAGATGAGGCCCGATTCCCCTGCACTGCGTGCAGAGCAATTCCGTGTTGCACATCACACATGAAAGGAGCCTTGATTTCCTTGATGGCACTCCAGAGAAACCCCAAGAACACTATTTCAAGGCTAGAGGGGTCCTGAGGTCACTGGAGAAACACGAAAGAGCTCCGTGGGCCAAAAATCAACTCGAGATGAGAGGTTAATCCCTGGTTTCGACTCCAGAGGAATACTACCTTACCACAAGCACCTCAAGAGGAGGCTTCTCTCAGCTCTAGGTATGTGAGAGGGACCCTGAGTTTGCGGCCTCAAGTGGAATAGACACCGCGATGCCCTGACTCGAAATAAGGCCAGATATCCCTGCAGTGACTTGAATGCAGGCTCGTCTTGCATCTCCCAAGACGAAAGGATGTCTGAATCCCCTGTGGAGACCAATGAGAAAGACCTAGTTCCCCACCTCATCGCGACCGGAGGCTTCACATCCTTTGAAAACTCCAGAGGTACACGGAGATAAGTGCCTCCAAAGGAGACGATGCCTGACTCCTCGTGAAACTTGATAGGAGTCCCAGGATTCCTGTGGCACGTGGAAAGGGACCCTTGGTCTCACGCCTCAGCTGGATAGGCATAACAATTGCCCTGCCAAGCCTCGAGGAGAATCCCGAGTTGTCCCGCGCAACTAGGCAGGAGTCCTGACGTCGCTGAACACACACGTGTGTGGAAGGGCCATCCCCGTCGGAACTCGAGAATATACCCCAGGTTCCCGCCACAACTCGAGAAAAACCATGAGACTTATCCCTCGCCGCGAAATGAGGCCCGATTCCCCTGCACTGCGTGCAGAGCAATTCCGTTTTGCACATCACACATGAAAGGAGCCTTGATTTCCTTGATGGCACTCCAGAGAAACCCCAAGAACACTGTTTCAAGGCTAGAGGGATCCTGAGGTCACTGTAGCAACACAAAAGAGCTCCGTGGACCAAAAATCAACTCGAGATGAGAGGTTAGTCCCTGGCTTCCACTCCAGAGGAATACCACCTTACCACAAGCACCTCAAGAGGACGCTTCTCTCAGCTCTAGGTATGTGAGAGGGACCCTGATATAGCGACCTCAAGTGGAATGGACACCGCGATGCCCTGACGCGAAATTAGGCCAGATATCCCTGCAGTGACTTGAATGCAGACTCTTCTTGCATCTCCCAAGATGAAAGGATTTCTGAATCCCCTGTGGAGACCACAGAGAAAGACTTAGTTCCCCACCTCATCGCGACCGGAGGCCTGAAATCCTTTGAAAATTCCAGAGGTACGCGGAGATCAGTGCCTCCAAAGGAGACGATGCCTGACTCCTCGTGAAACTTGATAGCAGTCCCAGGATTCCTGTGGCACGTGGAAAGGGACCCTTGGTCTCCCGCCTCAGCTGGCGAGGCGTCCCAATTGACCTGCCAAGCCTCGAGGAGAATCCCGAGTTGTCCCTCGCAACTAGGCAGGAGTCCTGGCGAGGCTGAACAAACACGTGTGTGGAAGGGCCATCCCCGTCGTAACTCGAGAATATACCCCAGGTTCCCGCCGCAACTCGACAAAAACCATGAGACTTCCCCTTCGCTGCGAGATGAGGCCCGATTCACCTGCACTGTATGCAGAGCAATTCCGTGTTGCACATCACACATGAAAGGAGCCTTGATTTCCTTGATGGCACTCCAGAGAAACCCCAAGAACACTGTTTCAAGGCTAGAGGGATCCTGAGGTCACTGTAGCAACACGAAAGAGCTCTGTGGACCAAAAATTAACTCGAGATGAGAGGTTAGTCCCTGGCTTCGACTCCAGAGGAATACCACCTTGCCACAAGCACCTCAAGAGGAGGCTTCTCTCAGCTCTAGGTATGTGAGAGGGACCCTGAGTTTGCGGCCTCAAGTGGAATGGACACCGCGATGCCCTGACTCGAAAAAAGGCCGGATATCCCTGCAGTGACTTGAATGCAGGCTCGTCTTGCATCTCCCAAGATGAAAGGATGTCTGAATCCCCTGTGGAGACCACAGAGAAAGACCTAGTTCCCCACCTCATCGCGACCGGAGGCCTCACATTCTTTGAAAACTCCAGAGGTACGCGGAGATCACTGCCTCCAAAGGAGACGATGCCTGACTCCTCGTGAAACTTTATAGGAGTCCCAGGATTCCTGTGGCACATGGAAAGGGACACTTGGTCTCCCGCCTCACCTGGAGAGGCGTTCCAATTGCCCTACCAAGCCTCGAGGAGAATCCCGAATTGTCGCTCGCAACTAGGCAGGAGTCCTGACGTTGCTGAACAAACACGTGGGTGGAAGGGCCATCCCCGTGGTAACTCGAGAATATACCCCAGGTTCCTGCCGCAACTCGAGAAAAACCATGAGACTTCCCCCTCGCCGTGAGATGAGGCCCGATTCCCCTGCACTGCCTGCATAGCAATTCCGTGTTGCACATCACACATGAAAGGAGCCTTGATTTCCTTGATGGCACTCCAGAGAAATCACAAGAACACTGTTTCATGGTTAGAGGGATCCTGAGGTCACTGTAGCCACACGAAAGAGCTCCGTGGACCAAAAATCAACTCGAGATGAGAGGTTAGTCCCTGGCTTCGACTCCAGAGGAATACCACCTTACCACAAGCACCTCAAGAGGAGGCTTCTCTCAGCTCTTGGTATGTGAGAGGGACCCTGATTTTGCGGCCTCAAGTGAAATGGACACTGCGATGCTCTGACTCGAAATAAGGCAGGATATCCCTGCAGTGACTTGAATGCAGGCTCGTCTTGCATCTCCCAAGATGAAAGTATGTCTGAATCCCCTGTAGAGACCACAGAGAAAGACCTAACTCCCCACCTCATGGCGACCGGAGGCCTCACATCCTTTGAAAACTCCAGAGGTACGCGGAGATCAGTGCCTCCAAAGGAGACGATGCCTGACTCCTCGTGAAACTTGATAGGAGACCCAGGATTCCTGTGGCACGTGGAAAGGGTCACTTGGTCTCCCGCCTCAGCTGGAGAGGCGTCCCAATTGCCCTGCAAAGCCTCGAGGAGAATCCCGAGTTGTCCCTCGCAACTAGGCAGGAGTCCTGACGTCGCTGAACAAACACGTGGGTGGAAGGGCCATCCCCGTTGTAACTCGAGAATATACCCCAGGTTCCCGCCGCAACTCGAGAAAAACCATGAGACTTCCCCCTCGCCGCAAAATGAGGCCCGATTCCCCTGCACTGTGTGCAGAGCAATTCTGTGTTGCACATCACACATGAAAGGAGCCTTGATTTCCTTGATGGCACTCCAGAGAAACCCCAAGAACACTGTTTCAAGGCTAGAGGGATCCTGAGGTCACTGTAGCAACACGAAAGAGCTCCGTGGACCAAAAATCAACTCGAGATGAGAGGTTAGTCCCTGGCTTCGACTCCAGAGGAATACCACCTTACCACAAGCACCTCAACAGGAGGCTTCTCTCAGCTCTAGGTATGTGAGAGGGACCCTGAGTTTGTGGCCTCAACTGGAATGGAAACCGTGATGCCCTGACTCGAAATAAGGCCGGATATCCCTGCAGTGATTTGAATGCAGGCTCGTCTTGCATCTCCCAAGACGAAAGGATGTCTGATTCCGCTGTGGAGACCACCGAGAAAGACCTAGTTCCCCACCTCATCGCGACCGGAGGCCTCACATCCTTTGAAAACTCCAGAGCTACGAGGAGATCAGTGCCTCCAAAGGAGACGATGCCTGACTCCTCGTGAAACTTTATAGGAGTCCCAGGATTCCTGTGGCACCTGGAAAGGGACCCTTGGTCTCCCGCCTCACCTGGAGAGGCGTTCCAATTGCCCTGCCAAGCCTCGAGGAGAATCCCGAGTTGTCCCTCGCAACTAGGCAGGAGTCCTGCCGTTCCTGAACAAACACGTGTGTGGAAGGCCATCCCCATCGTAACTCGAGAATATACCCCAGGTTCCCGCCGCAACTCGACAAAAACCATGAGACTTCCCCCTCGCCGCGATATGAGGCCCGATTCCCCTGCACTGCATGCAGAGCAATTCCGTTTTGCACATCACACATGAAAGGAGCCTTGATTTCCTTGATGGCACTCCAGAGAAACCCCAAGAACACTGTTTCAAGGCTAGAGGGATCCTGAGGTCACTGTAGCAACACGAAAGAGCTCCGTGGACCAAAAATCAACTCGAGATGAGAGGTTAGTCCCTGGCTTCGACTCCAGAGGACTACCACCTTACCAAAAGCACCTCAAGAGGAGGTTTCTCTCAGCTCTAGGTATGGGAGAGGGACCCTGAGTTTGCGGCCTCAAGTGGAATGGACACCGCGATGCCCTGACTCGAAATAAGGCCAGATATCTCTGCAGTCACATGAATGCCAGCTCGTCTTGCACCCCCCAGATGAAAGAATGTCTGAATCCCCTGTGGAGACCACAGAGAAAGACCGAGTTCCCCACCTCATCGCGACCGGAGGCCTCACATCCTTTGATAACTCCAGAGGTATGCGGAGATCAGTGCCTCCAAAGGAGACGATGCCTGACTCCTCGTGAAACTTGATAGGAGTCCCAGGATTCCTGTGGCACGTGGAAAGGGACGCTTGATCTCCCGTCTCAGCTGGAGAGGCGTCCCAATTGCCCTGCCAAGCCTCGAGCAGAATCCCGAGTTGTCCCTCGCAACTAGGCAGGAGTCCTGACGTCGCTGATCAAACACGTGGGTGGAAGGGCCATCCCAATCGTAACTCGAGAATATTCCCCAGGTTCCCGCCGCAACTCGAGAAAAACCATGAGACTTCCCCCTCGCCGCGAGATGAGGCCCGATTCCGCGGCACTGCGTGCAGAGCGATTCCGTGTTGACCATCACACATGAAAGGACCCTTGATTTCCTTGATGGCACTCCATAGAAACCCCAAGAACACTCTTTCAAGGCTAGAGGGATCCTGAGGTCACTGTAGCAACACGAAAGAGCTCCATGGACCAAAAATCAACTCGAGATGAGAGGTTAGTCCCTGGCTTCGACTACAGAGGAATACCACCTTACCTCAAGCACCTCAAGAGGAGGCTTCTCTCAGCTCTAGGTATGTGAGAGGGACCCTGAGTTTGCGGCCTCAAGTGGAATGGACACCACGATGCCCTGACTCGAAATAAGGCCGGATATCCCTGCAGTGACTTGAATGCATTCTCGTTTTGCATCTCCCAAGACGAAAGGATGTCTGAATCCCCTGTGGAAACCACAGAGAAAGACCTAGTTCCCAACCTCATCGCGACCGGAGGCCTCACATCCTTTGAAAACTCCAGAGGGACGCGGAAATCAGTGCCTCCAAAGGAGACGATGCCTGACTCCTCGTGAAACTTGATAGGAGTCCCAGGATTCCTGCGGTACTTGGAAAGGGACACTTGGTCTCCCACCTCAGCTGGAGAGGCGTCCCAATTGCCCTGCCAAGCCTCGAGGAGAATACTGAGTTTTCCCTTGTAACTAGGCAGGAGTCCTGACGTCGCTGAACAAACACGGATGTGGAAGGGCCATCCCCGTCGTAACTCGACAGTATACCCCAGGTTCCCACCGCAATTCGAAAAAAACCATGATACTTCCCCCTCGCCATGAGATGAGGCCCGATTCCCCTGCACTGCATGCAGAGCAATTCCGTGTTGCACATCACACATGAAAGGAGCCTTGATTTCCTTGATGGCACTCCAGAGAAACCCCAAGAACACTGTTTCAAGCCTAGAGGGATCCTGAGGTCACTGTATCAACCAGAAAGTGCTCCGTGGACCAAGAATCAACTCGAGATGAGAGGTTAGTCCCTGGCTTCGACTCCAGAGGAATACCACCTTACCACAAGCACCTCAAGAGGCGGCTTCTCTCACCTCTATGTATGTGAGAGGGACCCTGATTTAGCGGCCTCAAGTGGAATGGACACTGCGATGCCCTGACGCGAAATAAGGCTGGATATCCCTGCAGTGACTTGAATGCAGGCTCGTCTCGCATCTCCCAAGACGAAAGGATGTCTGAATTCCCTGTGGAGACACAGAAAAAGACCTAGTTCCCCACCTCATCGCGACCGGAGGCCTCACATCCTTTGAAAACTCCAGATGTACGCGGAGATCAGTGCCTCCAAAGGAGACAATGCCTGACTCCTCGTGAAACTTGATAGGAGACCCAGGATTCCTGTGGCACGTGGAAAGGGACACTTGGTCTCCCGCCTAAGCTGGAGAGGCGTCCCAATTGCCCTGCCAAGCCTCGATGAGAACCCCGAGTTGTCCCTCGCAACTAGGCAGGAGTCCTGACGTCGCTGAACAAACACGTGGGTGGAAGGGCCATCCCAATTGTAACTCGAGAATATTCCCCAGGTTCCCACCGCAACTCGAGAAAAACCATGAGACTTCCCCCTCGCCGCGAGATGAGGCCCGATTCCCCTGCACTGCATGCAGAGCAATTCCGTGTTGCACATCACACATGGAAGGAGCCTTGATTTCCTTGATGGCATTCCAGAGAAACCCTAAGAACAATGTTTCACGGCTAGAGGGATCCTGAGGTCACTGTAGCAACACGAAAGAGCTCCGTGGACCAAAAATCAACTCGAGATGAGAGGTTAGTCCCTGGCTTCGACTCCAGAGGAATAAAACCTTACCACAAGCACCTCAAGAGGAGGCTTCTCTCAGCTCTAGGTATGTGAGAGGGACCTTGATTTTCCGGCCTCAAGTGGAATGGACACTGCGAGGCCCTGACGTGAAATAAGGCCGGATATCCCTGCAGTGACTTGAATGCAGGCTCGTTTTGCATCTCCCAAGAAGAAAGGATGTCTGAATCCCCTGTGGAGACGACAGAGAAAGACCTAGTTCCCCACCTCATCGCGACCGGAGGCCTCACATCCTTTGAAAACTCCAGAGGTACGCGGAGATCAGTGCCTCCAAAGAAGACGATGCCTGACTACTCGTGAAACTTGATAGGAGTCCCAGGATTCCTCTGGCACGTGGCAAGGGACCCTTGGTCTCCCGCCTCAGCTGGAGAGGCTTCCCAATTGCCCTGCCAAGCCTCGAGGAGAATCCCGAGTTTTCCCTCGCAACTAGGCAGGAGTCCTGACGTCGCTGAACAAACACGTGGGTGGAAGGGCCATCCCCGTCATAACTCGAAAATATACCCCAGGTTCCCACCGCAATTCGAGAAAAACTATGAGACTTCCCCCTCGCCGCAAAATGAGGCCCGATATCCTGCACTGCGTGCAGAGCAATTCCGTGTTGCACATCACACATGAAAGGAGCCTTGATTTCCTTGATGGCACTCCAGAGAAACCCCAAGAACACTCTTTCAAGGCTAGAGGGATCCTGAGGTCACTGTAGCCACACAGAAGAGCTCCGTGGACCAAAAATCAACTCGAGATGAGAGGTTAGTCCCTGGCTTCAACTCCAGAGGAATACCACCTTACCACAAGCACCTCAAGAGGAGGCTTCTCTCAGCTCTAGGTATGTGAGAGGGACCCTGAGTTTGCGGCCTCAAGTGGAATGGACACTGCGATGCCCTGACTCGAAATAAGGCTGGATATCACTGCAGTGACTTGAATGCAGGCTCGTCTTGCATCTCCCAAGACGAAAGGATGTCTGAATTCCCTGTGGAGACACAGAAAAAGACCTAGTTCCCCACCTCATCGCGACCGGAGGCCTCACATCCTTTGAAAACTCCAGAGGTACGCGGAGATCAGTGCCTCCAAAGGAGACAAAGCCTGACTCCTCGTGAAACTTGATAGGAGACCCAGGATTCCTGTGGCACGTGGAAAGGGACACTTGGTCTCCCTCCTCAGGTGGAGAGGCGTCCCAATTGCCCTGCCAAGCCTCGAGGAGAACCCCGAGTTGTCCCTCGGAACTAGGCAGGAGTCCTGACGTCGCTGAACAAACACGTGGGTGGAAGGGCCATCCCCATCGTAACTGGAGAATATAACCCAGGTTCCCGCCGCAACTCGAGAAAAACCATGAGACTTTCTCCTCGCCGCGAGATGAGGCCCGATTCCACTGCACTGCGTGCAGAGCGATTCCGTGTTGCACATCACACATGAAAGGAGCCTTGATTTCCTTGATGGCACTCCAGAGAAACCCCAAGAACACTCTTTCAAGGCTAGAGGGATCCTGAGGTCATTGTAGCAACACGAAAGAGCTCCGTGGACCAAAAATCAACTCGAGATGAGAGGTTAGTCCCTGGCTTCGACTCCAGAGGAATACCACCTTACCACACGCACCTCAAGAGGAGGCTTCTCTCAGCTCTAGGTATGTGAGAGGGACCCTGAGTTTGTGGCCTCAAGTCGAATGGACACCGTGATGCCCTGACTCGAAATAAGGCCGGATATCCCTGCAGTGACTTGAATGCAGGCTCGTCTTACATCTCCAAAGACGAAAGTATGTCTGAATCCCCTCTGGAGACCACAGAGAAAGACCTAGTTCCCCACCTCATCGCGACCGGAGGCCTGACATCCTTTGAAAACTCCAGAGATACGCGGAGATCAGTGCCTCCAAAGGAGAGGATGCCTGACTCCTCGTGAAACTTCATAGGAGTCCCAGGATTCCTGTGGCACGTGGAAAGGGACCCTTGGTCTCCCGCCTCAGCTGGAGAGGCGTCCCAATTGCCCTGCCAAGCCTCGAGGAGAATCCCGAGTTGTCCCTCGCAACTAGGCAGGAGTCCTGACGTCGCTGAACAAACACGTGTGTGGAAGGGCCATCCCCGTCGTAACTCGAGAATATACCCCAGGTTCCCGCCGCAACTCGAGAAAAACCATGAGACTTCCCCCTCGCCGCGAGATGAGGCCCGATTCCCCTGCACTGCCTGCATAGCAATTCCGTGTTGCACATCACATATGAAAGGAGCCTTGATTTCCTTGATGGCACTCCAGAGAAACCCCAAGAACACTGTTTCAAGGCTAGAGGGATCCTGAGGTCACTGTAGCAACACGAAAGAGCTCCGTGGACCAAAAATCAACTCGAGATGAGAGGTTAGTCCCTGGCTTCGACTCCAGAGGAATACCACCTTACCACAAGCAACTCAAGAGGAGGCTTCTCTCAGCTCTAGGTATGTGAGAGGGACCCTGAGTTATCGGCCTCAAGTGGAATGGACACCGTGATGCCCTGACTCGAAATAAGGCCGGATATCCCTGCAGTGACTTGAATGCAGGCTCGTCTTACATCTCCAAAGACGAAAGGATATCTGAATCCCCTGTGGAGACCACAGAAAACGACCTAGTTCCCCTCCTCATCGCGACAGAAGGCCTCACATCCTTTGAAAACTCCAGAGGTACGCGGAGATCAGTGCCTCCAAAGGAGAAGATGCCTGACTCCTCGTGAAACTTGATAGGAGTCCCAGGATTCCTGTGGCACGTGGAAAGGGACCCTTGGTCTCCCGCCTCAGCTGGAGAGGCGTCCCAATTGCCCTGCCAAGCCTCGAGGAGAATCCCGAGTTGTCCCTCGCAACTAGGCAGGAGTCCTGACGTCTCTGAACAAACACGTGGTTGGAAGGGCCATCCCCGTCGTAACTCGAGAATATACCCCAGGTTCCCGCCGCAACTCGAGAAAAACCATGAGACTTCCCCCTCGCAGCGAGATGAGGCCCGATTCCCCTGCACTGCGTGCAGAGCAATTCCGTGATGCACATCACAGATGAAAGGAGCCTTGATTTCCTTGATGGCACTCCAGAGAAAACCCAAGAACACTGTTTCAAGGCTAGAGGGACCTGAGGTCACTGTAGCCACACAAAAGAGCTCGGTGGACCAAAAATCAACTCGAGATGAGAGGTTAGTCCCTGGCTTCGACTCCAGAGGAATACCACCTTACCACAAGCACCTCAAGAGGAGGCTTCTCTCAGCTCTAGGAATGTGAGAGGGACCCTGAGTTTGCGGCCTCAAGTGGAATGAACACCGCGATACCCTGACGCGAAATAAGGCCGGATATCCCTGCAGTGACTTGAGTGCAGGCTCGTCTTGCATCTCCCAAGACGAAAGGATGTCTGAATCCCCTGTGGAGACCACAGAGAAAGACCTGGTTCCCCACCTCATCGCGACTGGGGGCCTCACATCCTTTGAAAACTCCAGAGGTACGTGGAGATCAGTGCCTCCAAAGAAGACGATGCCTGACTCCTCGTGAAACTTGATAGGAGTCCCAGGATTCCTGTGGCACGTGGAAAGGGACCCTTGGTCTCCCGCCTCATCTGGAGAGACGTCCCAGGTGCCCTGCCAAGACTCGAGGAGAATCCCGAGTTGTCCCGCGCAACTAGGCAGGAGTCCTGACATCGCTGAAGAAACACGTGGGTGGAAGGTCCATCCCCTTCATAACTAGAGAATATACCCCAGGTTCCCGCCGCAACTCGAGAAAAACCATGAGACTTCCACCTCGCTGCGAGATGAGGCCCGATTCCCCTGCACTGCGTGCAGAGCAAATCCGTGTTGCACATCACACATGGAAGGAGCCTTGATTTCCTTGATGGCACTCCAGAGAAACCCCAAGAACACTGTTTCAAGGCTAGAGGGATCCTGAGGTCACTGTAGCAACACGAAAGAGCTCCGTGGACCAAGAATCAACTCGAGATGAGAGGTTAGTCCCTGGCTTCGACTCCAGAGGAATACCACTTTATCACAAGCACCTCAAGAGGAGGCTTCTCTCAGCACTAGGTATGTGAGAGGGACCCTGATTATGCGGCCTCAAGTGGAATGGACACCGCGATGCCCTGACGTGAAATAAGCCCGGATATCCCTGCAGTGACTTGAATGCAGGCTCGTCTTGCATCTCCGAAGACGAAAGGATGTCTGAATCCCCTGTGGAGACCACAGAGAAAGACCTACTTCCCCACCTCATCGCGACCGGAGGCCTCACATCCTTTGAAAACTTCAGAGGTACCCGGAGATCAGTGCCTCCAAAGGAGACGATGCCTGACTCCTCGTGAAACTTGATAGGAGTCCCAGGATTCCTGTGCACGTGGAAAGGGACCCTTGGTCTCCCGCCTCAGCTGGAGAGGCGTCCCAATTGCCCA
Source organism: Cervus elaphus (assembly GCF_910594005.1). Taxonomy (NCBI): domain Eukaryota; kingdom Metazoa; phylum Chordata; class Mammalia; order Artiodactyla; family Cervidae; genus Cervus; species Cervus elaphus. The sequence goes on along the minus strand of NC_057845.1, from coordinate 1,036,426 downwards.
GCCAAGCCTTGAGGAGAATCCCGAGTTGTCCCTCGCAACTAGGCAGGAGTCCTGACGTCGCTGAACAAACACGTGGTTGGAAGGGCCATCCCCGTCGTAACTCGAGAATATACCACAGGTTCCCGCCGCAACTCGAGAAAAACCATGAGACTTCCCCCTCGCCGCGAGATGAGGCCCAATTCCCCTGCACTGCGTGCAGAGCAATTCCGTGTTGCACATCACACAAGAAAGGAGCCTTGATTTCCTTGATGGCACTCCAGAGAAACCTCAAGAACACTGTTTCAAGGCTAGAGGGATCCTTAGGTCACTGTAGCAACACAAAAGAGCTCCGTGGACCAAAAATCAACTCGAGATGAGAGGTTAGTCCCTGGCTTCGACTCCAGAGGAATACCACCTTACCACAAGCACCTCAAGAGGAGGCTTCTCTCAGCTCTGGCTATGTGAGAGGGACCCTGAGTTTTTGGCCTCAAGTGGAATGTACAACGCGATGCCCTGACTCGAAATAAGGCCGGATATCCCTGCAGTGACTTAAATGCAGGCTCGTCTTGCATCTCCCAAGATGAAAGGATGTTTGAATCCCGTGTGGAGACCACAGAGAATCAACTAGTTCCCCACCTCATCGCGACCGGAGGCCTCATATCCTTTGAAAACTCCAGAGGTACGCGGAGATCAGTGCCTCCAAAGGGGACGATGCCTGACTCCTCGTGAAACTTGATAGGAGTTCCAGGATTCCTGTGGCACGTGGAAAGGGACCCTTGGTCTCCCGCCTCAGCTGGAGAGGCGTCCCAATTGCCCTGCCAAGCCTCGAGGAGAATCCCGAGTTGTCCCTCGCAACTAGGCAGGAGTCCTGCCGTTGCTGAACAAACAAGTATGTGGAAGGGCCATCCCCGCCGTAACTCGAGAATATACCCCAGGTTCCCGCCGCAACTCGAGAAAAACCATGAGACTTCCCCCTCGCCGAGAGATGAGGCCCGATTCCCCTGCACTGCGTGCAGAGCAATTCCGTGTTGCACATCAAACATGAAAGGAGCCTTGATTTCCTTGATGGCACTCCAGAGAAACCCCAAGAACACTGTTTCAAGGCTAGAGGGATCCTAAGGTCACTGTAGCTAAACGAAACAACTCCGTGGACCAAACATCAACTCGAGATGAGAGGTTATTCCCTGGCTTCGACTCCAGAGGAATACCACCTTACCACAAGCACCTCAAGAGGAGGCTTCTCTCAGCTCTAGGTATGTGAGAGGGACCCTGAGTTTGCAGCCTCAAGTGGAATGGACACCGCGATGCCCTGACGTGTAATAAGGCCCGATATCCCTGCAGTGACTTGAATGCAGGCTCGTCTTGCATCTCCCAACACGAAACGATGTCTGAATCCCCTGTGGAGACCACAGAGAAAGACCTAGTTCCCCACCTCATCGCGACCGGAGGCCTCACATCCTTTGAAAACTCCAGAGGTATGCAGTGATCAGTGCCTCCAAAGGAGACGATGCCTGACTCCTCGTGAAACTTGATAGGAGTCCCAGGATTCCTGTGGCACGTGGAAAGGGACCCTTGGTCTCCCGCCTCAGCTGGAGAGGCGTCCCAATTGCCCTGCCAAGCCTCGAGGAGAATCCCGAGTTGTCCCTCGCAACTAGGCAGGAGTCCTGACGTCGCTGAACAAACACGTGTGTGGAAGGGCCATCCCCGTCGTAACTAGAGAATATACCCCAGGTTCCCGCCGCAACTCGAGAAAAACCATGAGACTTCCCCCTCACCGCGAGATGAGGCCCGATTCCCCTGCACTGCGTGCAGAGCAATTCCATGTTGCACATCACACATGAAAGGAGCCTTGATTTCCTTGATGGCACTTCAGAGAAACCCCAAGAACACTGTTTCAAGGCTAGAGGGATCCTGAGGTCACTGAAGCAACCCGAAAGAGCTCCATGGACCAAGAATCAACTCGAGATGAGAGGTTAGTCCCTGGATTCGACTCCTGAGGAATACCACCTTACCACAAGCACCTCAAGAGTAGGCTTCTCTTTGCTCTAGGTATGTGAGAGGGACCCTGAGTTTGCGGCCTCAAGTGGAAAGGACACCACGATGCCCTGACTCGAAATAAGGCCGGATATTCCTGCAGTGACTTGAATGCAGGCTCGTCTTGCATCTCCCAAGACGAAAGGATGTCTGAATCCCCTGTGGAGACCACAGAGAAAGACCTAGTTCCCCACCTCATCACGACCGGAGGCCTCACATCCTTTGAAAACTCCAGAGGTACGCGGAGATCAGTGCCTCCAAAGGAGACGATGCCTGACTCCTCGTGAAATTGATAGGAGTCCCAGGATTCCTGTGGCACGTGGAAAGGGACCCTTGGTCTCCCGCCTCACCTGGAGAGGCGTTTCTAATGCCCTGCCAAGCCTCGAGGAGAATCCCGAGTTGTCCCTCGCAACTAGGCAGGAGTCCTGACGTCGCTGAACAACCACGTGGGTGGAAGGGCCATCCCCGTCGTAACTCGAGAATATACAGCAGGTTCCCGCCGCAACTCGAGAAAAACCATGAGACTTCCCCCTCGCCGTTAGATGAGGCCCGATTCCCCTGCACTGCATGCAGAGCAATTCCGTGTTGCACATCGAACATGAAAGGAGCCTTGATTTCCTTGATGGCACTCCAGAGAAACCCCAAGAACACTGTTTTAAGGCTAGAGGTATCCTGAGGTCACTGTAGCAACTCGAAAGAGCTCCGTGGACCAAAATTCAACTCGAGATGAGAGGTTAGTCCCTGGCTTCGACTCCAGAGGAATACCACCTTACCACAAGCACCTCAAGAGGAGGCTTCTCTCAGCTCTAGGTATGTGAGAGGGACCCTGAATTTGCGGCCTCAAGTGGAATGGACACCGCGATGCCTGACTCGAAATAAGGCCGGATATCCCTGCAGTGACTTGAATGCAGGCTCGTCTTGCATCTCCCAAGATGAAAGGATGTCTGAATCCCCTGTGGAGACCACAGAGAAAGACCTAGTTCCCCACCTCATCGCGACCGGAGGCCTCACATCCTTTGAAAACTCCAGAGGTACGCGGAGATCAGTGCCTCCAAAAGGAGACGATGCCTGACTCCTCGTGAAACTTGATAGGAGTCCCAGGATTCCTGTGGCACGTGGAAAGGGACCCTTGGTCTCCCGCCTCAGCTGGAGAGGCGTCCCAATTGCCCTGCCAAGCCTCGAGGAGAATCCCGAGTTGTCCCTCGCAACTAGGCAGGAGTCCTGACGTCGCTGAAGAAACACGTGGGTGGAAGGGCCATCCCCGTCGTAACTCGAGAATATACCCCAGGTTCCCGCCGCAACTCGAGAAAAACCATGAGACTTCCCCCTCGCCGTGAGATGAGGCCCGATTTCCCTGCACTGCGTGCAGAGCAATTCCGTGTTGCACATCACACATGAAAGGAGCCTTGATTTCCTTCATGGCACTCCAGAGATACCCCAAGAACACTGTTTAAAGGCTAGAGGGATCCTGAGATCACTGTAGCAACAAGAAAGAGCTCGGTGGACCAAAAATCAACTCGAGATGAGAGGTTAGTCTCTGGCTTCGACTTCAGAGGAATACCACCTTACCACAAGCAGCTCAAGAGGGGGCGTCTCTCAGCTCTAGGTATGTGAGAGGGACCCTGAGTTTGCAGCCTCAAGTGGAATGGACACCGCGATGCCCTGAGTCGAAATAAGGCCGGATATCCCTGCAGTGACTTGAATGCAGGCTCGTCTTGCATCTCCCAAGACGAAAGGATGTCTGAATCCCCTGTGGAGACCACAGAGAAAGACCTAGTTCCCCACCTCATCGCGACCGGAGGCCTCACATCCTTTGAAAACTCCAGAGGTACGCGGAGATCAGTGCCTTCAAAGGAGAGGATGCCTGACTCCTCCTGAAACTTGATAGGAGTCCCAGGATTCCTGTGGCACGTGGAAAGGGACACTTGGTCTCCCGCCTCAGCTGGAGACGCGGGCCAATTGCCCTGCCAAGCCTCGAGGAGAATCCCGATTTGTCCCTCGCAACTAGGCAGAAGTCCTGACGTCGCTGAACAAACACGTGGATGGAAGGGCCATCCCCGTCGTAACTCGAGAATATACCCCAGGTTCCCGCCGCAACTCGAGAAAAACCATGAGACTTCCCCCTCGCAGCGAGATGAGGCCCGATTCCCCTGCACTGCATGCAGAGCAATTCCGTGTTGCACATTAAGCATGAAAGGAGCCTTGATTTCCTTGATGGCACTCCAGAGAAAGCCCAAGAACACTGTTTCAAGGCTAGAGGGATCCTGAGGTCACTGGAGTAACACGAAAAATCTCCGAGGACCAAAAATCAACTCGAGATGAGAGGTTACTCCCTGGCTTCGACTCCAGAGGAATACCACCTTACCACAAGCACCTCAACAGGAGGCTTCTCTCAGCTCTAGGTATGTGAGAGGGACCCTGAGTTTGCGGCCTCAACTGGAATGGACACCGCGATGCCCTGACTCGAAATAAGGCCGGATATCCCTGCAGTGACTTGAATGGAGGCTCGTCTTGCATCTCCCAAGATGAAAAAATGTCTGAATCCCCTGTGGAGACCACAGAGAAAGACCTAGTTCCCCACCTCATCGCGAACGTAGGCCTCACATCCTTTGAAAACTCCAGAGGCACGCGGAGATCAGTGCCTCCAGAGGAGACGATGCCTGACTCCTCGTGAAACTTGATAGGAGTCCCAGGATTCCGATGGCACGTGGAAAGGGACCCTTGGTCTCCCGCCTCAGCTGGAGAGGCGTCCCAATTGCCCTGCCAAGCCTCGAGGAGAATCCCGAGTTGTCCCTCGCAACTAGGAAGGAGTCCTGACGTCGGTGAACAAACACGTGTTTGGAAGGGCCATCCCCGTCGTAACTCGAGAATATACCCCAGGTTCCCGCCGCAGCTCGACAAAAACCATGAGACTTCCCCCTCGTCGTGAGATGAGGCCCGATTCCCCTGCACTGCGTGCAGAGCAATTCCGTGTTGCACATCACACATGAAAGGAGCCTTGATTTCCTTGATGGCACTCCAGAGAAACCCCTAGAACACTGTTTCAAGACGAGAGGGATCCTGAGGTCACTGTAGCAACAGGAAAGAGCTCCGTGGACCAAAAATCAACTCGAGATGAGAGGGTAGTCCCTGGCTTCGACTCCAGAGGAATACCACCTTACCACAAGCACCTCAAGAGGAGGCTTCTCTCAGCTCTAGGTATGTGAGAGGGACCCTGAGTTTGCGGCCTCAAGTGGAATGGACACCGCGATGCCCTGACTCGAAATAAGGCCGGATATCCCTGCAGTGACTTGAATGCAGGCTCGTCTTGCATCTCCCAAGATGAAAGGATGTCTGAATCCCCTGTGGAGACCACAGAGAAAGACCTAGTTCCCCACCTCATCGCGACCGGAGGCCTCACATCCTTTGAAAACTCCAGAGGTACGCGGAGATCAGTGCCTCCAAAAGGAGACGATGCCTGACTCCTCGTGAAACTTGATAGGAGTCCCAGGATTCCTGTGGCACGTGGAAAGGGACCCTTGGTCTCCCGCCTCAGCTGGAGAGGCGTCCCAATTGCCCTGCCAAGCCTCGAGGAGAATCCCGAGTTGTCCCTCGCAACTAGGCAGGAGTCCTGACGTCGCTGAAGAAACACGTGGGTGGAAGCGCCATCCCCGTCGTAACTCGAGAATATACCCCAGGTTCCCGCCGCAACTCGAGAAAAACCATGAGACTTCCCCCTCGCCGTGAGATGAGGCCCGATTTCCCTGCACTGCGTGCAGAGCAATTCCGTGTTGCACATCACACATGAAAGGAGCCTTGATTTCCTTCATGGCACTCCAGAGATACCCCAAGAACACTGTTTAAAGGCTAGAGGGATCCTGAGATCACTGTAGCAACAAGAAAGAGCTCGGTGGACCAAAAATCAACTCGAGATGAGAGGTTAGTCTCTGGCTTCGACTTCAGAGGAATACCACCTTACCACAAGCAGCTCAAGAGGGGGCGTCTCTCAGCTCTAGGTATGTGAGAGGGACCCTGAGTTTGCAGCCTCAAGTGGAATGGACACCGCGATGCCCTGAGTCGAAGTAAGGCCGGATATCCCTGCAGTGACTTGAATGCAGGCTCGTCTTGCATCTCCCAAGACGAAAGGATGTCTGAATCCCCTGTGGAGACCACAGAGAAAGACCTAGTTCCCCACCTCATCGCGACCGGAGGCCTCACATCCTTTGAAAACTCCAGAGGTACGCGGAGATCAGTGCCTTCAAAGGAGAGGATGCCTGACTCCTCCTGAAACTTGATAGGAGTCCCAGGATTCCTGTGGCACGTGGAAAGGGACACTTGGTCTCCCGCCTCAGCTGGAGACGCGGGCCAATTGCCCTGCCAAGCCTCGAGGAGAATCCCGATTTGTCCCTCGCAACTAGGCAGAAGTCCTGACGTCGCTGAACAAACACGTGGATGGAAGGGCCATCCCCGTCGTAACTCGAGAATATACCCCAGGTTCCCGCCGCAACTCGAGAAAAACCATTAGACTTCCCCCTCGCCGCGAGATGAGGCCCGATTCCCCTGCACTGCATGCAGAGCAATTCCGTGTTGCACATTAAGCATGAAAGGAGCCTTGATTTCCTTGATGGCACTCCAGAGAAAGCCCAAGAACACTGTTTCAAGGCTAGAGGGATCCTGAGGTCACTGTAGCAACACGAAAAATCTCCGAGGACCAAAAATCAACTCGAGATGAGAGGTTACTCCCTGGCTTCGACTCCAGAGGAATACCACCTTACCACAAGCACCTCAACAGGAGGCTTCTCTCAGCTCTAGGTATGTGAGAGGGACCCTGAGTTTGCGGCCTCAACTGGAATGGACACCGCGATGCCCTGACTCGAAATAAGGCCGGATATCCCTGCAGTGACTTGAATGGAGGCTCGTCTTGCATCTCCCAAGATGAAAAAATTTCTGAATCCCCTGTGGAGACCACAGAGAAAGACCTAGTTCCCCACCTCATCGCGAACGGAGGCCTCACATCCTTTGAAAACTCCAGAGGCACGCGGAGATCAGTGCCTCCAGAGGAGACGATGCCTGACTCCTCGTGAATCTTGATAGGAGTCCCAGGATTCCTATGGCACGTGGAAAGGGACCCTTGGTCTCCCGCCTCAGCTGGAGAGGCGTCCCAATTGCCCTGCCAAGCCTCGAGGAGAATCCCGAGTTGTCCCTCGCAACTAGGAAGGAGTCCTGACGTCGGTGAACAAACACGTGTTTGGAAGGGCCATCCCAGTCGTAACTCGAGAATATACCCCAGGTTCCCGCCGCAACTCGACAAAAACCATGAGACTTCCCCCTCGTCGTGAGATGAGGCCCGATTCCCCTGCACTGCGTGCAGAGCAATTCCGTGTTGCACTTCACACATGAAAGGAGCCTTGATTTCCTTGATGGCACTCCAGAGAAACCCCTAGAACACTGTTTCACGGCTAGAGGGATCCTGAGGTCACTGTAGCAACACGAAAGTGCTCCGTGGACCAAAAATCAACTCGAGATGAGAGGTTAGTCCCTGGCTTCGACTCCAGAGGAATACCACCTTACCACAAGCACCTCAAGAGGCGGCTTCTCTCAGCTCTAAGTATGTGAGAGGGACCCTGAGTTTGCGGCCTCAAGTGGAATGTATACCGCGATGCCCTGACTCGAAATAAGGCCAGATATCTCTGAAGTGACTTGAATGCCAGCTCGTCTTGCATCTCCCAAGATGAAAGGATATTTGAATCCCCTGTTGAGACCACAGAGAAAGACCTAGTTCCCCACTTCATCGCGAACGTAGGCCTCACATCCTTTGAAAACTCCAGAGGTACGCGGACATCAGTGCCTCCAAAGGAGACGATGCCTGACTCCTCGTGAAACTTGATAGGAGTCCCAGGATTCCTGTGCCACGTGGAAAGGGACGGTTGGTCTCCCGCCTCAGCTGGAGAGGCATCCCAATTGCCCTGCCAAGCCTCGAGGAGAATCCCGAGTTGTCCCTCGCAACTAGGCAGGAGTCCTGACATCGCTGAACAAACACGTGTGTGGAAGGGCTATCCCCGTCGTAACTCGAGAATATTCCCCAGGTTTCCACCGCAAGTGGAGAAAACCATGAGACTTCCCCTCGCCGCAAAATGAGGCCCAATACCCTGCACTGCGTGCAGAGCAATTCCGTGTTGCACATCACACATGAAAGGAGCCTTGATTTCCTTGATGGCACTCCAGAGAAACCCCAAGAACACTGTTTCAAGGCTAGAGGGATCCTGAGGTCACTGTAGCAATAAGAAAGACCTCCGTGGCCCAAAAATCAACTAGAGATGAGAGGTTAGTCCCTGGCTTCGTCTCCAGAGGAATACCACCTTTCCACAAGCACCTCAAGAGGAGGCTTCTCTCAGCTCTAGGTATGTGAGAGGGACCCTGAGTTTGCGGCCTCAAGTGGAATGGACACGGCGATGCCCTGACTCGAAAAAAGCCCGGATATCCCTGCACTGACTTGAATGCAGGCTCGTCTTGCATCTCCCAAGACGAAAGGATGTCTGAATCCCCTGTGGAGACCACAGAGAAAGACCTAGTTCCCCACCTCATCGCGACCGGAGGCCTCACATCCTTTGAAAACTCCAGAGGTACGCGGAGATCAGTGCCTCCAAAGGAGACGATGCCTGACTCCTCGTGAAACTTGATAGGAGACCCAGGATTCCTGTGGCACGTGGAAAGGGACACTTGGTCTCCCGCCTCAGGTGGAGAGGCGTGCCAATTGCCCTGCCAAGCCTCGAGGAGAATCCCGACTTGTCCCTCGCAACTAGGCAGGAGTCCTGACGTCGCTGAACAAACACGTGGGTGGAAGGGCCATCCCCGTCGTAACTCGAGAATATACCCCAGGTTCCCGCCGCAACACGAGAAAAACCATGAGACTTCCCCCTCGCCGGGAGATGAGGCCGATTCCACTGCACTGCATGCTGAGCAATTCCGTGTTGCACAACACACATGAAAGGAACCTTGATTTCCTTGATGGCACTCCAGAGAAAACCCAAGAACACTGTTTCAAGGCTAGAGTGATCCTGAGGTCACTGTAGCAACAGGAAAGAGCTCCGTGGACCAAAAATCAACTCGAGATGAGAGGGTAGTCCCTGGCTTCGACTCCAGAGGAATACCACCTTACCACAAGCACCTCAAGAGGAGGCTTCTCTCAGCTCTAGGTATGTGAGAGGGACCCTGAGTTTGCGGCCTCAAGTGGAATGGACACCGCGATGCCCTGACTCGAAATAAGGCCGGATATCCCTGCAGTGACTTGAATGCAGGCTCGTCTTGCATCTCCCAAGATGAAAGGATGTCTGAATCCCCTGTGGAGACCACAGAGAAAGACCTAGTTCCCCACCTCATCGCGACCGGAGGCCTCACATCCTTTGAAAACTCCAGAGGTACGCGGAGATCAGTGCCTCCAAAAGGAGACGATGCCTGACTCCTCGTGAAACTTGATAGGAGTCCCAGGATTCCTGTGGCACGTGGAAAGGGACCCTTGGTCTCCCGCCTCAGCTGGAGAGGCGTCCCAATTGCCCTGCCAAGCCTCGAGGAGAATCCCGAGTTGTCCCTCGCAACTAGGCAGGAGTCCTGACGTCGCTGAAGAAACACGTGGGTGGAAGCGCCATCCCCGTCGTAACTCGAGAATATACCCCAGGTTCCCGCCGCAACTCGAGAAAAACCATGAGACTTCCCCCTCGCCGTGAGATGAGGCCCGATTTCCCTGCACTGCGTGCAGAGCAATTCCGTGTTGCACATCACACATGAAAGGAGCCTTGATTTCCTTCATGGCACTCCAGAGATACCCCAAGAACACTGTTTAAAGGCTAGAGGGATCCTGAGATCACTGTAGCAACAAGAAAGAGCTCGGTGGACCAAAAATCAACTCGAGATGAGAGGTTAGTCTCTGGCTTCGACTTCAGAGGAATACCACCTTACCACAAGCAGCTCAAGAGGGGGCGTCTCTCAGCTCTAGGTATGTGAGAGGGACCCTGAGTTTGCAGCCTCAAGTGGAATGGACACCGCGATGCCCTGAGTCGAAGTAAGGCCGGATATCCCTGCAGTGACTTGAATGCAGGCTCGTCTTGCATCTCCCAAGACGAAAGGATGTCTGAATCCCCTGTGGAGACCACAGAGAAAGACCTAGTTCCCCACCTCATCGCGACCGGAGGCCTCACATCCTTTGAAAACTCCAGAGGTACGCGGAGATCAGTGCCTTCAAAGGAGAGGATGCCTGACTCCTCCTGAAACTTGATAGGAGTCCCAGGATTCCTGTGGCACGTGGAAAGGGACACTTGGTCTCCCGCCTCAGCTGGAGACGCGGGCCAATTGCCCTGCCAAGCCTCGAGGAGAATCCCGATTTGTCCCTCGCAACTAGGCAGAAGTCCTGACGTCGCTGAACAAACACGTGGATGGAAGGGCCATCCCCGTCGTAACTCGAGAATATACCCCAGGTTCCCGCCGCAACTCGAGAAAAACCATTAGACTTCCCCCTCGCCGCGAGATGAGGCCCGATTCCCCTGCACTGCATGCAGAGCAATTCCGTGTTGCACATTAAGCATGAAAGGAGCCTTGATTTCCTTGATGGCACTCCAGAGAAAGCCCAAGAACACTGTTTCAAGGCTAGAGGGATCCTGAGGTCACTGTAGCAACACGAAAAATCTCCGAGGACCAAAAATCAACTCGAGATGAGAGGTTACTCCCTGGCTTCGACTCCAGAGGAATACCACCTTACCACAAGCACCTCAACAGGAGGCTTCTCTCAGCTCTAGGTATGTGAGAGGGACCCTGAGTTTGCGGCCTCAACTGGAATGGACACCGCGATGCCCTGACTCGAAATAAGGCCGGATATCCCTGCAGTGACTTGAATGGAGGCTCGTCTTGCATCTCCCAAGATGAAAAAATTTCTGAATCCCCTGTGGAGACCACAGAGAAAGACCTAGTTCCCCACCTCATCGCGAACGGAGGCCTCACATCCTTTGAAAACTCCAGAGGCACGCGGAGATCAGTGCCTCCAGAGGAGACGATGCCTGACTCCTCGTGAAACTTGATAGGAGTCCCAGGATTCCTATGGCACGTGGAAAGGGACCCTTGGTCTCCCGCCTCAGCTGGAGAGGCGTCCCAATTGCCCTGCCAAGCCTCGAGGAGAATCCCGAGTTGTCCCTCGCAACTAGGAAGGAGTCCTGACGTCGGTGAACAAACACGTGTTTGGAAGGGCCATCCCAGTCGTAACTCGAGAATATACCCCAGGTTCCCGCCGCAACTCGACAAAAACCATGAGACTTCCCCCTCGTCGTGAGATGAGGCCCGATTCCCCTGCACTGCGTGCAGAGCAATTCCGTGTTGCACTTCACACATGAAAGGAGCCTTGATTTCCTTGATGGCACTCCAGAGAAACCCCTAGAACACTGTTTCACGGCTAGAGGGATCCTGAGGTCACTGTAGCAACACGAAAGTGCTCCGTGGACCAAAAATCAACTCGAGATGAGAGGTTAGTCCCTGGCTTCGACTCCAGAGGAATACCACCTTACCACAAGCACCTCAAGAGGCGGCTTCTCTCAGCTCTAAGTATGTGAGAGGGACCCTGAGTTTGCGGCCTCAAGTGGAATGTATACCGCGATGCCCTGACTCGAAATAAGGCCAGATATCTCTGAAGTGACTTGAATGCCAGCTCGTCTTGCATCTCCCAAGATGAAAGGATATTTGAATCCCCTGTTGAGACCACAGAGAAAGACCTAGTTCCCCACTTCATCGCGAACGTAGGCCTCACATCCTTTGAAAACTCCAGAGGTACGCGGACATCAGTGCCTCCAAAGGAGACGATGCCTGACTCCTCGTGAAACTTGATAGGAGTCCCAGGATTCCTGTGCCACGTGGAAAGGGACGGTTGGTCTCCCGCCTCAGCTGGAGAGGCATCCCAATTGCCCTGCCAAGCCTCGAGGAGAATCCCGAGTTGTCCCTCGCAACTAGGCAGGAGTCCTGACATCGCTGAACAAACACGTGTGTGGAAGGGCTATCCCCGTCGTAACTCGAGAATATTCCCCAGGTTTCCACCGCAAGTGGAGAAAACCATGAGACTTCCCCTCGCCGCAAAATGAGGCCCAATACCCTGCACTGCGTGCAGAGCAATTCCGTGTTGCACATCACACATGAAAGGAGCCTTGATTTCCTTGATGGCACTCCAGAGAAACCCCAAGAACACTGTTTCAAGGCTAGAGGGATCCTGAGGTCACTGTAGCAATAAGAAAGACCTCCGTGGCCCAAAAATCAACTAGAGATGAGAGGTTAGTCCCTGGCTTCGTCTCCAGAGGAATACCACCTTTCCACAAGCACCTCAAGAGGAGGCTTCTCTCAGCTCTAGGTATGTGAGAGGGACCCTGAGTTTGCGGCCTCAAGTGGAATGGACACGGCGATGCCCTGACTCGAAAAAAGCCCGGATATCCCTGCACTGACTTGAATGCAGGCTCGTCTTGCATCTCCCAAGACGAAAGGATGTCTGAATCCCCTGTGGAGACCACAGAGAAAGACCTAGTTCCCCACCTCATCGCGACCGGAGGCCTCACATCCTTTGAAAACTCCAGAGGTACGCGGAGATCAGTGCCTCCAAAGGAGACGATGCCTGACTCCTCGTGAAACTTGATAGGAGACCCAGGATTCCTGTGGCACGTGGAAAGGGACACTTGGTCTCCCGCCTCAGGTGGAGAGGCGTGCCAATTGCCCTGCCAAGCCTCGAGGAGAATCCCGACTTGTCCCTCGCAACTAGGCAGGAGTCCTGACGTCGCTGAACAAACACGTGGGTGGAAGGGCCATCCCCGTCGTAACTCGAGAATATACCCCAGGTTCCCGCCGCAACACGAGAAAAACCATGAGACTTCCCCCTCGCCGGGAGATGAGGCCGATTCCACTGCACTGCATGCTGAGCAATTCCGTGTTGCACAACACACATGAAAGGAACCTTGATTTCCTTGATGGCACTCCAGAGAAAACCCAAGAACACTGTTTCAAGGCTAGAGTGATCCTGAGGTCACTGTAGCAACATGAAAGAGCTCCGTGGACCAAAAATCAACTCGAGATGAGAGGTTAGTCCCTGGCTTCGACTCCAGAGGAATACCACCTTACCACAAGCACCTCAAGAGGAGGCTTCTCTCAGCTCTAGCTTTGTGAGAGGGACCCTGAGTTTGCGGCCTCAAGTGGAATGGACACCGCGATGCCCTGACTCGACATAAGGCCGGATATCTCTGCAGTGACTTGTATGCCAGCTCGTCTTGCATCTCCCAAGATGAAAGGATGTCTGAATCCCCTGTGGAGACCACAGAGAAAGACCTAGTTCCCCACCTCATCGCGACCGGAGGCCTCAAATCCTTTGAAAACTCCAGAGGTACGCGGAAATCAGTGCCTCCAAAGGAGACGATGCCTGACTCCTCATGAAACTTGATAGGATCCCCAGGATTCCTGTGGCACGTGGAACGGGACCCTTGGTCTCCCGCCTCAGCTGGAGAGGCGTCCCAATTGCCCTGCCAAGACTCGAGGAGAATCCCGAGTTGTCCCTCGCAACTAGGCAGGAGTCCTGACGTCGCTGAACACACACGTGGGTGGAAGGGCCATCCCCGTCGTAACTCGAGAATATACCCCAGGTTCCCGCCACAACTCGAGGAAAACCATGAGACTTCCCCCTCGCCGCGAGATGAGGCCCGATTTCCCTGCACTGCATGCAGAGCAATTCCTTGTTGCACATCACACATGAAAGGAGCCTTTATTTCCTTGATGGCACTCCAGAGAAACCCCAAGAACACTGTTTCAAGGCTAGAGGATCCTGTGGTCACTGAAGCAACTCGAAAGAGCTCTGTGGACCAAGAATCAACTCGAGATGAGAGGTTAGTTCCTGGCTTCGACTCCAGAGGAATACCACCTTACCACAAGCACATCAAGAGGAGGCTTCTCTCTGGTCTAGGAATGTGAGAGGGACCCAGAGTTTGCGGCCTCAAGTGGAATGGACACAGCGATGCCCTGACTCGAAATAAGGCCGGATATCCCTGCAGTGACTTCAATCCAGGCTCGTTTTGCATCTCCCAAGACGAAAGGATGTCTGAATCCCCTGTGGAGACCACAGAGAAAGACCTAGTTCCCCACCTCATCACGACCGGAGGCCTCACATCCTTTGAAAATTCCAGAGGTACACGGAGATCAGTGCCTCCAAAGGAGACGATGCCTGACTCCTCGTGAAACTTGATAGGAGTCCCAGGATTCCTGTGGCACGTGGAAAGGGACACTTCGTCTCCCGCCTCAGCTGGAGATGCGTCCCAATTGCCCTGCCAAGCCTCGAAGAGAATCCCGAGTTGTCCCTCGCAACTAGGCAGGAGTCCTGACGTCGCTGAAGAAATACGTGGGTGGAAGGGCCATCCCCGTCGTAACTCGAGAATATTCCCCAGGTTCCCGCTGCAACTCGAGAAAAACCATGAGACTTCCCCCTCGCCGCGAGATGAGGCCTGATTCCCCTGCACTGCGTGCAGAGTAATTCCGTGTTGCACATCACACATGAAAGGAGCCTTGATTTCCTTGATGGCACTCCAGAGAAACCCCAAGAACATTGTTTCAAGGCTTGAGGGATCCTGAGGTCACTGTAGCAACATGAAAGAGCTCCGTGGACCAAAAATCAACTCGAGATGAGAGGTTAGTCCCTGGCTTCGACTCCAGAGGAATACCACCTTACCACAAGCACCTCAAGAGGAGGCTTCTGTCAGCTCTAGGTATGTGAGAGGTACCCTGAGTTTGCGGCCTCAAGTGGAATGGACACCGCGATGCCCTGACTCAAAATAAGGCCAGATATCCCTGCAGTGACTTGAATGCAGGCTCATCTTGCATCTCCCAAGATGAAAGGATGTCTGAATCCCCTGTGGAGACCACAGAGAAAGACCTATTTCCCCACCTCATCGCGACCGGAGGCCTCACATTCTTTGAAAACTACAGAGGTACGTGGAGATCAGTGCCTCTAAAGGAGACGATGCTTGACTTCTCGTGAAACTTGATAGGAGTCCCAGGATTCCTGTGCCACGTGGAAAGGGACCCTTTGTCTCCCGCCTCAGCTGGAGAGGCGTCCCAATTGCCCTGCCAAGCCTCGAGGAGAATCCCGAGTTGTCCCTCGCAACTAGGCAGGAGTCCTGACGTCGTTGAAGAAATACGTGGGTGGAAGGGCTGTCCCCGTCGTAACTCGAGAATATACCCTAGGTTCCCGCCGCAACTCGAGAAAAACCATGAGACTTCCCCCTCGCCGTTAGATGAGGCCCGATTCCCCTGCACTGCGTGCAGAGCAATTCCGTGTTGCACATCACACATGAAAGGAGCCTTGATTTCCTTGATGTCACTCCAGAGAAACCCCAAGAACACTGTTTCAAGGCTAGAGGGATCCTGAGGTCACTGTAGCAACAAGAAAGAGCTCCATGGACCAAAAATCAACTCGAGATGAGAGGTTAGTCCCTGGCTTCGACTCCAGAGGAATACCACCTAACCACAAGCACCTCAAGAGGAGGCTTCTCTCAGCTCTAGGTATGTGAGAGGGACCCTGAGCTTGCAGCCTCAAGTGGAATGGACACCGCGATGCCCTGACTCGAAATAAGGCCGGATATCCCTGCAGTGACTTGAATGCAGGCTCGTCTTGCATCTCCCAAGACGAAAGGATGTCTGAATCCCCTGTGGAGACCACAGAGAAAGACCTAGTTCCCCACCTCATCGTGACCGGAGGCCTCACATCCTTTGAAAACTCCAGAGGTATGCAGAGATCAGTGCCTCCAAAGGAGACGATGCCTGACTCCTCGTGAAACTTGATAGGAGTCCCAGGATTCCTGTGGCACGTGGAAAGGGACCCTTGGTCTCCCGCCTCAGCTGGACAGGCGTCCCAATTGCCCGGCCAAGCCTCGAGGAGAATCACGAGTTGTCCCTCGCAATTAGGCAGGAGTCCTGACGTCGCCGAACAAACACGTGTGTGGAAGGGCCATCCCCGTCGTAACTCGAAAATAAACCCCAGGATCCCATCGCAACTCGAGAAAAACCATGAGACTTCCCCCTCGCTGCTAGATGAGGCCGGATCCCCTGCACTGCGTGCAGAGCAATTCCGTGTTGCACATCACAAATGAAAGGAGCCTTGATTTCCTTGATGGCACTCCAGAGAAACCCCAAGAACACTGTTTCAAGGCTAGAGGGATCCTGAGGTCACTGTAGCAACACGAAAGAGCTCCGTGGACCAAAAATCAACTCGAGATGAGAGGTTAGTCCCTGGCTTCGACTCCAGAGGAATACCACCTTTCCACAAGCACCTCAAGAGGAGGCTTCTCTCAGCTCTAGGTATGTGAGAGGGACCCTGAGTTTGCGACCTCAAGTGGAATGGACACCGCGATGCCCTGACTCGAAATAAGGCTGGATATCCCTGCAGTGACTTGAATGCAGGCTCGTCTTGCATCTCCCAAGACGAAATTATGTCTGAATACCCTGGGGAGACCACAGAGAAAGAACTAATTCCCCACCTCATCGCGACCGGAGGCCTCACATCCTTTGAAAACTCCAGAGGTACGCGGAGATCAGTGCCTCCAAAGGAGACGATGCCTGACTCCTCGTGAAACTTGATAGCAGTCCCAGGATTCCTGTGGCACGTGGAAAGGGACCCTTGGTCTCCCGCCTCACCTGGAGAGGCGTTTCAAATGCCCTGCCAAGCCTCGAGGAGAATCCCGAGTTGTCCCTCGCAACTAGGCAGGAGTCCTGACGTCGCTGAAAAAACACGTGGGTGGAAGGGCCATCCCCGTCGTAACTCGAGAATATACCCCAGGTTCCCGCCGCAACTCGAGAAAAACCATGAGACTTCCCCCTCGCCGTTAGATGAGGCCCGATTCCCCTGCACTGAATGCAGAGCAATTCCGTGTTGCACATCGAAGATGAAAGGAGCCTTGATTTCCTTGATGGCACTCCACAGAAACCCCAAGAACACTGTTTCAAGGCTAGAGGGATCCTGAGGTCACTGTAGCAACACGAAAGAGCTCCGTGGACCAAAAATCAACTCGAGATGAGAGGGTAGTCCCTGGCTTCAACTCCAGAGGAATACCACCTTACCACAAGCAGCTCAAGAGGAGGCGTCTCTCAGCTCTAGGTATGTGAGAGGGACCCTGAGTTTGCAGCCTCAAGTGGAATGGACACCGCGATGCCCTGACTCGAAATAAGGCCGGATATCCCTGCAGTGACTTGAATGCAGGCTCGTCTTGCATCTCCCAAGATGAAAGGATGTCTGAATCCCCTGTGGAGACCACAGAGAAAGACCTAGTTCCCCACCTCATCGCGACCGGAGGCCTCACATCCTTTGAAAACTCCAAAGGTATGCGGAGATCAGTGCCTCCAAAGGAGACGATGCCTGACTCCTCGAGAAACTTGATAGGAGTCCCAGGATTCCTGTGGCACGTGGAAAGGGACCCTTGGTCTCCCGCCTCAGCTGGAGAGGCGTCCCAATTGCCCTGCCAAGCCTCGAGGAGAATCCCGAGTTGTCCCTCGCAACTAGGCAGGAGTCCTGACGTCGCTGAACTAACACGTGTGTGGAAGGGCCATCCACGTCGTAACTCGAGAATATACCCCAGGTTCCCGCTGCAACTCGAGAAAAACCATGAGACTTCCCCCTCGCCGCAAGATGAGGCCCGATTCCCCTGCACTGCATGCAGAGCAATTAAGTGTTGCACATCACACATGAAAGGAGCCTTGATTTCTTGATGGCACTCCAGAGAAACCCCAAGAACACTGTTTCAAGGCTAGAGGGATCCTGAGGTCACTGTAGCAACATGAAAGAGCTCCGTGGACCAAAAATCAACTCGAGATGAGAGGTTAGTCCCTGGCTTCGACTCCAGAGGAATACCACCTTACCACAAGCACCTCAAGAGGAGGCTTCTCTCAGCTCTAGGTATGTGAGAGGGACCCTGAGTTTGCGGCCTCAAGTGGAATGGACACCGCGATGCCCTGACTCGAAATAAGGCCGGATATCCCTGCAGTGACTTGAATGCAGGCTCGTCTTGCATCTCCCAAGACGAAAGGATGTCTGAATCCCCTGTGGAGACCACAGAGAAAGACCTAGTTCCCCACCTCATCGCGACCGGAGGCCTCAAATCCTTTGAAAACTCCAGAGGTACGCAGAGATCAGTGCCTCCAAAGGAGACGATGCCTGACTCCTTATGAAACTTGATAGGAGCCCCAGGATTCCTGTGGCACGTGGAACGGGACCCTTGGTCTCCCGCCTCAGCTGGAGAGGCGTCCCAATTGCCCTGCCAAGCCTCGAGGAGAATCCCGAGTTGTCCCTCGCAACTAGGCAGGAGTCCTGACGTCGCCGAACACACACGTGGGTGGAAGTGCCATCCCCGTCGTAACTCGAGAATATACCCCAGGTTCCCGCCGCAACTCGAGAAAAACCATGAGACTTCCCCCTCGCCGCGAGATGAGGCCTGATTCCCCTGCACTGCGTGCAGAGCAATTCCATGTTGCACATCACACATGAAAGGAGCCTTGATTTCCTTGATGGCACTCCATAGAAACCCCAAGAACACTGTTTCAAGGCTAGAGGGATCCTGAGGTCACTGAAGCAACCCGAAAGAGCTCCGTGGACCAAGAATCAACTCGAGATGAGAGGTTAGTCCCTGGATTCGACTCCTGAGGAATACCACCTTATTACAAGTACATCAAGAGTAGGCTTCTGTCTGCTCTAGGTATGTGAGAGGGACCCTGAGTTTGCGGCCTCAAGTGGAAAGGACACCACGATGCCCTGACTCGAAATAAGTCCGGATATTCCTGCAGTGACTTGAATCCAGGCTCGTTTTGCATCTCACAAGACGAAATGATGTCTGAATCCCCTGTGGAGACCACAGGGAAAGACCTAGTTCCCCACCTCATCGCGACCGGAGGCCTCACATTCTTTGAAAACTCCAGAGGTACGCGGAGATCAGTGCTTCCAAAGGAGACGATGCCTGACTCCTCGTGAAATTGATAGGAGTCCCAGGATTCCTGTGGCACGTGGAAAGGGACCCTTGGTCTCCCGCCTCAGCTGGAGAGGCGTCCCAATTGCCCTGCCAAGCCTCGAGGAGAATCCCGAGTTGTCCCTCGCAACTAGGCAGGAGTCCTGACGTCGCTGAAGAAACACGTGGGTGGAAGGGCCATCCCCGTCATAACTCGAGAATACACCCCAGGTTCCCGCCGCAACTCGAGAAAAACCATGAGACTTCCCCCTCGCCGTTAGATGAGGCCCGATTCCCCTGCACTGAATGCAGAGCAATTCCGAGTTGCACATCGAAGATGAAAGGAGCCTTGATTTCCTTGATGGCACTCCACAGAAACCCCAAGAACACTGTTTCAAGGCTAGAGGGATCCTGAGGTCACTGTAGCAACACGAAAGAGCTCCGTGGACCAAAAATCAACTCGAGATGAGAGGGTAGTCCCTGGCTTCGACTCCAGAGGAATACCACCTTACCACAAGCACCTGAAGAGGAGGCTTCTCTCAGCTCTAGGTTTGGGAGAGGGACCCTGAGTTTGCGGCCTCAAGTGGAATGGACACCGCGATGCCCTGACTCGAAATAAGGCCAGATATCTCTGCAGTGACTTGTATGCCAGCTCGTCTTGCATCTCCCAAGAGGAAAGGATGTCTGAATCCCCTGTGGAGACCACAGAGAAAGACCTAGTTCCCCACCTCATCGCGACCGGAGGCCTCAAATCCTTTGAAAACTCCAGAGGTACGCGGAGATCAGTGCCTCCAAAGGAGACGATGCCTGACTCCTCATGAAACTTGATAGGAGCCCCAGGATTCCTGTGGCACGTGGAACGGGACCCTTGGTCTCCCGCCTCAGCTGGAGAGGCGTCCCAAATGCCCTGCCAAGCCTCGAGGAGAATCCCGAGTTGTCCCTCGCAACTAGGCAGGAGTCCTGACGTCGCTGAACACACACGTGGGTGGAAGGGCCATCCCCGTCGTAACTCGAGAATATTCCCCAGGTTCCCGCCACAACTCGAGTAAAACCATGAGACTTCCCCCTCGCCGCGAGATGAGCTCCGATTCCCCTGCACTGTGTGCAGAGCAATTCCGTGTTGCACATCACACATGAAAGGAGCCTTTATTTCCTTGATGGCACTCCAGAGAAACCCCAAGAACACTGTTTCAAGGCTAGAGGATCCTGTGGTCACTGAAGCAACCCGAAAGAGCTCCGTGGACCAAGAATCAACTCGAGATGAGAGGTTAGTTCCTAGCTTCGACTCCAGAGGAATACCACCTTACCACAAGCACATCAAGAGGAGGCTTCTCTCTGGTCTAGGTATGTGAGAGGGACCCTGAGTTTGCGGCCTCAAGTGGAATGGACACTGCGATGCCCTGACTCGAAATAAGGCCGGATATCCCTGCAGTGACTTCAATCCAGGCTCGTTTTGCATCTCCCAAGACGAAAGGATGTCTGAATCCCCTGTGGAGACCACAGAGAAAGACCTAGTTCCCCACCTCATCACGACCGGAGGCCTCACATCCTTTGAAAATTCCAGAGGTACACGGAGATCAGTGCCTCCAAAGAAGACGATGCCTGACTCCTCGTGAAACTTGATAGGAGTCCCAGGATTCCTGTGGCACGTGGAAAGGGACACTTGGTCTCCCGCCTCAGCTGGAGATGCGTCCCAATTGCCCTGCCAAGCCTCGAGGAGAATCCCGAGTTGTCCCTCGCAACTAGGCAGGAGTCCTGACGTCGCTGAACAAACACGTGGGTGGAAGGGCCATCCCCGACGTAACTCGAGAATATACCCTAGGTTCCCACCGCAACTCGAGGAAAACCATGAGACTTCCCCCTCGCCGCGAGATGAGGCCCGATTTCCCTGCACTGTGTGCAGAGCAATTCCGTGTTGCACATCACACATGAAAGGAGCCTTGATTTCCTTGATGGCACTCCAGAGAAACCCCAAGAACACTGTTTCAAGGCTAGAGGATACTGAGGTCACTGAAGCAACCCGAAAGAGCTCCGTGGACCAAGAATCAACTCAAGATGAGAGGTTAGTCCCTGGCTTCGACTCCTGAGGAATACCACCTTACCACAAGCACATCAAGAGGAGGCTTCTCTCTGGTCTAGGTATGTGAGGGGTACCCTGAGTTTGCGGCCTCAAGTGGAATGGACACCGTGATGCCTTGACTCGAAATAAGGCCGGATATCCCTACAGTGACATGGATCCAGGCTCGTTTTGCATCTCCCAAGACGAAAGGATGTCTGAATCCCCTGTGGAGACCACAGAGAAAGACCTAGTTCCCCACCTCATCGCGACCGGAGGCCTCACATCCTTTGAAAACTCCAGAGGTACGCGGAGATCAGTGCCTCCAAAGGAGACGATGCCTGACTCCTCGTGAAACGTGATAGGAGTCCCAGGATTCCTGTGGCACGTGGAAAGGGACCCTTGGTCTCCCGCCTCAGCTGGAGATGCGTCCCAATTGCCCTGCCAAGCCTCGAGGAGAATCCCGAGTTGTCCCTCGCAACTAGGCAGGAGTCCTGACGTCGCTGAAGAAATACGTGGGTGGAAGGGCCATCCCCGTCGTAACTCGAGAATATTCCCCAGGTTCCCGCCGCAACTCGAGAAAAACCATGAGACTTCCCCCTCGCCGCGAGATGAGGCCTGATTCCCCTGCACTGCGTGCAGAGCAATTCCGTGTTGCACATCACACATGAAAGGAGCCTTGATTTCCTTGATGGCACTCCAGAGAAACCCCAAGAACACTGTTTCAAGGCTACAGGGATCCTGAGGTCACTGTAGCAACATGAAAGAGATCCGTGGACCAAAAATCAACTCGAGATGAGAGGTTAGTCCCTGGCTTCGACTCCAGAGGAATACCACCTTACCAAAAGCACCTCAAGAGGAGGCTTCTCTCAGCTCTAGGTATGTGAGAGGGACCCTGAGTTTGCGGCCTCAAGTGGAATGGACACCGCGATGCCATGACTCAAAATAAGGCCAGATAACCCTGCAGTGACTTGAATGCAGGCTCATCTTGCATCTCCCAAGACGAAAGGATGTCTGAATCCCCTGTGGAGACCACAGAGAAAGACCTAGTTCCCCACCTCATCGCGACCTGAGGCCTCACATCCTTTGAAAACTCCAGAGGTACGCGGAGATCAGTGCCTCCAAAGGAGACGATGCCTGACTCCTCGTGAAACTTGATAGGAGTCCCAGGATTCCTGTGGCACGTGGAAAGGGACCCTTGGTCTCCCGCCTCAGCTGGAGAGGCGTCCCAATTGCCCTGCCAAGCCTCGAGGAGAATCCCGAGTTGTCCCTCGCAACTAGGCAGGAGTCCTGACGTCGTTGAAGAAATACGTGGGTGGAAGGGCCGTCCCCGTCGTAACTCGAGAATATACCCCAGGTTCCCGCCGCAACTCGAGAAAAACCATGAGACTTCCCCCTCGCCGTGAGATGAGGCCCGATTTCCCTGCACTGCGTGCAGAGCAATTCCGTGTTGCACATCACACATGAAACGAGCCTTGATTTCCTTCATGGCACTCCAGAGAAACCCCAAGAACACTGTTTAAAGGCTAGAGGTATCCTGAGGTCACTGTAGCAACACGAAAGAGCTCGGTGGACCAAAAATCAACTCGAGATGAGAGGTTAGTCTCTGGCTTCGACTCCAGAGGAATACCACCTTACCACAAGCAGCTCAAGAGGAGGCGTCTCTCAGCTCTATGTATGTGAGAGGGACCCTGAGTTTGCAGCCTCAAGTGGAATGGACACCGGGATGCCCTGAGTCGAAATAAGGCCGGATATCCCTGCAGTGACTTGAATGCAGGCTCGTCTTGCATCTCCCAAGACGAAAGGATGTCTGAATCCCTTGTGGAGACCACAGAGAAAGACCTAGTTCCCCACCTCATCGCGACCGGAGGCCTCACATCCTTTGAAAACTCCAAAGGTATGCGGAGATCAGTGCCTCCAAAGGAGACGATTCCTGACTCCTCGAGAAACTTGATAGGAGTCCCAGGATTCCTGTGGCACGTGGAAAGGGACCCTTGGTCTCCCGCCTCAGCTGGAGAGGCGTCCCAATTGCCCTGCCAAGCCTCGAGGAGAATCCCGAGTTGTCCCTCGCAACTAGGCAGGAGTCCTGACGTCGCTGAACAAACACGTGTGTGGAAGGGCCATCCCCGTCGTAACTCGAGAATATACCCCAGGTTCCCGCTGCAACTCGAGAAAAACCATGAGACTTCCCCCTCGCCGCGAGATGAGGCCCGATTCCCCTGCACTGCCTGCATAGCAATTAAGTGTTGCACATCACACATGAAAGGAGCCTTGATTTCCTTGATGGCACTCCAGAGAAACCCCAAGAACACTGTTTCAAGGCTAGAGGGATCCTGAGGTCACTGTAGCAACATGAAAGAGCTCCGTGGACCAAAAATCAACTCGAGATGAGAGGTTAGTCCCTGGCTTCGACTCCAGAGGAATACCACCTTACCACAAGCACCTCAAGAGGAGGCTTCTCTCAGCTCTAGGTATGTGAGAGGGACCCTGAGTTTGCGGCCTCAAGTGGAATGGACACCGCGATGCCCTGACTCGAAATAAGGCCAGATATCCCTGCAGTGACTTGAATGCATGCTCGTCTTGCATCTCCCAAGATGAAAGGATGTCTGAATCCCCTGTGGAGTCCACAGAGAAAGACCTAGTTCCCCACCTCATCGTGACCGGAGGCCTCACATCCTTTGAAAACTCCAGAGTTACGCGGAGATCAGTGCCTCTAAAGGAGACGATGCTTACTCCTCGTGAAACTTGATAGGAGTCCCAGGATTCCTGTGACACGTGGAAAGGGACCCTTGGTCTCCCGCCTCAGCTGGAGAGGCGTCCCAATTGCCCTGCCAAGCCTCGAGGAGAATCCCGAGTTGTCCCTCGCAACTAGGCAGGAGTCCTGACGTCGCTGAACAAACACGTGGGTGGAAGGGCCATCCCCGTCGTAACTAGAGAATATACCCCAGGTTCCCGCCGCAACTCGAGAAAAACCATGAGACTTCCCCCTCGCCGCGAGATGAGGCCCGATTCCCCTGCACTGCGTGCAGAGCAATTCCATGTTGCACATCACACATGAAAGGAGCCTTGATTTCCTTGATGGCACTTCAGAGAAACCCCAAGAACACTGTTTCAAGGCTAGAGGGACCCTGAGGTCACTGATCAACCCGAAAGAGCTCCGTGGACCAAGAATCAACTCGAGATGAGAGGTTAGTCCCTGGATTCGACTCCTGAGGAATACCACCTTATTACAAGCACATCAAGAGGAGGCTTCTCTCTGGTCTAGGTATGTGAGGGGGACCCTGAGTTTGCGGCCTCAAGTGGAATGGACACCGCGATGCCTTGACTCGAAATAAGGCCGGATATCCTTACAGTGACATGGATCCAGGCTCGTTTTGCATCTCCCAAGACGAAAGGATGTCTGAATCCCCTGTGGAGACCACAGAGAAAGACCTAGTTCCCCACCTCATCGCGACCGGAGGCCTCACATCCTTTGAAAACTCCAGAGGTACGCGGAGATCAGTGCCTCCAAAGGAGACGATGCCTGACTCCTCGTGAAACGTGATAGGAGTCCCAGGATTCCTGTGGCACGTGGCAAGGGACCCTTGGTCTCCCGCCTCAGCTGGAGAGGCGTCCCAATTGCCCTGCCAAGCCTCGAGGAGAATCCCGAGTTGTCCCTCGCAACTAGGCAGGAGTCCTGACGTCGCTGAAGAAATATGTGGGTGGAAGGGCCATCCCCGTCGTAACTCGAGAATATTCCCCAGGTTCCCGCCGCAACTCGAGAAAAACCATGAGACTTCCCCCTCGCCGCGAGATGAGGCCTGATTCCCCTGCACTGCGTGCAGAGCAATTCCGTGTTGCACATCACACATGAAAGGAGCCTTGATTTCCTTGATGGCACTCCAGAGAAACCCCAAGAACACTGTTTCAAGGCTACAGGGATCCTGAGATCACTGTAGCCACATGAAAGAGCTCCGTGGACCAAAAATCAACTCGAGATGAGAGGTTAGTCCCTGGCTTCGACTCCAGAGGAATACCACCTTACCAAAAGCACCTCAAGAGGAGGCTTCTCTCAGCTCTAGGTATGTGAGAGGGACCCTGAGTTTGCGGCCTCAAGTGGAATGGACACCGCGATGCCATGACTCAAAATAAGGCCAGATAACCCTGCAGTGACTTGAATGCAGGCTCATCTTGCATCTCCCAAGACGAAAGGATGTCTGAATCCCCTGTGGAGACCACAGAGAAAGACCTAGTTCCCCACCTCATCGCGACCGGAGGCCTCACATCCTTTGAAAACTCCAGAGGTACGCGGAGATCAGTGCCTCCAAAGGAGACGATGCCTGACTCCTCGTGAAACTTGATAGGAGTCCCAGGATTCCTGTGGCACGTGGAAAGGGACCCTTGGTCTCCCGCCTCAGCTGGAGAGGCGTCCCAATTGCCCTGCCAAGCCTCGAGGAGAATCCCGAGTTGTCCCTCGCAACTAGGCAGGAGTCCTGACGTCGTTGAAGAAATACGTGGGTGGAAGGGCCGTGCCCGTCGTAACTCGAGAATATACCCCAGGTTCCCGCCGCAACTCGAGAAAAACCATGAGACTTCCCCCTCGCCGTGAGATGAGGCCCGATTTCCCTGCAGTGCGTGCAGAGCAATTCCGTGTTGCACATCACACATGAAACGAGCCTTGATTTCCTTCATGGCACTCCAGAGAAACCCCAAGAACACTGTTTAAAGGCTAGAGGTATCCTGAGGTCACTGTAGCAACACGAAAGAGCTCGTTGGACCAAAAATCAACTCGAGATGAGAGGTTAGTCTCTGGCTTCGACTCCAGAGGAATACCACCTTACCACAAGCAGCTCAAGAGGAGGCGTCTCTCAGCTCTAGGTATGTGAGAGGGACCCTGAGTTTGCAGCCTCAAGTGGAATGGACACCGGGATGCCCTGAGTCGAAATAAGGCCGGATATCCCTGCAGTGACTTGAATGCAGGCTCGTCTTGCATCTCCCAAGACGAAAGGATGTCTGAATCCCTTGTGGAGACCACAGAGAAAGACCTAGTTCCCCACCTCATCGCGACCGGAGGCCTCACATCCTTTGAAAACTCCAAAGGTATGCGGAGATCAGTGCCTCCAAAGGAGACGATTCCTGACTCCTCGAGAAACTTGATAGGAGTCCCAGGATTCCTGTGGCACGTGGAAAGGGACCCTTGGTCTCCCGCCTCAGCTGGAGAGGCGTCCCAATTGCCTTGCCAAGCCTCGAGGAGAATCCCGAGTTGTCCCTCGCAACTAGGCAGGAGTCCTGACGTCGCTGAACAAACACGTGTGTGGAAGGGCCATCCCCGTAGTAACTCGAGAATATACCCCAGGTTCCCGCTGCAACTCGAGAAAAACCATGAGACTTCCCCCTCGCCGCGAGATGAGGCCCGATTCCCCTGCACTGCCTGCATAGCAATTAAGTGTTGCACATCACACATGAAAGGAGCCTTGATTTCCTTGATGGCACTCCAGAGAAACCCCAAGAACACTGTTTCAAGGCTAGAGGGATCCTGAGGTCACTGTAGCAACATGAAAGAGCTCCGTGGACCAAGAATCAACTCGAGATGAGAGGTTAGTCCCTGGCTTCGACTCCAGAGGAATACCACCTTACCACAAGCACCTCAAGAGGAGGCTTCTCTCAGCTCTAGGTATGTGAGAGGGACCCTGAGTTTGCGGCCTCAAGTGGAATGGACACCGCGATGACCTGACTCGAAATAAGGCCAGATATCCCTGCAGTGACTTGAATGCAGGCTCGTCTTGCATCTCCCAAGATGAAAGGATGTCTGAATCCCCTGTGGAGTCCACAGAGAAAGACCTAGTTCCCCACCTCATCGTGACCGGAGGCCTCACATCCTTTGAAAACTCCAGAGTTACGCGGAGATCAGTGCCTCTAAAGGAGACGATGCTTACTCCTCGTGAAACTTGATAGGAGTCCCAGGATTCCTGTGACACGTGGAAAGGGACCCTTGGTCTCCCGCCTCAGCTGGAGAGGCGTCCCAATTGCCCTGCCAAGCCTCGAGGAGAATCCCGAGTTGTCCCTCGCAACTAGGCAGGAGTCCTGACGTCGCTGAACAAACACGTGGGTGGAAGGGCCATCCCCGTCGTAACTAGAGAATATACCCCAGGTTCCCGCCGCAACTCGAGAAAAACCATGAGACTTCCCCCTCGCCGCGAGATGAGGCCCGATTCCCCTGCACTGCGTGCAGAGCAATTCCATGTTGCACATCACACATGAAAGGAGCCTTGATTTCCTTGATGGCACTTCAGAGAAACCCCAAGAACACTGTTTCAAGGCTAGAGGGACCCTGAGGTCACTGATCAACCCGAAAGAGCTCCGTGGACCAAAAATCAACTCGAGATGAGAGGTTAGTCCCTGGATTCGACTCCTGAGGAATACCACCTTATTACAAGCACATCAAGAGTAGGCTTCTCTCTGCTCTAGGTATGTGAGAGGGACCCTGAGTTTGCGGCCTCAAGTGGAAAGGACACCACGATGCCCTGACTCGAAATAAGGCCGGATATTCCTGCAGTGACATGAATCCTGGCTCGTTTTGCATCTCCCAAGATGAAAGGATGTCTGAATCCCCTGTGGAGACCACAGAGAAAGACCTAGTTCCCCACCTCATCGCGACCGGAAGCCTCACATCCTTTGAAACCTCCAGAGGTACGCGGAGATCAGTGCCTCCAAAGGAGACGATGCCTGACTCCTCGTGAAACTTGATAGGAGTCCCAGGATTCCTGTGGCACGTGGAAAGGGACCCTTGGTCTCCCGCCTCAGCTGGAGAGGCGTCCCAATTGCCCTGCCAAGCCTCGAGGAGAATCCCGAGTTGTCCTTCGCAACTAGGCAAGAGTCCTTACGTCGGTGAAGAAACACGTGGGTGGAAGGGCCATCCCCGTCGTAACTCGAGAATATACCCCAGGTTCCCGCCGCAACTCGACAAAAACCATGAGACTTCCCCGTCGCCGCGAGATGAGGCCCGATTCCCCTGCACTGCGTGCAGAGTAATTCCGTGTTGCACATCACACATGAAAGGAGCCTTGATTTCCTTGATGGCACTCCAGAGAAACCCCAAGAACACTGTTTCAAGGCTAGAGGGATTCTGAGGTCACTGTAGCAACACGAAAGAGCTCGGTGGACCAAAAATCAACTCGAGATGAGAGGTTAGTCCCTGGCTTCAACTCCAGAGGAATACCACCTTACCACAAGCAGCTCAAGAGCAGGCGTCTCTCAGCTCTAGGTATGTGAGAGGGACCCTGAGTTTGCAGCCTCAAGTGGAATGGACACCGCGATGCCCTGAGTCGAAATAAGGCCGGATATCCCTGCAGTGACTGGAATGCAGGCTCGTCTTGCATCTCCCAAGACGAAAGGATGTCTGAATCCCCTGTGGAGACCACAGAGAAAGACCTAGTTCCCCACCTCATCGCGACCGGAGGCCTCACATCCTTTGAAAATTCCAGAGGTACGCGGAGATCAGCGCCTCCAAAGGAGACGATGCCTGACTCCTCATGAAACTTGATAATAGTCCCAGGATTCCTGTGGCACATGGAACGGGACACTTGGTCTCCCGCCTCAGCGGGAGAGGCGTCCCAATTGCCCTGCCAAGCATCGAGGAGAATCCCGAGTTGTCCCTTGCAACTAGGCAGGAGTTCTGCCGTCGCTGAACAAACACGTGTGTGGAAGGGACATCCCCGTCGTAACTCGAGAATATACCACAGGTTCCCGCCGCAACTCGAGAAAAACCATGAGACTTCCCCCTCGCCGCGAGATGAGGCCCGATTCCCCTGCACTGCGTGCAGAGTAATTCCGTGTTGCACATCACACATGAAAGGAGCCTTGATTTTCTTGATGGCACTCCAGAGAAACCCTAAGAACACCGTTTCAAGGCTACAGGGATCCTGAGGTCTCTGTAGCAACACGAAAGAGCTCCGTGGACCAAGAATCAACTCGAGATGAGAGGTTAGTCCCTGGCTTCGACTCCAGAGGTATACCACCTTACCACAAGCACCTTAATAGAAGGCTTCTCTCAGCTCTAGGTATGTGAGAGGGACCCTGAGTTTGCGGCCTCAAGTGGAATGGACACCGCGATGCCCTGACTCGAAATAAGGCCGCATATCCCTGCAGTGACTTGAATGCAGGCTCGTCTGCATCTCCCAAGATGAAAGGATGTCTGAATCCCCTGTGGAGACCCCAGAGAAAGACCTAGTTTCCCACCTCATCGCGACCGGAGGCCTCACATCCTTTGAAAACTACAGAGGTACGCGGAGATCAGTGCCTCCAAAGGAGACGATGCCTGACTCCTCGTGAAAATTGATAGGAGTCCCAGGATTCCTGTGGCACGTGGAAAGGGACCCTTGGTCTCCCGCCTCAGCTGGAGAGGCGTCCCAATTGCCCTGCCAAGGCTCGAGGAGAATCCCGAGTTGTCCCTCGCAACTAGGCAGGAGTCCTGACGTCGCAGAATAAACACGTGGGTGGAAGGGCCATCCCTGTCGTAACTCGTGATTATACCCCAGGTTCCCGCCGCAACTCGAGAAAAACCATGAGACTTCCCCCTCGC
This sequence comes from Cervus elaphus, assembly GCF_910594005.1. Classification (NCBI taxonomy): domain Eukaryota; kingdom Metazoa; phylum Chordata; class Mammalia; order Artiodactyla; family Cervidae; genus Cervus; species Cervus elaphus. Next base: position 1,006,830 of record NC_057845.1, on the reverse strand, counting down.
CGCGAGATGAGGCCCGATTCGCCTGCACTGCGTGCAGAGCAATTCCGTGTTGCACATCACACATGAAAGGAGCCTTGATTTCCTTGATGGCACTCCAGAGAAACCCCAAGAACACTGTTTCAAGGCTAGAGGGATACTGAGGTCACTGTAGCAACACGAAAGAGCTCCGTGGACCAAAAATCAACTCGAGATGAGAGGTTAGTCCCTGGCTTCGACTCGAGAGGAATACCACCTTACCACAATCACCTCAAGAGGAGGCTTCTCTCAGCTCTAGGTATGTGAGAGGGACCCTGAGTTTGCGGCCTCAAGTGGAATGGACACTGCGATGCCCTGACTCGAAATAAGGCCGAATATCCCTGCAGTGACTTGAATGCAGGCTCGTCTTGCATCTGCCAAGATGAAAGGATGTCTGAATCCCCTGTGGAGACCACAGAGAAAGACCTAGTTCTCCACCTCATCGCGACCGGAGGCCTCACATCCTTTGAAAACTCCAGAGGTACGCGGAGATCAGTGCTTCCAAAGGAGACGATGCCTGTCTCCTCGTGAAACTTGTTAGGAGTCCCAGGATTCCTGTGGCACGTGGAAAGGGACCCTTGGTCTCCCGCCTCAGCTGGAGAGGCGTCCCAATTGCCCTGCCAAGCCTCGAGGAGAATCCCGAGTCGTCCCTCGCAACTAGGCAGGAGACCTGACGTCGCTAAACAAACATGTGGTGGAAGGGCCATCCCCGTCGTAACTCCAGAATATATTCCAGGTTCCCGCCGCAACTCGAGAAAAACCATGAGACTTCCCCCCCGCCGCGAGATGAGGCCCGATTCCCCTGCACTGCGTGCAGAGCAATTCCGTGTTGCACATCACACATGAAAGGAGCCTTGATTTCCTTGATGGCACTCTAGAGAAACCCCAGGAACACTGTTTCCAGGCTAGAGGGATCCTGAGGTCACTGTAGCAACACAAAAGAGGTCCGTGGACCAAGAATCAACTCGAGATGAGAGGTTAGTCTCTGGCTTCGACTCCAGAGGAATACCACCTTACCACAAGCACCTCAAGAGGAGGCTTCTCTCAGCTCTAGGTATGTGAGAGGGACCCTGAGTTTGCGGCCTCAACTGGAATGGACACCGCGATGCCCTGACTCGAAATAAGGCTGGATATCCCTGCAGTGACTTGAATGCAGGCTCGTCTTGCATCTCCCAAGACGAAAGGATGTCTGAATCCCCTGTGGAGACCACAGAGAAAGACCTAGTTCCCCACCTCATCGCGACCGGAGGCCTCACATCCTTTGAAAACTCCAGAGGTACGCGGAGATCAGTGCCTCCAAAGGAGACGATGCCTGACTCCTCGTGAAACTTGATAGGAGTCCCAGGATTCCTGTGGCACGTGGAAGGGGACACTTGGTCTCACGCCTCAGCTGGAGAGGCGTCCCAATTGCCCTGCCAAGCCTCGAGGAGAATCCCGAGTTGTCCCTCGCAACTAGGCAGGAGTCCTGACGTCGTTGAACAAACACGTGGGTGGAAGGGCCATCCCCGTCGTAACTCGAGAATATACCCCAGGTTCCCACCGCAACTCGAGAAAAACCATGAGACTTCCCCCTCGCCACGAGATGAGGCCCGATTCCCCTGCACTGCGTGCAGAGCAATGCTGTGTTGCACATCACACATGAAAGGAGCCTTTATTTCCTTGATGGCACTCCAGAGAAACCCCAAGAACACTGTTTCAAGGCTAGAGGGATCCTGAGGTCACTGCAGCAACACGAAAGAGCTCTGTGGACCAAAAATCAACTCGAGATGAGAGGTTAGTCCCTGGCTTCTACTCCAGAGGAATACCTCCTTACCACAAGCACCTCAAGAGGAGGCTTCTCTCAGCTCTAGGTATGTGAGAGGTACCCTGAGTTTGCGGCCTCAAGTGGAATGGACACTGCGATGCCCTGACTCGAAATAAGGCTGGATATCCCTGCAGTGACTTGAATGCAGGCTCGTCTTGCATCTTCCAAGACGAAAGGATGTCTGAATCCCCTGTGGAGACCACAGAGAAAGACCTATTTCCCCACCTCATCGCGACCGGAGGCCTCACATCCTTTGAAAATTCCAGAGGTACACGGAGATCAGTGCCTCCAAAGGAGACGATGCCTGACTCCTCGTGAAACTTGATAGGAGTCCCCGGATTCCTGTGGCACCTGGAAAGGGACCCTTGGTCTCCCCCCTCAGCTGGAGAGGCGTCCCAATTGCCCTGCCAAGCCTGGAGGAGAATCCCGAGTTGTCCCTCACAACTAAGCAGGAGTCCTGACTTCGCTGAACAAACACGTGGGTGGAAGGGCCATCCCCGTCGTAACTCGAGAATATACCCCAGGTTCCCGCCGCAACTCGAGAAAAACCATGAGACTTCCCCCTCGCCGTGAGATGAGGCACGATTCCCCTGTACTGCGTGCAGAGCAATTCCGTGTTGCACATCACACATGAAAGGAGCCTTGATTTCCTTGATGGCACTCCAGAGAAACCCCAAGAACACTGTTTCAAGGCTAGAGGGATACTGAAGTCACTGTAGCAACACGAAAGGGCTCCGTGGACCAAGAATCAACTCGAGATGAGGGGTTAGTCCCTGGCTTCGACTCCAGAAGAATACCACCTTACCACAAGCACCTCAAGAGGAGGCTTCCCTCAGCTCTAGGTATGTGAGAGGGACCCTGAGTTTGCGGCTTCAAGTGGAATGGACACTGCGATGCCCTGACGCGAAATAAGGCCGAATATCCCTGCGTGACTTGAATGCAGGCTCGTCTTGTATCTGCCAAGATGAAAGGATGTCTGAATCCCCTGTGGAGAACACAGAGAAAGAACTTGTTCTCCACCTCATCGCGACCGGAGTCCTCACATCCTTTGAAAACTCCAGAGGTACTCGGAGATCAGTGCCTCCAAAGCAGATGATCCCTGACTCCTCGTGAAACTTGATAGGAGTCACAGGATTCCTGTGGCACGTGGAAAGGGACCCTTGGTTTCCCGCCTCAGCTGGAGAGGCGTCCCAATTGCCCTGCCAAGCCTCGAGGAGAATCCCGAGTTGACCCTCGCAACTAGGTAGGAGTCCTGACGTGCCTGAACAAACACGTGGGTGGAAGGGCAATCCCCGTCGTAACTCGGGAATATACCCCAGGTTCCCGCCGCAACTCGAGAAAAACCATGAGACTTCCCCGTCGCCGCGAGATGAGGCCCGATTCCCCTGCACTGCGTGCAGAGCAATTCCGTGTTGCACATCACACATGAAAGGAGCCTTGATTTCCTTGATGGCACTCCACAGAAACCCCAAGAACACTGTTTCAAGGCTAGAGGGATCCTGAGGTCACTGTAGCCACACGAAAGAGCTCCGTGGACCAAAAATCAACTCGAGATGAGAGGTTAGTCCCGGGCTTCGACTCCAGAGGAACAACATCTTACCATAAGCACCTCAAGAGTAGGCTTCTCTCAGCTCTAGGTATGTGAGAGGGACCCTGAGTTAGCGGCCTCAAGTGGAATGGACACCGCGATGCCCTGACTCCAAATAAGGCCGAATATCCCTGCAGTGACTTGAATGCAGGCTCGTCTTGCATCTCCCAACACGAAAGGATGTGTGAATCCCCTGTGGAGACCACAGAGAAAGACCTAGTTCCCCACCTCATCGCGACCGGAGGCCTCACATCCTTTGAAAACTCCAGAGGTACGCGGAGATCAGTGCCTCCAAAGGAGACGATGCCTGACTCCACGTGAAACTTGATAGGAGTCCCAGGATTCCTGTGGCACGTGGAAAGGGACCCTTGGTCTCCCGCCTCAGCTGGAGAGGCGTCCCAATTGCCCTGCCAAGCCTCGAGGAGAATCCCGAGTTGTCCCTCGCAACTAGGCAGGAGTCCTGACGTCGCTAAACAAACACGTGGGTGGAAGGGCCATCCCCGTCATAACTCGAGAATATACCCCAGGTTCCCACCGCAACTCGAGAAAAACCATGAGACTTCCCCTCGCCGCAAAATGAGGCCCGATAGCCTGCACTGCGGGCAGAGCAATTCCGTGTTGCACATCACACATGAAAGGAGCCTTGATTGCCTTGATAGCACTCCAGAGAAACTCCAAGAACACTGTTTTAAGGCTAGAGGGATTCTGATGTCACTGCAGCAACACGAAAGAGCTCCGTGGACCAAAAATCAACTCGAGATGAGAGGTTAGTCCCTGGCTTCGACTCCAGAGGAATACCACCTTACCACAAGCACCTCAAGAGGAGGCTTCTCTCAGCTCTAGCTATGTGAGAGGGACCCTGAGTTTGTGGCCTCAAGTGGAATGAACACCGCGACGCCCTGACTCGAAATAAGGCTGGATATCCCTGCAGTGACTTGAATGCAGGCTCGTCTTGCATCTCCCAAGACGAAAGGATGTCTGAATCCCCTCTGGAGACCACAGAGAAAGACCTAGTTCCCCACCTCATCTCGACCGGAGGCCTCACATCCTTTGAAAACTCCAGAGGTACGTGGAGATCAGTGCCTCCAAAGGAGACGATGTCTGACTCCTCGTGAAACTTGATAGGAGTCCCAGGATTCCTGTGGCACGTGGAAAGGGACCCTTGGTTTCCCGCCTCAGCTGGAGAGGCGTCCAAATTGCCCTGCCAAGCCTCGAGGAGAATCCCGAGTTGTCCCTCGCAACTAGGCAGGAGTCTTGACGTCGCTGAACAAACACGTGGGTGGAAGGGCCATCCCTGTCGTAACTCGAGAATATACCCCAGGTTCACGCCGCAACTCGAGAAAAACCATGAGACTTCCCCCTCTTCGCGAGATGAGGCCCGAGTCCCCTGCACTGCGTGCAGAGCAATTCCGTGCTTCACATCACACATGAAAGGAGCCTTGATTTCCTTGATGGAACTCCAGAGAAACCCCAAGAACACTGTTTCAAGGCTAGAAGGATACTGAGGTCACTGTAGCAACACGAAAGAGCTCCGTGGACCAAAATTCAACTCGAGATGAGAGGTTAGTCCCTGGCTTCGACTCCAGAGGAATACCACCTTACCACAAGCACCTCAAGAGGAGGCTTCTCTCAGCTCTAGGTATGTGAGAGGGACCCTGAGTTTGCGGCCTCAAGTGGAATGGACACCGCGATGCCCTGACTCGAAATCAGGCCTGTTATCCCTGCAGTGACTTGAATGCAGGCTCGTCTTGCATTTCCCAAGATGAAAGGATGTCTGAATCCCCTGTGGAGACCACAGAGAAAGACCTAGTTCCCCATCTCATCGCGACCAGAGGCCTCACATCCTTTGAAAACTCCAGAGGTACGCGGAGATCAGTGCCTCCAAAGGAGACGATGCCTGACTCCTCGTGAAATTTGATAGGAGTCCCAGGATTACTGTGGCACGTGGAAAGAGACACTTGGTCTCCCGCCTCATCTGGAGAGGCGTAACAATTGCCCTGCCAAGCCTGGAGGAGAATCCCGAGTTGTCCCTCGCAACTAGGCAGGAGTCCTGCCGTCACTGAACAAACTCGTGTGTGGGAGGGCCATTCCCGTCGTAACTCGAGAATATACCCCAGGTTCCCAACGCAATTCGAGAAAAACCATGAGCCTTCCCCCTCGCCGCGAGATGAGGCCCGATTCAGCTGCACTGCGTGCAGAGCAATTCCGTGTTGCACATCACACATGAAAGGAGCCTTGATTTCCTTGATGGCACGCCAGAGAAACCCCAAGAACACTGTTTCAAGGCTAGAGGGATCCTGAGGTCACTGTAGCAACACGAAAGAGCTCCGTGGACCAAAAATCAACTCGAGATGAGAGGTTAGTCCCTGGCTTCGACTCCAGAGGAATACCACCTTACCACAAGCACCTCAAGAGGAGGCTTCTCTCAGCTCTAGGTATGTGAGAGGGACCCTGAGTTTGCGGCCTCAAGTGGAATGGACACCGCGATGCCCTGATTCGAAATAAGGCCGGATATCCCTGCAGTGACTTGAATACAGGCTCGTCTTGCATCTCCCAAGACGAAAGGATGTCTGAATCCCCTGTGGAGACCACAGAGAAAGATCTAGTTCCCCACCTCATCGTGACCGGAGGCCTCACATCCTTTGAAAACTCCAGAGGTACGTGGAGATCAGTGCCTCCAATGGAGACGATGCCTGACTCCTCGTGAAACTTGATAGGAGTCACAGGATCCCTGTGGCACGTGGAAAGGGACCCTTGGTCTCCCGCCTCAGCTGGAGAGGCGTCCCAATTGCCCTGCCAAGCCTCGAGGAGTATCCCGAGTTGTCCCTCGCAATTAGGCAGGAGTCCTGACGTCGCTGAAGAAACACGTGTGTGGGAAGACCATCCCCATCGTAACTCGAGAATATACCCTAGGTTCCCGCCGCAACTCGAGAAAAACCATGAGACCTCGCCCTCGCCGCAAAATGAGGCCCGATACCCTGCACTGCGTGCAGAGCAATTCCGTGTTGCACATCACACATGAAAGGAGCCTTGATTTCCTTGATGGAACTCCAGAGAAACCCCAAGAACACTGTTGCAAGGCTAGAGGGATCCTGATGTCACTGTAGCAACACGAAAGAGCTCCGTGGACCAAAAATCAACTCGAGATGAGAGGTTACTCCCTGGCTTCGACTCCAGAGGAATACCACCTTACCACAAGCACCTCAAGAGGAGGCTTCTCTCAGCTCTAGGTATGTGAGAGGGACCCGGAGTTTGCGGCCTCAAGTGGAATGGACCCCACGATGCCCTGACTCGAAATAAGGCCGGATATCCCTGCGGTGACTTGAATGCAGGCTCGTCTTGCATCTCCCAAGACGAAAGGATGTCTGAATCCCCTGTGGAGACCACAGGGAAAGACCTAGTTCCCTACCTCATGGCGACTGGAGGCCTCACATCCTTTGAAAACTCCAGAGGTACGCGGAGATCAGTGCCTCCAAAGGAGACGATGCCTGACTCCTCGTGAAACTTGATAGGAGTCCCAGGATTCCTGTGGCACGTGGAAAGGGACCCTTGGTCTCCCGCCTCAGCTGGAGAGGCGTCCCAATTGCCCTGCCAAGCCTCGAGGAGAATCCCGAGTTGTCCCTCGCAACTAAGCAGGAGTCCTGACGTCGCTGAACAAACACGTGTGTGGAAGCGCCATTCCCGTCGTAACTTGAGAATATACCCCAGGTTCCCGCCGCAACTCGAGAAAAACCATGAGACTTCTCCCTCGCCGCGAGATGAGGCCCGATTCCCCTGCAGTGCGTGCAGAGCAATTCCGTGTTGCACATCACACATGAAAGGAGCCTTGATTTCCTTGATGGCACTCCAGAGAAACCCCAAGAACACTGTTTCAAGGCTAGAGGGATCCTGAGGTCACTGTAGCAACACGAAAGAGCTCCGTGGACCAAAAATCAACTCGAGATGAGAGGTTAGTCCCTGGCTTCGACTCCAGAGGAATACCACCTTACCACAAGCACCTCAAGAGGAGGCTTCTCTCAGCTCTAGGTATGTGAGAGGGACCCTGATTTTGCGGCCTCAAGTGGAATGGACAACGCGATGCCCTGACTCGAAATAAGGCCGGATATCCCTGCAGTGACTTGAATGCAGGCTCGTCTTGCATCTCCCAAGACGAAAGGATGTCTGAATCCCCTGTGGAGACCACAGAGAAAGACCTAGTTCCCCACCTCATCGCGACTGGAGGCGTCACATCCTTTGAAAACTCCAGAGGTACGCGGAGATCAGTGCCTCCAAAGGAGACGATGCCTGACTCCTCGTGAAACTTGATAGGAGTCCCAGGATTCCTGTGGCACGTGGAAAGGGACCCTTGGTCTCCCGCCTCAGCTGGAGAGGCGTCCCAATTGCCCTGCCAAGCCTCGAGGAGAATCCCGAGTTGTCCCTCGCAACTAGGCAGGAGTCCTGACGTCGCTGAACAAACACGTGGTTGGAAGGGCCATCCCCGTCGTAACTCGAGAATATACCCCAGGTTCCCGCCGCAACTCGAGAAAAACCATGAGACTTCCCCATCGCCGCGAGATGACGCCCGATTCCCCTGCACTGTGTGCAGAGCAATTCCGTGTTGCACATCACACATGAAAGGAGCCTTGATTTCCTTGATGGCACTCCAGAGAAACCCCAAGAACACTGTTGCAAGGCTAGAGGGATCCTGAGGTCACTGTAGCAACACGAAAGAGCTCCGTGGATCAAAAATCAACTCGAGATGAGAGGTTAGTCCCTGGCTTCGACTCCAGAGGAATACCACCTTACCACAAGCACCTCAAGAGGAGGCTTCTCTCAGCTCTAGGTATGTGAGAGGGACCCTGAGTTTGCGGCCGCAAGTGGAATGGACACCGCGATTCCCTGACTCGAAATAATGCCGGATATCCCTGCAGTGACTTGAAAGCAGGCTCGTCTTGCATCTCCCAAGACGAAAGGATATCTGAGTGCCCTGTGGAGACCACAGGGAAAGACCTAGTTCCCTACCTCATGGCGACCGGAGGCCTCACATCCTTTGAAAACTCCAGAGGTACGCGGAGATCAGTGCCTCCAAAGGAGACGATGCCTGACTCCTCATGAAACTTGATAGGTGTCTCAGGATTCCTGTGGCACGTGGAAAGGGACCCTTGGTCTCCCGCCTCAGCTGGAGAGGCGTCCCAATTGCCCTGCCAAGCCTCGAGGGGAATCCCGAGTTGTCCCTCGCAACTAGGCAGGAGTCCTGACGTCGCTGAACAAACACGTGGGTGGAAGGGCCATCCCTGTCGTAACTCGAGAATATACCTCAGGTTCCCGCCGCAACTGGAGAAAAACCAAGAGACTTCCCCCTCGCCCTGAGATGAGGCCAGATTCCCCTGCACTGTGTGCAGAGCAATTCCGTGCTGCACATCACACATGAAAGGAGCCTTGATTTCCTTGATGGCACTCCAGAGAAACCCCAAGAACACTGTTGCAAGGCTAGAGGGATCCTGAGGTCACTGTAGCAACACGAAAGAGCTCCGTGGACCAAAAATCAACTCGAGATGAGAGGTTAGTCCCTGGCTTCGACTCCAGAGGAATACCACCTTACCACAAGCACCTCAAGAGGAGGCTTCTCTCAGCTCTAGGTATGTGAGAGGGACCCTGAGTTTGCGGCCTCAAATGGAATGGACACCGCGATGCCCTGACGCGAAATAAGGCCGGATATCCCTGCAGTGACTTGAATGCAGGCTCGTCTTGCATCTCCTAAGTCGAAAGGATGTCTGAATCCCCTATGGAGACCACAGAGAAAGAGCTAGTTCCCCACGTCATCGCGACCGGAGGCCTCACATCCTCTGAAAATTCCAGAGGTACGCGGAGATCAGTGCCTCCAAAGGAGACGATGCCTGACTCCTCGTGAAACTTGATAGGAGTCCCAGGATTCGGGTGGCACGTGGAAAGGGACCCTTGGTCTCCCGCGTCAGCTGGAGAGGCGTCCCAATTGCCCTGCCAAGCCTCGACGAGAATCCCGAGTTTTACCTCACAACTAGGCAGGAGTCCTGCCGTCGCTGAACAAACACGTGTGTGGAAGGGCCATCCCCGTCTTAACTCGAGAATATACCCCAGGTTCCCGCCGCAACTCGAGAAAAACCATGAGACTTCCCCCTCGCCGCGAGATGAGGCCCGATTCCCCTGCACTGCGTGCAGAGCAATTCCGTGTTGCACATCACTCATGAAAGGAGCCTTAATTTCCTTGATGGAACTACAGAGAAACCCCAAGAACACTGTTTCAAGGCTAGAAGGGTACTGAGGTCACTGTAGCAACACGAAAGAGCTCCGTGGACCAAAATTCAACTCGAGATGAGAGGTTAGTCCCTGGCTTCGACTCCAGAGGAATACCACCTTACCACAAGCACCTCAAGAGGAGGCTTCTCTCAGCTCTAGGTATGTGAGAGGGACCCTGAGTTTGCGGCCTCAAGTGGAATGGACACCGCGATGCCCTAACTCGAAATCAGGCCGGTTATCCCTGCAGTGACTTGAATGCAGGCTCGTCTTGCATCTCCCAAGACGAAAGGATGTCTGAATCCCCTGTGGAGACCACAGAGAAAGACCTAGTTCCCCACCTCATCGCGACCAGAGGCGTCACATCCTCTGAAAATTCCAGAGGTACGCGGAGATCAGTGCCTCCAAAGGAGACGATGCCTGACTCCTCGTGAAACTTGATAGGAGTCCCAGGAATACTGTGGCACGGGGAAAGGGACCCTTGGTCTATCGCCTTGGCTGGAGAGGCCTCCCAATTGCCCTGCCAAGCCCCCAGGAGAATCCCGAGTTGTCCCTCGCAACTAGGCAAGAGTCCTGACGTCGCTGAACAAACACGTGGGTGGAAGGGCCATCCCTGTCGTAACTCGAGAATATACCCCAGGTTCCCGCCGCAACTCGAGAAAAACCATGAGACTTCCCCCTCGCCGCGAGATGAGGCCCGATTCCCCTGCACCGCGGGCAGAGCAATTCCGTGTTGCACATCACACATGAAAGGAGCCTTGATTTCCTTGATGGCACTGCAGAGAAACCCCAAGAACACTGTTTCAAGGATAGAGGGATCCTGAGGTCACTGTAGCAACAAGAAAGAGCTCCGTGGACCAAAAATCAACTCGAGATGAGAGGTTAGTCCCTGGCTTCGACTCCAGAGGCATACCACCTTACCACAAGCACCACAAGATGAGGCTTCTCTCAGCTCTAGATATGTGAGAGGGGCCCTGAGTTTGCGGCCTCAAGTGGAATGGACACCGCGATGCCCTGACTCTAAATAAGACCGGATATCCATGCAGTGATTTGAATGCACGCTTGTCTTGCCTCTCCCAAGACGAAAGGATATCTGAAACCCCTGTGGAGACCACAGAGAAAAACCTAGTTCCCGACCTCATCGCGATCGGAGGCCTCACATCCTTTGAAAACTCCAGAGGTACGCGGAAATCAGTGCCTCCAAAGGAGACGATGCCTGACTCCTCGTGAAACTTGATAGGAGTCCCAGGATTCCTGTGGCACGTGGAAAGGGACCCTTGGTCTCCCGTCTCAGCTGGAGAGGCATCCCAATTGCCCTGCCAAGCTTCGAGGAGCATCCCGAGTTGTCCCTCGCAACTAGGCAGGAGTCCTGACGTCGCTGAACAAACACGTGGGTGGAAGGGCCATCCCCGTGGTAACTCGAGAATATACCCCAGGTTCCCACAGCAACTCGAGAAAAACCATGAGACTTCCCCCTCACCGCAAAATGAGGCCCGATACCCTGCACTGCGTGGAGAGCAATTCCGTGTTGCACATCACACATGAAAGGAGCCTTGATTTCCTTGATGGCACTCCAGAGAAACCCCAAGAACACTGTTTCAAGGCTAGAGGGAAACTGTGGTCACTGTAGCAACACAAAAGAGCTCCGTGGACCAAGAATCAACTCGAGATGAGAGGTTAGTCCCTGGCTTCGACTCCAGAGGAATACCACCTTACCACAAGCACCTCAAGAGGAGGCTTCTCTCAGCTCTTGGTATGTGAGAGGAACCCTGATTTTGCGGCCTCAAGTGGAATGGACACCGCGATGCCCTGACTCGAAATAAGGCCGGATATCCCTGCAGTGACTTGAATGCAGGCTCGTCTTGCATCGCCCAAGACGAAAGGATGTCTCAATCCCCTGTGGAGACCACAGAGAAAGACCTAGTTCCCCACCTCATCGCGACCGGAAGCCTCACATCCTTTAAAAACTTCAGAGGTACGCGGAGATCAGTGCCTCCAAAGGAGACGATGCCTGACTCCTCGTTAAACTTGATAGGAGTCCCAGGATTCCTGTGGCACGTGGAAAGGGACCCTTGGTCTCCCGCCTCAGCTGGAGAGGCGTCCCAATTGCCCTGCCAAGCGTCGAGGAGAATCCCGAGTTGTCCCTCGCAACTAGGCAGGAGTCCTGTCGTCGCTGAACAAACACGTGGTTGGAAGGGAAATCCCCGTCGTAACTCGAGAATATACCCCAGGTTCCCGCCGCAACTCGAGAAAAACCATGAGACTTCCCCCTCGCAGCGATATGAGGCCCTATTCCCCTGCACTGCGTGCAGAGCAATTCCGTGTTGCACATCACACATGAAAGGAGCCTTGATTTCCTTGATGGCACTCCAGCGAAACCCCAAGAACACTGTTTCAAGGCTAGAGGGCTCCTGAGGTCACTGTAGCAACACGAAAGAGCTCCGTGGACCAAAAATCAACTCAAGATGAGAGGTTAGTCCCTGGCTTCGACTCCAGAGGAATACCACCTTACCACAAGCACGTCAAGAGGAGGCTTTTCTCAGCTCTAGGTATGTGAGAGGGACCCTGAGTTTGCGGCCTCAAGTGGAATGGACACCGTGATACCCTGACTCGAAATAAGGCCGGATATCCCTGCAGTGACTTGAATGCAGGCTTGTCTTGCCTCTCCCAAGACGAAAGGATATCTGAAACCCCTGTGGAGAGCACAGAGAAAGACCTAGTTCCCCACCTCATCGCGACCGGAGGCCTCACATCCTTTGAAAACTCCAGAGGTACGCAAGGATCAGTGCCTCCAAAGGAGACAATGCCTGACTCCTCGTGAAACTTGATAGGAGTCCCAGGATTCCTGTGGCACGTGGAAAGGGACACTTGGTCTCCCGTCTCAGATGGAGAGGCATCCCAATTGCCCTGCCAAGCCTCGAGGAGAATCCCGAGTTGTCCCTCGCAACTAGGCGGGAGTCCTGACGTCGCTGAGCAAACACGTGGGTGGAAGGGCCATCCCCGTCGTAACTCGAGAATATACCCCAGGTTCCCACAGCAACTCGAGAAAAACCATGAGACTTCCCCCTCGCCGCAAAATGAGGCCCGATTCCCCTTCACTGCGTGCAGACCAATTCCGTGTTGCATATCACACATGAAAGGAGCCTTGATTTCCTTGATGGCACTCCAGAGAAACCCCAAGAACACTGTTTCAACACTAGAGGGAAACTGAGGTCACTGCAGCAACACGAAAGAGCTCCGTGGACCAAGAATCAACTCGAGATGAGAGGTTAGTCCCTGGCTTCGACTCCAGAGGAATACCACCTTACCACAAGCACCTCAAGAGGAGGCTTCTCTCAGCTCTAGCTATGTGAGAGGGACCTTGATTTTGCGGCCTCAAGTGGAATGGACACCGGGATACCCTGACTCGATATAAGGCCGGATATCCCTGCAGTGACTTGAATGCATTCTCGTCTTGAATTTCCCATGATGAAAGGATGTCTGAATCCCCTGTTGAGACTCCAGAGAAAGACCTAGTTCCCCACCTCATCGCGACCAGAGGCCTCACATCCTTTGAAAACTCCAGAGGTACGCGGAGATCAGTGCCTCCAAAGGAGACGATGCCTGACTCCTCGTGAAACTTGATAGGAGTCCCAGGATTCCTGTGGCACGTCGAAAGGGACCCTTGGTCTCCCGCCTAAGCAGGAGAGGCGTCCCAATTGCCCTGCCAATCCTCGAGGAGTATACCGAGTTGTCCCTCGCAAGTAGGCAGGAGTCCTGACGTTGCTGAAGAAACACGTGTGTGGAAGGGCCATCCCCGTCGTAACTCGAGAATATACCCCAGGTTCCCGCCGCCACTCGAGAAAAACCATGAGACTTCCCCCTCGCCGTGAGAAGAGGCCCGATTTCCCTGCACTGCGTGCAGAGCATTTGCGTCTTGCACATCACACATTAAAGGAGCCTTGATTTCCTTGATGGCACTCCAGAGAATCCAGAAGAACACTGTTTCAAGGCTAGAGGGATCCTGAGGTCACTGTAGCAACACGAAAGAGCTCCGTGGGCCAAAAATCAACTCGAGATGAGAGGTTAGTCCCTGGCTTCGACTCCAGAGGAATACCACCTTACCACAAGCACCTCAAGAGGAGGCTTCTCTCAGCTCTAGGTATGTGAGAGGGACCCTGATTTTGCGGCCTCAAGTGGAATGGACAACGCGATGCCCTGACTCGAAATAAGGCCGGATATCCCTGCAGTGACTTGAATGCAGGCTCGTCTTGCATCTCCCAAGACGAAAGGATGTCTGAATCCCCTGTGGAGACCACAGAGAAAGACCTAGTTCCCCACCTCATCGCGACCGGAGGCGTCACATCCTTTGAAAACTCCAGAGGTACGCGGAGATCAGTGCCTCCAAAGGAGACGATGCCTGACTCCTCGTGAAACTTGATAGGAGTCCCAGGATTCCTGTGGCACGTGGAAAGGGACCCTTGGTCTCCCGCCTCAGCTGGAGAGGCGTCCCAATTGCCCTGCCAAGCCTCGAGGAGAATCCCGAGTTGTCCCTCGCAACTAGGCAGGAGTCCTGACGTCGCTGAACAAACACGTGTGTGGAAGGGCCATCCCCGTCGTAACTCGAGAATATACCCCAGGTTCCCGCCGCAACTCGAGAAAAACCATGAGACTTCCCCCTCGCCGCGAGATGAGGCCCGATTCCCCTGCACTGCGTGCAGAGCAATTCCGTGTTGCACATCACACATGAAAGGAGCCTTGATTTCCTTGATGGCACTCCAGAGAAACCCCAAGAACACTGTTGCAAGGCTAGAGGGATCCCGAGGTCACTGTAGCAACACGAAAGAGCTCCGTGGATCAAAAATCAACTCGAGATGAGAGGTTAGTCCCTGGCTTCGACTCCAGAGGAATACCACCTTACGACAAGCACCTCAAGAGGAGGCTTCTCTCAGCTCTAGCTATGTGAGAGGGACCTTGATTTTGCGGCCTCAAGTGGAATGGACTCCGGGATACCCTGACTCGATATAAGGCCGGATATCCCTGCAGTGACTTGAATGCATTCTCGTCTTGCATTTCCCATGATGAAAGGATGTCTGAATCCCCTGTTGAGACCCCAGAGAAAGACCTAGTTCCCCACCTCATCGCGACCAGAGGCCTCACATCCTTTGAAAACTACAGAGGTACACGGAGATCAGTGCCTCCAAAGGAGACGATACCTGACTCCTCGTGAAACTTGTTAGGAGTCCCAGGATTCCTGTGGCACTTGGAATGGGACCCTTGGTCTCCCGCCTCAGATTGAGAGGAGTCCCAATTGCCCTGGCAAGCCTCGAGGAGAATCCCGAGTTGTCCCTCGCAACTAGGCAGGAGGCCTGACGTCGCTGAACAAACACGTGGGTGAAAGGGCCATCCCCGTCGTAACTCGAGAATATACCCCAGGATTCCGCCGCAACTCGAGAAAAACCATGAGACTTCCCCCTCGCCGCGAGATGAGGCCCGATGCCCCTGCACTGCGTGCAGAGCAATTCCGTCTTGAACATCACACATCAAAGGAGCCTTGATTTCCTTGATGGCACTCCAGAGAAACCCCAAGAACACTGTTTCAAGGCTAGAGGGATCCTGAGGTCACTGTCGCCACACGAAAGAGATCCGTGGACCAAAAATCAACTCGAGATGAGAGGTTAGTCCCGGGCTTCGACTCCAGAGGAATACCACCTTACCACAAGCACCTCAAGAGGAGGCTTCTCTCAGCTTTAGCTATGTGAGATGGACACTGAGTTTGCGGCCTCAAGTGGAATGGAGACCGCGATACCCTGACTCGAAAAAAGGCCGAATATGCCTGCAGTGACTTGAATGCAGGCTCCTCTTGCATCTCCCAAGACGAAAGGATGTCTGAATCCCCTGTGGAGACCACAGAGAAAGACCTAGTTCCCCACCTCATCGCGACCGGAGGCCTCACATCCTTTGAAAACTCCAGAGGTACGCGGAGATCAGTGCCTCCAAAGGAGACGATGCCTGACTCCTCGTGAAACTTGATAGGAGTCCCAGGATTCCTGTGGCACGGGGAAAGGGACCCTTGGTCTACCGCCTCACCTGGAGAGGCGTCCCAATTGCCCTGCCAAGCCACCAGGAGAATCCCGAGTTGTCCCTCGCAACTAGGCAGGAGTCCTGACGTCGCTGAACAAACACGTGGGTGGAAGGGCCATCCCTGTCGTAACTCGAGAATATACCCCAGGTTCCCGCCGCAACTCGAGAAAAACCATGAGACTTCCCCCTCGCCGCGAGATGAGGCCCGATTCCCCTGCACCGCGGGCAGAGCAATTCCGTGTTGCACATCACACATGAAAGGAGCCTTGATTTCCTTGATGGCACTCCAGAGAAACCCCAAGAACACTGTTTCAAGGATAGAGGGATCCTGAGGTCACTGTAGCAACAAGAAAGAGCTCCGTGGACCAAAAATCAACTCGAGATGAGAGGTTAGTCCCTGGCTTCGACTCCAGAGGCATACCACCTTACCACAAGCACCACAAGATGAGGCTTCTCTCAGCTCTAGATATGTGAGAGGGACCCTGAGTTTGCGGCCTCAAGTGGAATGGACACCGCGATGCCCTGACTCTAAATAAGACCGGATAGCCATGCAGTGATTTGAATGCAGGCTTGTCTTGCCTCTCCCAAGACGAAAGGATATCTGAAACCCCTGTGGAGACCACAGAGAAAAACCTAGTTCCCGACCTCATCGCGACCGGAGGCCTCACATCCTTTGAAAACTCCAGAGGTACGCGGAAATCAGTGCCTCCAAAGGAGACGATGCCTGACTCCTCGTGAAACTTGATAGGAGTCCCAGGATTCCTGTGGCACGTGGAAAGGGACCCTTGGTCTCCCGTCTCAGCTGGAGAGGCATCCCAATTGCCCTGCCAAGCCTCGAGGAGCATCCCGAGTTGTCCCTCGCAACTAGGCAGGAGTCCTGCCTTCGCTGAACAAACACGTGGGTGGAAGGGCCATCCCCGTGGTAACTCGAGAATATACCCCAGGTTCCCACAGCAACTCGAGAAAAACCATGAGACTTCCCCCTCACCGCAAAATGAGGCCCGATACCCTGCACTGCGTGGAGAGCAATTCCGTGTTGCACATTACACATGAAAGGAGCCTTGATTTCCTTGATGGCACTCCAGAGAAACCCCAAGAACACTGTTTCAAGGCTAGAGGGAAACTGTGGTCACTGTAGCAACACAAAAGAGCTCCGTGGACCAAGAATCAACTCGAGATGAGAGGTTAGTCCCTGGCTTCGACTCCAGAGGAATACCACCTTACCACAAGCACCTCAAGAGGAGGCTTCTCTCAGCTCTTGGTATGTGAGAGGAACCCTGATTTTGCGGCCTCAAGTGGAATGGACACCGCGATGCCCTGACTCGAAATAAGGCCGGATATCCCTGCAGTGACTTGAATGCAGGCTCGTCTTGCATCGCCCAAGACGAAAGGATGTCTCAATCCCCTGTGGAGACCACAGAGAAAGACCATCTTCCCCACCTCATCGCGACCGGAAGCCTCACATCCTTTAAAAACTTCAGAGGTACGCGGAGATCAGTGCCTCCAAAGGAGACGATGCCTGACTCCTCGTTAAACTTGATAGGAGTCCCAGGATTCCTGTGGCACGTGGAAAGGGACCCTTGGTCTCCCGCCTCAGCTGGAGAGGCGTCCCAATTGCCCTGCCAAGCCTGGAGGAGAATCCCGAGTTGTCCCTCGCAACTAGGCAGGAGTCCTGTCGTCGCTGAACAAACACGTGGTTGGAAGGGAAATCCCCGTCGTAACTCGAGAATATACCCCAGGTTCCCGCCGCAACTCGAGAAAAACCATGAGACTTCCCCCTCGCCGCGATATGAGGCCCTATTCCACTGCACTGCGTGCAGAGCAATTCCGTGTTGCACATCACACATGAAAGGAGCCTTGATTTCCTTGATGGCACTCCAGCGAAACCCCAAGAACACTGTTTCAAGGCTAGAGGGATCCTGAGGTCACTGTAGCAACACGAAAGAGCTCCGTGGACCAAAAATCAACTCGAGATGAGAGGTTAGTCCCTGGCTTCTTCTCCAGAGGAATACCACCTTACCACAAGCACGTCAAGCGGAGGCTTTTCTCAGCTCTAGGTATGTGAGAGGGACCCTGAGTTTGCGGCCTCAAGTGGAATGGACACCGTGATACCCTGACTCGAAATAAGTCCGGATATCCCTGCAGTGACTTGAATGCAGGCTTGTCTTGCCTCTCCCAAAACGAAAGGATATCTGAAACCCCTGTGGAGAGCACAGAGAAAGACCTAGTTCCCCACCTCATCGCGACCGGAGGCCTCACATCCTTTGAAAATTCCAGAGGTACGCGAGGATCAGTGCCTCCAAAGGAGACGATGCCTGACTCCTCGTGAAACTTGATAGGAGTCCCAGGATTCCTGTGGCACGTGGAAAGGGACACTTGGTCTCCCGTCTCAGATGGAGAGGCATCCCAATTGCCCTGCCAAGCCTCGAGGAGAATCCCGAGTTGTCCCTCGCAACTAGGCGGGAGTCCTGACGTCGCTGAGCAAACACGTGGGTGGAAGGGCCATCCCCGTCGTAACTCGAGAATATACCCCAGGTTCCCACAGCAACTCGAGAAAAACCATGAGACTTCCCCCTCGCCGCAAAATGAGGCCCGATTCCCCTTCACTGCGTGCAGACCAATTCCGTTCTGCATATCACACATGAAAGGAGCCTTGATTTCCTTGATGGCACCCCAGAGAAACCCCAAGAACACTGTTTCAACACTAGAGGGAAACTGAGGTCACTGTAGCAACACGAAAGAGCTCCGTGGACCAAGAATCAACTCGAGATGAGAGGTTAGTCCCTGGCTTCGACTCCAGAGGAATACCACCTTACCACAAGCACCTCAAGAGGAGGCTTCTCTCAGCTCTAGGTATGTGAGAGGGACCTTGATTTTGCGGCCTCAAGTGGAATGGACACCGGGATACCCTGACTCGATATAAGGCCGGATATCCCTGCAGTGACTTGAATGCATTCTCGTCTTGCATTTCCCATGATGAAAGGATGTCTGATCCCCTGTTGAGACTCCAGAGAAAGACCTAGTTCCCCACCTCATCGCGACCAGAGGCCTCACATCCTTTGAAAACTCCAGAGGTACGCGGAGATCAGTGCCTCCAAAGGAGACGATGCCTGACTCCTCGTGAAACTTAATAGGAGTTCCAGGATTGCTGTGGAACGTGGAAAGGGACACTTGGTCTCCCGCCTCAGCTGGAGAGGCCTCCAAATTGCCCTGTGAAGCCTCGAAGAGAATCCCGAGTTGTCCCTCGCAACTAGGCAGGAGTCCTGACGTCGCTGAACAAGCATGTGTGTGGAAGGGCCTTCCCCGTCGTAACTCGAGAATATACCCCAGGTTCCCGCCGCCACTCGAGAAAAACCATGAGACTTCCCCCTCGCCGTGAGAAGAGGCCTGATTTCCCTGCACTGCGTGCAGAGCAATTGCGTCTTGCACATCACACATTAAAGGAGCCTTGATTTCCTTGATGGCACTCCAGAGAATCCCCAAGAACACTGTTTCAAGGCTAGAGGGATCCTGAGGTCACTGTAGCAACACGAAAGAGCTCCGTGGGCCAAAAATCAACTCGAGATGAGAGGTTAGTCCCTGGCTTCGACTCCAGAGGAATACCACCTTACCACAAGCACCTCAAGAGGAGGCTTCTCTCAGCTCTAGGTATGTGAGAGGGACCCTAAGTTTGAGGCCTCAAGTGGAATGGACACCGCGATGCCCTGACTCGAAATAAGGCCAGATATCTCTGCAGTGACTTGAATGCCGGCTCGTCTTGCATCTCCCAAGATGAAAGGATGTTTGAATCCCCTGTGGAGACCACAGAGAAAGACCTAGTTCCCCACCTCATCGCGACCTGAGGCCTCAAATCCTTTGAAAACTCCAGAGGTACGCGGAGATCAGTGCCTCCAGAAGTAACGATGCCTGACTCCTCCTGAAACTTGATAGGAGTCCAAGGATTCCTGTGGCATGTGGAAAGGGACACTTGGTCTCCCGCCTCAGCTGGAGAGGCGTCCCAATTATCCTGCCAAGCCTCAAGGAGAATCCCGACTTGTCCCTCGTAACTAGGCAGGAGTCCTGATGTGGCTGAACAAACACGTGGGTGAAAAGGGCCATCCCCGTCGTAACTCGAGAATATACCCCAGGTTCCCGCCACAACTCGAGAAAAACCATGAGACTTCCCCCTTGCCGCGAGATGAGGCCCGATTCCCCTGCACTGCGTGCAGAGCAATTCCGTGTTGCACATCACACATGAAAGGAGCCTTGATTTCCTTGATGGCACTCCAGAGAAACCCCAGAACAGTGATTCAAGGCTAGAGGATCCTGAGGTCACTGAAGCAACACGAAAGAGCTCCGTGGACTAAGAATCATCTCGAGATGAGAGGTTAGTCCCTGGCTTCGACTCCAGAGGAATACCACCTTAACACAAGCACCTCAAGAGGAGGCTTCTCTCAGCTCTAGGTATGTGAAAGGGACCCTGATTTTGCGGCCTCAAGTGGAATGGACACTGCGATGCCCTGACGCGAAATAAGGCCGGACATCCCTGCAGTGACTTGAATACAGGCACGTCTTGCATCTTCCAAGATGAAAGGATGTCTGAATCCCCTGTGGAGACCACAGAGAAAGACCTAGTTCCCCACCTCATCGTGACCGGAGGCCTCACTTCCTTTGAAAACTCCAGAGGTACGTGGAGATCAGTGCCTCCAAAGGAGACGATGCCTTACTCCTCGTGAAACTTGATAGGAGTCCAAGGATTCCTGTGGCATGTGGAAAGGGACCCTTGGTCTCCAGCCTCAGCTGGAGAGGCGTCCCAATTGCCCTGCCAAGCCTCGAGGAGAATCCCGAGTTGTCCCTCGCAACTAGGCAGGAGTCCTGACGTCGCTGAACAAACACGTGGGTGGAAGGGCCATCCCCGTCATAACTCGAGAATATACCCCAGGTTCCCACCGCAACTCGATAAAAACCATGAGACTTCCCCCTCGCCGTGAGATGAGGCCCGATTCCCCTGCACTGCATGCAGAGCAATTCCGTCTTGCACATCACACATGAAAGGAGCCTTGATTTTCTTGATGGCCCTCCAGAGAAACCCCAAGAACACTGCTTCAAGGCTAGAGGGATCCTGAGGTCAATGTAGCAACACGAAAGAGCTCCGTGGACCAAAAATCAACTCGAGATGAGAGGTTAGTCCCTGGCTTCGACTCCAGAGGAATACCACCTTACCACAAGCACCTCAAGAGGAGGCTTCTCTCAGCTCTAGGTATGTGAGAGGGACCATGAGTTTGCGGCCTCAAGTGGAATGGACACCGCGATGCCCTGACTCGAAATCAGGCCGGATATGCCTGCAGTGTGTTGAATACAGGCTCGTCTTGCATCTCCCAAGATGAAAGGATGTCTGAACTCCTGTGGAGACCACAGAGAAAGACCTAGTTCCCCACCTCATAGCGACCGGAGGCCTCACATCCTTTGAAAACTCCAGAGGTACGCTGATATCAGTGCCTCCAAAGGAGACGAGGCCTGACTCCTCTGAAACTTGATAGGAGTCCCAGGATTCCTGTGGCACGTGGATAGCGACTCTTGGTCTCCCGCTTCAGCTGGAGAGGCGTCCCAATTGCCCTGCCAAGCCTCGAGGAGAATCCCGAGTTGTCCCTCGCAACTAGGCAGAAGTCCTGACGTCGCTGCACAAACACGTGTGTGGAAGGGCCATCCCCGTCGTAACTCGAGAATATACCACAGGTTCCCGCCGCAACTCGAGACAAACCATCAGACTTCCCCCTCGCCGCGAGATCAGGCCCGATTCCCCTGCACTGCGTGCAGAGCAATTGCGTGTTGCACGTCACACATGAAAGCAGCCTTGATTTCCTTGATGGCACTCCAGAGAAACCCCAAGAACACTGTTTCAAGGCTAGATGGATCCTGAGGTCACTGTAGCCACACGAAAGAGATCCGTGGACCAAAAATCAACTTGAGATGAGAGGTTAGTCCCTGGCTTCGACTCCAGAGGAATACAACCTTACCACAAGCACCTCAAGAGGAGGCTTCTCGCAGCTCTAGGTATGTGAGAGGGATCCTGAGTTTGCGGCCTCAAGTGGAATGGACACCGCGATGCCCTGACTCGAAATAAGGCCGGATATCCCTGCAGTGACTTGAATGCAGGCTCGTCTTGCATCTCCCAAGACGAAAGGATGTCTGAATCCCCTGTGGAGACCACAGAGAAAGACCTAGTTCCCCACCTCATCGCGACCGGAGGTCTCACATCCTCTGAAAACTCCGGAGGAACGCGTAGATCAGTGCCTCCAAAGGAGACAATGTCTGACTCCTCGTTAAACTTGATAGGAGTCCCAAGATTTCTGTGGCATGTGGAAAGGGACACTTGGTCTCCTTTCTCAGGCTGAGAGGCGTCCCAGTTGCCCTGCCGAGCCTCGAGGAGGATCCCGAGTTGTCCCTCGCAACTAGGCAGGAGTCCTGACGTCGCTGAACAAACACGTGTGTGGAAGGGCCATCCCCGTCGTAACTCGAGAATATACCCCAGGTTTTTGCCGCAACTCGAGAAAAACCATGAGACTTCCCCCTCGCCGCGAGATGAGGCCCGATTCCCCGGCACTGCGTGCAGAGCAATTTCATGTTGCACATCACACATGAAAGGAGCCTTGATTTCCTTGATGGCACTCCAGAGAAACCCTAAGAAGACTGTTTCAAAGCTAGAGGGATCCTGAGGTCACTGTAGCAACACGAAAGAGCTCCGTGGACCAAAAATCAACTCGAGATGAGAGGTTAGTCCCTGGCTTCGACTCCAGAGGAATACCACCTCACCACAAGCACCTCAAGAGGAGGCTTCTCTCAGCTCTAGGTATGTGAGAGGGACCCTGAGTTTGCAGCCTCAAGTGGAATGGACACCGCTATGCCCTGACTCAAAATAAGGCCGGATATCCCTGCAGTGACTTGAATGCAGGCTCGTCTTGCATCTCCCAAGACGAAAGGATGTCTGAATCCCCTGTGGAGACCACAGAGAAAGACCTAGTTCCCCACCTCATCGCAACCGGAAGCCTCACATCCTTTGAAAACTCCAGAGGTTCGCGGAGATCAGTGCCTCCAAAGGAGACGAGGCCTGACTCCTCTGAAACTTGATAGGAGTCCCAGGATTCCTGTGGCACGTGGAAAGGGACCCTTGGTCTCCCGCCTCAGCTGGAGAGGCGTCCCAATTGCCCTGCCAAGCCTCGAGGAGAATCCCGAGTTGTCCCTCGCAACTAGGCAGGAGTCCTGACGTCGTTGCACAAACACGTGGGTGGAAGGGCCATCCCCGTCGTAACTCGAGAATATACCCCAGGTTCCCGCCGCAACTCGAGAAAAACCATGAGACTTCCCCCTCGCCGCGAGATCAGGCCCGATTCCCCTGCACTGCGTGCAGAGCAATTCCGTGTTGCACATCACACATGAATGCAGCCTTGATTTCCTTGATGGCACTCCAGAGAAACCCCAAGAACACTGTTTCAAGGCTAGAGGGACCCTGAGGTCACTGTAGCAACACAAAAGAGCTCCGTGGACCAAAAATCAACTCGAGATGAGAGGTTAGTCCCTGGCTTCGAATCCAGAGGAATACCACCTTACCACAAGCACCTCAAGAGGAGGCTTCTCTCAGCTCTAGGTATGTGAGAGGGACCCTGATTTTGTGGCCTCAAGTGGAATGGACACTGCGATGCCCTGACTCGAAATAAGGCCAGATATCCCTGCAGTGACTTGAATGCAGGCTCGTCTTGCATCTCCCAAGATGAAAGGATGTCTGAATCCCCTGTGGAGACCAGAGAGAAATACCTAGTTCGCCACCTCATCGCGACCGGAGGCCTCACATCCTTTGAAACCTCCAGAGGTACGCGGAGATCAGTGCCTCCGTAGGAGACGATGCCTGAGTCCTTGTGAAACTTGATAGGAGTCCCAGGATTCCTGTGTCACGTGGAAAGGGACGCTTGGTCTCCCGCCTCAGCTGGAGAGGCATCCCAATTGCCCTGCCAAGCCTCGAGGAGAATCCCGAGTTGTCCCTCGCAACTAGGCAGGAGTCCTGACGTCGCTGAACAAACACGTGGGTAGAAGTGCCATCCCCGTTGTAACTCGAGAATATACCCCAGGTTCCCGCCGCAACTCGAGAAAAACCATGAGACTTCCCCCTCGCCGGGAGATGAGGCCCTATTCCCCTGCACTGCGTGCAGAGCATTTCCGTGTTGCACATCACACATGAAAGGAGCCATGATTTCCTTGATGGCACTCCAGGGAAACCCCAAGAACACTGTTTCAAGGCTAGAGGGATCCTGATGTCACTGTAGCAACACGAAACAGCTCCGGGGACGAAAAATCAACTCGAGATGAGAGGTTAGTCCCTGGCTTCGACTCCAGAGGAATACCACCTTACCACAAGCACCTCAAGTGCAAGCTTCTCTCAGCTCTAGGTATGTGAGAGGGACCCTGAGTTTGCGGCCTCAAGTGGAATGCACACCGCTATGCCCTGACTCGAAATAAGGCCGGATATCCCTGCAGTGAGTTGAATGCAGGCTCGTCTTGCATCTCCCAAGACGAAAGGATGTCTGAATCCCCTGTGGAGATCACAGAGAAAGACCTAGTTCCCCACCTCATCGCGACCGGAGGCCTCACATCCTTTGAAAACTCCAGAGGTACGCGGAGATCAGTGCCTCCAAAGCAGACGATGCCTGACTCCTCGTGAAACTTGATAGGAGTCCCAGGATTACTGTGGCACGTGGAAAGGGACACTTGGTCTCCCGCCTCAGCTGGAGAGGCGTCCCAATTGCCCTGCCAAGCCTCGAGGAGAATCCCGAGTTGTCCCTCGCAACTAGGCAGGAGTCCTGACGTCGCTGAACAAACACGTGGGTGGAAGGGCCATCCCCGTCGTAACTCGAGAATATACCCCAGGTTCCCGCCGCAACTCGAGAAAAACCATGAGACTTCCCCCTCGCCGCGAGATGAGGCCCGATTCCCCTGCACTGTGTGCAGAGCAATTTCGTTTTGCACATCACACATGAAAGGAGACTTGATTTCCTTGATGGCACTCCAGAGAAACCCCAAGAACACTGTTTCAAGGCTAGAGGGATCCTGATGTCACTGTAGCAACACGAAAGAGCTCCGTGGACGAAAAATCAACTCGAGATGAGAGGTTAGTCCCTGGCTTCGACTCCAGAGGAATACCACCTTACCACAAGCACCCCAAGAGGAGGCTTCTCTCAGCTCTAGGTATGTGACAGGGACCCTGAGTTTGTGGCCTCAAGTGGAATGGACACGGCGATGCCCTGACTCGAAATAAGGCCGGACATCCCTGCAGTGACTTGAATGCAGGCTCGTCTTGCATCTCCCAAGAAGAAAGGATGTCTGAATCCCCTGTGGAGACCACAGAGAAAGACCTAGTTCCCCACCTCATCGCGACCGGAGGCCTCACATCCTTTGAAAACTCCAGAGGTACGCGGAGATCAGTGCCTCCAAAGGAGACGATGCCTGACTCCTCGTGAAACTTGATAGGAGTCCCAGGATTCCTGTGGCACGTGGAAAGGGACACTTTGTCTCCCCCCTCAGCTGGAGAGACGTCCCAATGGCCCTGCCAAGCCTCAAGGAGAATCACGAGTTGTCCCTTGCAACTAGGCACAGTCCTGACGTCGCTGAACAAACACGTGTGTGGAAGGGCCATCCCTGTCGTAACTCGAGAATATACCCCAGGTTCCCGCCGCAACTCGAGAAAAACCATGAGACTTCCCTCTCGCCGCAAAATGAGGCACGATTCCCCTGCACTGCGTGCAGAGCAATTCCGTGTTGCACATCACACATGAAATAAGCCTTGATTTCCTTGATGGCACTCCAGAGAAACCCCAAGAACACTGTTTCAAGGCTAGAGGGAACCTGAGGTCACTGTAGCAACACAAAAGAGCTCCGTGAACCAAAAATCAACTCGAGATGAGAGGTTAGTCCCTGGCTTCGACTCCAGAGGAATACCACCTTACCACAAGCACCTCAAGAGGAGGCTTCTCTCAGCTCTAGGTATGTGAGAGGGACCCTGAGTTTGCGGCCCCAAGTGGAATGCACACGGCGATGCCCTGACTAGAAATAAGGCTGGATATCCCTGCAGTGACTTGAATGCAGGCTCATCTTGCATCTCCCAAGACGAAAGGATGTCTGAATCCCCTGTGGAGACCACAGGGAAAGACCTAGTTCCCCACCTCATCGCGACCAGAGGGCTCACATCCTTTGAAAACTCCAGAGGTATGCGGAGATCAGTGCCTCCAAAGGAGACGATGCCTGACTCCTCGTGAAACTTGATAGGAGTCCCAGGATTCCTGTGGCACGTGGAAAGGGACACTTGGTCTCCCGCCTCAGCTGGAGAGGCGTCCCAATTGCCCTGCCAAGCCTCGAGGAGAACCCCGAGGTGTCCCTCGCAACTAGGCAGGAGTCCTGACGTGGCTGAACAAACAAGTGGGTGGAATGGCCATCCCCGTCGTAACTCCAGAATATACCCCAGGTTCCCGCCGCAACTCGAGAAAAACCATGAGACTTCCCCTCGCCGCGAGATCAGGCCCGATTCCCCTGCACTGCGTGCAGAGCAATTCCGTGTTGCACATCACACATGAAAGGAGCCTTGATTTCCTTGATGGCACTCCAGAGAAACCCCAAGAACACTGTTTCAAGGCTAGAGGGATCCTGAGGTCCCTGTAGCAACAAGAAAGATCTCCGTGGACAAAAAATCAACTCGAGATGAGAGGTTAGTCCCTGGCTTCGACTCCAGAGGAATACCACCTTACCACAAGCACCACAGGAGCAGGCTTCTTTCAGCTCTAGGTATGTGAGAGGGACCCTGATTTTGCAGCCTCAAGTGGAATGGACACTGCGATGCCCTGACTCGAAATAAGGCCGGATATCCCTGCAGTGACTTGAATGCAGGCTCGTCTTACATCTCCTAAGACGAAAGGATGTCCTAATCCCCTGTGGAGATCACAGAGAAAGACCTAGTTCCCCACCTCATCGCGACCGGAGGCCTCACATCCTTTGAAAACTCCAGAGGTACGCGGAGATCAGTGCCTCCAAAGGAGACGATGCCTGACACCTCGTGAAACTTGATAGGAGTCCCAGGATTCCTGTGGCACGTGGAAAGGGCCCCTTGGTTTCCCGCCTCAGCTGGAGAGGCTTCCCAATTGCCCTGGCAAGCCTCGAGGAGAATCCGGAGTTGTCCCTCGCAACTAGGCAGGAGTCCTGACGTCGCTGAACAAACACGTGTGTGAAAGGGCCATCCCCATCGTAACTCGAGAATATACCCCAGGTACCCGCCGCAACTCGAGAAAAACCACGAGACTTCCCCCTCGCCGCGAGACCAGGCCCGATTCCCCTGCACTGCGTGCAGAGCAATTCCGTGTTGCACATCACACATGAAACGAGCCTTGATTTCCTTGATGGCACTCCAGAGAAACCCCAAGAACACTCTTTCAAGGCTAGAGGGATCCTGATGTCACTGTAACAACACGAAAGAGCGCCGTGGATGAAAAATCAACTCGAGATGAGAGGTTAGTCCCTGGCTTCGACTCCAGAGGAATACCACCTTACCACAAGCACCTCAAGAGGAGGCTTCTCTCAGCTTTAGCTATGTGAGATGGACACTGAGTTTGCGGCCTCAAGTGGAATGGAGACCGCGATACCCTGACTCGAAAAAAGGCCGAATATGCCTGCAGTGACTTGAATGCAGGCTCCTCTTGCATCTCCCAAGACGAAAGGATGTCTGAATCCCCTGTGGAGACCACAGAGAAAGACCTAGTTCCCCACCTCATCGCGACCGGAGGCCTCACATCCTTTGAAAACTCCAGAGGTACGCGGAGATCAGTGCCTCCAAAGGAGACGATGCCTGACTCCTCGTGAAACTTGATAGGAGTCCCAGGATTCCTGTGGCACGGGGAAAGGGACCCTTGGTCTACCGCCTCACCTGGAGAGGCGTCCCAATTGCCCTGCCAAGCCACCAGGAGAATCCCGAGTTGTCCCTCGCAACTAGGCAGGAGTCCTGACGTCGCTGAACAAACACGTGGGTGGAAGGGCCATCCCTGTCGTAACTCGAGAATATACCCCAGGTTCCCGCCGCAACTCGAGAAAAACCATGAGACTTCCCCCTCGCCGCGAGATGAGGCCCGATTCCCCTGCACCGCGGGCAGAGCAATTCCGTGTTGCACATCACACATGAAAGGAGCCTTGATTTCCTTGATGGCACTCCAGAGAAACCCCAAGAACACTGTTTCAAGGATAGAGGGATCCTGAGGTCACTGTAGCAACAAGAAAGAGCTCCGTGGACCAAAAATCAACTCGAGATGAGAGGTTAGTCCCTGGCTTCGACTCCAGAGGCATACCACCTTACCACAAGCACCACAAGATGAGGCTTCTCTCAGCTCTAGATATGTGAGAGGGACCCTGAGTTTGCGGCCTCAAGTGGAATGGACACCGCGATGCCCTGACTCTAAATAAGACCGGATAGCCATGCAGTGATTTGAATGCAGGCTTGTCTTGCCTCTCCCAAGACGAAAGGATATCTGAAACCCCTGTGGAGACCACAGAGAAAAACCTAGTTCCCGACCTCATCGCGACCGGAGGCCTCACATCCTTTGAAAACTCCAGAGGTACGCGGAAATCAGTGCCTCCAAAGGAGACGATGCCTGACTCCTCGTGAAACTTGATAGGAGTCCCAGGATTCCTGTGGCACGTGGAAAGGGACCCTTGGTCTCCCGTCTCAGCTGGAGAGGCATCCCAATTGCCCTGCCAAGCCTCGAGGAGCATCCCGAGTTGTCCCTCGCAACTAGGCAGGAGTCCTGCCTTCGCTGAACAAACACGTGGGTGGAAGGGCCATCCCCGTGGTAACTCGAGAATATACCCCAGGTTCCCACAGCAACTCGAGAAAAACCATGAGACTTCCCCCTCACCGCAAAATGAGGCCCGATACCCTGCACTGCGTGGAGAGCAATTCCGTGTTGCACATTACACATGAAAGGAGCCTTGATTTCCTTGATGGCACTCCAGAGAAACCCCAAGAACACTGTTTCAAGGCTAGAGGGAAACTGTGGTCACTGTAGCAACACAAAAGAGCTCCGTGGACCAAGAATCAACTCGAGATGAGAGGTTAGTCCCTGGCGTCGACTCCAGAGGAATACCACCTTACCACAAGCACCTCAAGAGGAGGCTTCTCTCAGCTCTTGGTATGTGAGAGGAACCCTGATTTTGCGGCCTCAAGTGGAATGGACACCGCGATGCCCTGACTCGAAATAAGGCCGGATATCCCTGCAGTGACTTGAATGCAGGCTCGTCTTGCATCGCCCAAGACGAAAGGATGTCTCAATCCCCTGTGGAGACCACAGAGAAAGACCATCTTCCCCACCTCATCGCGACCGGAAGCCTCACATCCTTTAAAAACTTCAGAGGTACGCGGAGATCAGTGCCTCCAAAGGAGACGATGCCTGACTCCTCGTTAAACTTGATAGGAGTCCCAGGATTCCTGTGGCACGTGGAAAGGGACCCTTGGTCTCCCGCCTCAGCTGGAGAGGCGTCCCAATTGCCCTGCCAAGCCTGGAGGAGAATCCCGAGTTGTCCCTCGCAACTAGGCAGGAGTCCTGTCGTCGCTGAACAAACACGTGGTTGGAAGGGAAATCCCCGTCGTAACTCGAGAATATACCCCAGGTTCCCGCCGCAACTCGAGAAAAACCATGAGACTTCCCCCTCGCCGCGATATGAGGCCCTATTCCACTGCACTGCGTGCAGAGCAATTCCGTGTTGCACATCACACATGAAAGGAGCCTTGATTTCCTTGATGGCACTCCAGCGAAACCCCAAGAACACTGTTTCAAGGCTAGAGGGATCCTGAGGTCACTGTAGCAACACGAAAGAGCTCCGTGGACCAAAAATCAACTCGAGATGAGAGGTTAGTCCCTGGCTTCTTCTCCAGAGGAATACCACCTTACCACAAGCACGTCAAGCGGAGGCTTTTCTCAGCTCTAGGTATGTGAGAGGGACCCTGAGTTTGCGGCCTCAAGTGGAATGGACACCGTGATACCCTGACTCGAAATAAGTCCGGATATCCCTGCAGTGACTTGAATGCAGGCTTGTCTTGCCTCTCCCAAAACGAAAGGATATCTGAAACCCCTGTGGAGAGCACAGAGAAAGACCTAGTTCCCCACCTCATCGCGACCGGAGGCCTCACATCCTTTGAAAATTCCAGAGG
This sequence comes from Cervus elaphus, assembly GCF_910594005.1. NCBI lineage: Eukaryota > Metazoa > Chordata > Mammalia > Artiodactyla > Cervidae > Cervus > Cervus elaphus. The sequence continues at coordinate 976,896 of NC_057845.1, read as the reverse complement.
TACGCGAGGATCAGTGCCTCCAAAGGAGACGATGCCTGACTCCTCGTGAAACTTGATAGGAGTCCCAGGATTCCTGTGGCACGTGGAAAGGGACACTTGGTCTCCCGTCTCAGATGGAGAGGCATCCCAATTGCCCTGCCAAGCCTCGAGGAGAATCCCGAGTTGTCCCTCGCAACTAGGCGGGAGTCCTGACGTCGCTGAGCAAACACGTGGGTGGAAGGGCCATCCCCGTCGTAACTCGAGAATATACCCCAGGTTCCCACAGCAACTCGAGAAAAACCATGAGACTTCCCCCTCGCCGCAAAATGAGGCCCGATTCCCCTTCACTGCGTGCAGACCAATTCCGTTCTGCATATCACACATGAAAGGAGCCTTGATTTCCTTGATGGCACCCCAGAGAAACCCCAAGAACACTGTTTCAACACTAGAGGGAAACTGAGGTCACTGTAGCAACACGAAAGAGCTCCGTGGACCAAGAATCAACTCGAGATGAGAGGTTAGTCCCTGGCTTCGACTCCAGAGGAATACCACCTTACCACAAGCACCTCAAGAGGAGGCTTCTCTCAGCTCTAGGTATGTGAGAGGGACCTTGATTTTGCGGCCTCAAGTGGAATGGACACCGGGATACCCTGACTCGATATAAGGCCGGATATCCCTGCAGTGACTTGAATGCATTCTCGTCTTGCATTTCCCATGATGAAAGGATGTCTGATCCCCTGTTGAGACTCCAGAGAAAGACCTAGTTCCCCACCTCATCGCGACCAGAGGCCTCACATCCTTTGAAAACTCCAGAGGTACGCGGAGATCAGTGCCTCCAAAGGAGACGATGCCTGACTCCTCGTGAAACTTAATAGGAGTTCCAGGATTGCTGTGGAACGTGGAAAGGGACACTTGGTCTCCCGCCTCAGCTGGAGAGGCCTCCAAATTGCCCTGTGAAGCCTCGAAGAGAATCCCGAGTTGTCCCTCGCAACTAGGCAGGAGTCCTGACGTCGCTGAACAAGCATGTGTGTGGAAGGGCCTTCCCCGTCGTAACTGGAGAATATACCCCAGGTTCCCGCCGCCACTCGAGAAAAACCATGAGACTTCCCCCTCGCCGTGAGAAGAGGCCTGATTTCCCTGCACTGCGTGCAGAGCAATTGCGTCTTGCACATCACACATTAAAGGAGCCTTGATTTCCTTGATGGCACTCCAGAGAATCCCCAAGAACACTGTTTCAAGGCTAGAGGGATCCTGAGGTCACTGTAGCAACACGAAAGAGCTCCGTGGGCCAAAAATCAACTCGAGATGAGAGGTTAGTCCCTGGCTTCGACTCCAGAGGAATACCACCTTACCACAAGCACCTCAAGAGGAGGCTTCTCTCAGCTCTAGGTATGTGAGAGGGACCCTAAGTTTGAGGCCTCAAGTGGAATGGACACCGCGATGCCCTGACTCGAAATAAGGCCAGATATCTCTGCAGTGACTTGAATGCCGGCTCGTCTTGCATCTCCCAAGATGAAAGGATGTTTGAATCCCCTGTGGAGACCACAGAGAAAGACCTAGTTCCCCACCTCATCGCGACCTGAGGCCTCAAATCCTTTGAAAACTCCAGAGGTACGCGGAGATCAGTGCCTCCAGAAGTAACGATGCCTGACTCCTCCTGAAACTTGATAGGAGTCCAAGGATTCCTGTGGCATGTGGAAAGGGACACTTGGTCTCCCGCCTCAGCTGGAGAGGCGTCCCAATTATCCTGCCAAGCCTCAAGGAGAATCCCGACTTGTCCCTCGTAACTAGGCAGGAGTCCTGATGTGGCTGAACAAACACGTGGGTGAAAAGGGCCATCCCCGTCGTAACTCGAGAATATACCCCAGGTTCCCGCCACAACTCGAGAAAAACCATGAGACTTCCCCCTTGCCGCGAGATGAGGCCCGATTCCCCTGCACTGCGTGCAGAGCAATTCCGTGTTGCACATCACACATGAAAGGAGCCTTGATTTCCTTGATGGCACTCCAGAGAAACCCCAGAACAGTGATTCAAGGCTAGAGGATCCTGAGGTCACTGAAGCAACACGAAAGAGCTCCGTGGACTAAGAATCATCTCGAGATGAGAGGTTAGTCCCTGGCTTCGACTCCAGAGGAATACCACCTTAACACAAGCACCTCAAGAGGAGGCTTCTCTCAGCTCTAGGTATGTGAAAGGGACCCTGATTTTGCGGCCTCAAGTGGAATGGACACTGCGATGCCCTGACGCGAAATAAGGCCGGACATCCCTGCAGTGACTTGAATACAGGCACGTCTTGCATCTTCCAAGATGAAAGGATGTCTGAATCCCCTGTGGAGACCACAGAGAAAGACCTAGTTCCCCACCTCATCGTGACCGGAGGCCTCACTTCCTTTGAAAACTCCAGAGGTACGTGGAGATCAGTGCCTCCAAAGGAGACGATGCCTTACTCCTCGTGAAACTTGATAGGAGTCCAAGGATTCCTGTGGCATGTGGAAAGGGACCCTTGGTCTCCAGCCTCAGCTGGAGAGGCGTCCCAATTGCCCTGCCAAGCCTCGAGGAGAATCCCGAGTTGTCCCTCGCAACTAGGCAGGAGTCCTGACGTCGCTGAACAAACACGTGGGTGGAAGGGCCATCCCCGTCATAACTCGAGAATATACCCCAGGTTCCCACCGCAACTCGATAAAAACCATGAGACTTCCCCCTCGCCGTGAGATGAGGCCCGATTCCCCTGCACTGCATGCAGAGCAATTCCGTCTTGCACATCACACATGAAAGGAGCCTTGATTTTCTTGATGGCCCTCCAGAGAAACCCCAAGAACACTGCTTCAAGGCTAGAGGGATCCTGAGGTCAATGTAGCAACACGAAAGAGCTCCGTGGACCAAAAATCAACTCGAGATGAGAGGTTAGTCCCTGGCTTCGACTCCAGAGGAATACCACCTTACCACAAGCACCTCAAGAGGAGGCTTCTCTCAGCTCTAGGTATGTGAGAGGGACCATGAGTTTGCGGCCTCAAGTGGAATGGACACCGCGATGCCCTGACTCGAAATCAGGCCGGATATGCCTGCAGTGTGTTGAATACAGGCTCGTCTTGCATCTCCCAAGATGAAAGGATGTCTGAACTCCTGTGGAGACCACAGAGAAAGACCTAGTTCCCCACCTCATAGCGACCGGAGGCCTCACATCCTTTGAAAACTCCAGAGGTACGCTGATATCAGTGCCTCCAAAGGAGACGAGGCCTGACTCCTCTGAAACTTGATAGGAGTCCCAGGATTCCTGTGGCACGTGGATAGCGACTCTTGGTCTCCCGCTTCAGCTGGAGAGGCGTCCCAATTGCCCTGCCAAGCCTCGAGGAGAATCCCGAGTTGTCCCTCGCAACTAGGCAGAAGTCCTGACGTCGCTGCACAAACACGTGTGTGGAAGGGCCATCCCCGTCGTAACTCGAGAATATACCACAGGTTCCCGCCGCAACTCGAGACAAACCATCAGACTTCCCCCTCGCCGCGAGATCAGGCCCGATTCCCCTGCACTGCGTGCAGAGCAATTGCGTGTTGCACGTCACACATGAAAGCAGCCTTGATTTCCTTGATGGCACTCCAGAGAAACCCCAAGAACACTGTTTCAAGGCTAGATGGATCCTGAGGTCACTGTAGCCACACGAAAGAGATCCGTGGACCAAAAATCAACTTGAGATGAGAGGTTAGTCCCTGGCTTCGACTCCAGAGGAATACAACCTTACCACAAGCACCTCAAGAGGAGGCTTCTCGCAGCTCTAGGTATGTGAGAGGGATCCTGAGTTTGCGGCCTCAAGTGGAATGGACACCGCGATGCCCTGACTCGAAATAAGGCCGGATATCCCTGCAGTGACTTGAATGCAGGCTCGTCTTGCATCTCCCAAGACGAAAGGATGTCTGAATCCCCTGTGGAGACCACAGAGAAAGACCTAGTTCCCCACCTCATCGCGACCGGAGGTCTCACATCCTCTGAAAACTCCGGAGGAACGCGTAGATCAGTGCCTCCAAAGGAGACAATGTCTGACTCCTCGTTAAACTTGATAGGAGTCCCAAGATTTCTGTGGCATGTGGAAAGGGACACTTGGTCTCCTTTCTCAGGCTGAGAGGCGTCCCAGTTGCCCTGCCGAGCCTCGAGGAGGATCCCGAGTTGTCCCTCGCAACTAGGCAGGAGTCCTGACGTCGCTGAACAAACACGTGTGTGGAAGGGCCATCCCCGTCGTAACTCGAGAATATACCCCAGGTTTTTGCCGCAACTCGAGAAAAACCATGAGACTTCCCCCTCGCCGCGAGATGAGGCCCGATTCCCCGGCACTGCGTGCAGAGCAATTTCATGTTGCACATCACACATGAAAGGAGCCTTGATTTCCTTGATGGCACTCCAGAGAAACCCTAAGAAGACTGTTTCAAAGCTAGAGGGATCCTGAGGTCACTGTAGCAACACGAAAGAGCTCCGTGGACCAAAAATCAACTCGAGATGAGAGGTTAGTCCCTGGCTTCGACTCCAGAGGAATACCACCTCACCACAAGCACCTCAAGAGGAGGCTTCTCTCAGCTCTAGGTATGTGAGAGGGACCCTGAGTTTGCAGCCTCAAGTGGAATGGACACCGCTATGCCCTGACTCAAAATAAGGCCGGATATCCCTGCAGTGACTTGAATGCAGGCTCGTCTTGCATCTCCCAAGACGAAAAGATGTCTGAATCCCCTGTGGAGACCACAGAGAAAGACCTAGTTCCCCACCTCATCGCAACCGGAAGCCTCACATCCTTTGAAAACTCCAGAGGTTCGCGGAGATCAGTGCCTCCAAAGGAGACGAGGCCTGACTCCTCTGAAACTTGATAGGAGTCCCAGGATTCCTGTGGCACGTGGAAAGGGACCCTTGGTCTCCCGCCTCAGCTGGAGAGGCGTCCCAATTGCCCTGCCAAGCCTCGAGGAGAATCCCGAGTTGTCCCTCGCAACTAGGCAGGAGTCCTGACGTCGTTGCACAAACACGTGGGTGGAAGGGCCATCCCCGTCGTAACTCGAGAATATACCCCAGGTTCCCGCCGCAACTCGAGAAAAACCATGAGACTTCCCCCTCGCCGCGAGATCAGGCCCGATTCCCCTGCACTGCGTGCAGAGCAATTCCGTGTTGCACATCACACATGAATGCAGCCTTGATTTCCTTGATGGCACTCCAGAGAAACCCCAAGAACACTGTTTCAAGGCTAGAGGGACCCTGAGGTCACTGTAGCAACACAAAAGAGCTCCGTGGACCAAAAATCAACTCGAGATGAGAGGTTAGTCCCTGGCTTCGAATCCAGAGGAATACCACCTTACCACAAGCACCTCAAGAGGAGGCTTCTCTCAGCTCTAGGTATGTGAGAGGGACCCTGATTTTGTGGCCTCAAGTGGAATGGACACTGCGATGCCCTGACTCGAAATAAGGCCAGATATCCCTGCAGTGACTTGAATGCAGGCTCGTCTTGCATCTCCCAAGATGAAAGGATGTCTGAATCCCCTGTGGAGACCAGAGAGAAATACCTAGTTCGCCACCTCATCGCGACCGGAGGCCTCACATCCTTTGAAACCTCCAGAGGTACGCGGAGATCAGTGCCTCCGTAGGAGACGATGCCTGAGTCCTTGTGAAACTTGATAGGAGTCCCAGGATTCCTGTGTCACGTGGAAAGGGACGCTTGGTCTCCCGCCTCAGCTGGAGAGGCATCCCAATTGCCCTGCCAAGCCTCGAGGAGAATCCCGAGTTGTCCCTCGCAACTAGGCAGGAGTCCTGACGTCGCTGAACAAACACGTGGGTAGAAGTGCCATCCCCGTTGTAACTCGAGAATATACCCCAGGTTCCCGCCGCAACTCGAGAAAAACCATGAGACTTCCCCCTCGCCGGGAGATGAGGCCCTATTCCCCTGCACTGCGTGCAGAGCATTTCCGTGTTGCACATCACACATGAAAGGAGCCATGATTTCCTTGATGGCACTCCAGGGAAACCCCAAGAACACTGTTTCAAGGCTAGAGGGATCCTGATGTCACTGTAGCAACACGAAACAGCTCCGGGGACGAAAAATCAACTCGAGATGAGAGGTTAGTCCCTGGCTTCGACTCCAGAGGAATACCACCTTACCACAAGCACCTCAAGTGCAAGCTTCTCTCAGCTCTAGGTATGTGAGAGGGACCCTGAGTTTGCGGCCTCAAGTGGAATGCACACCGCTATGCCCTGACTCGAAATAAGGCCGGATATCCCTGCAGTGAGTTGAATGCAGGCTCGTCTTGCATCTCCCAAGACGAAAGGATGTCTGAATCCCCTGTGGAGATCACAGAGAAAGACCTAGTTCCCCACCTCATCGCGACCGGAGGCCTCACATCCTTTGAAAACTCCAGAGGTACGCGGAGATCAGTGCCTCCAAAGCAGACGATGCCTGACTCCTCGTGAAACTTGATAGGAGTCCCAGGATTACTGTGGCACGTGGAAAGGGACACTTGGTCTCCCGCCTCAGCTGGAGAGGCGTCCCAATTGCCCTGCCAAGCCTCGAGGAGAATCCCGAGTTGTCCCTCGCAACTAGGCAGGAGTCCTGACGTCGCTGAACAAACACGTGGGTGGAAGGGCCATCCCCGTCGTAACTCGAGAATATACCCCAGGTTCCCGCCGCAACTCGAGAAAAACCATGAGACTTCCCCCTCGCCGCGAGATGAGGCCCGATTCCCCTGCACTGTGTGCAGAGCAATTTCGTTTTGCACATCACACATGAAAGGAGACTTGATTTCCTTGATGGCACTCCAGAGAAACCCCAAGAACACTGTTTCAAGGCTAGAGGGATCCTGATGTCACTGTAGCAACACGAAAGAGCTCCGTGGACGAAAAATCAACTCGAGATGAGAGGTTAGTCCCTGGCTTCGACTCCAGAGGAATACCACCTTACCACAAGCACCCCAAGAGGAGGCTTCTCTCAGCTCTAGGTATGTGACAGGGACCCTGAGTTTGTGGCCTCAAGTGGAATGGACACGGCGATGCCCTGACTCGAAATAAGGCCGGACATCCCTGCAGTGACTTGAATGCAGGCTCGTCTTGCATCTCCCAAGAAGAAAGGATGTCTGAATCCCCTGTGGAGACCACAGAGAAAGACCTAGTTCCCCACCTCATCGCGACCGGAGGCCTCACATCCTTTGAAAACTCCAGAGGTACGCGGAGATCAGTGCCTCCAAAGGAGACGATGCCTGACTCCTCGTGAAACTTGATAGGAGTCCCAGGATTCCTGTGGCACGTGGAAAGGGACACTTTGTCTCCCCCCTCAGCTGGAGAGACGTCCCAATGGCCCTGCCAAGCCTCAAGGAGAATCACGAGTTGTCCCTTGCAACTAGGCACAGTCCTGACGTCGCTGAACAAACACGTGTGTGGAAGGGCCATCCCTGTCGTAACTCGAGAATATACCCCAGGTTCCCGCCGCAACTCGAGAAAAACCATGAGACTTCCCTCTCGCCGCAAAATGAGGCACGATTCCCCTGCACTGCGTGCAGAGCAATTCCGTGTTGCACATCACACATGAAATAAGCCTTGATTTCCTTGATGGCACTCCAGAGAAACCCCAAGAACACTGTTTCAAGGCTAGAGGGAACCTGAGGTCACTGTAGCAACACAAAAGAGCTCCGTGAACCAAAAATCAACTCGAGATGAGAGGTTAGTCCCTGGCTTCGACTCCAGAGGAATACCACCTTACCACAAGCACCTCAAGAGGAGGCTTCTCTCAGCTCTAGGTATGTGAGAGGGACCCTGAGTTTGCGGCCCCAAGTGGAATGCACACGGCGATGCCCTGACTAGAAATAAGGCTGGATATCCCTGCAGTGACTTGAATGCAGGCTCATCTTGCATCTCCCAAGACGAAAGGATGTCTGAATCCCCTGTGGAGACCACAGGGAAAGACCTAGTTCCCCACCTCATCGCGACCAGAGGGCTCACATCCTTTGAAAACTCCAGAGGTATGCGGAGATCAGTGCCTCCAAAGGAGACGATGCCTGACTCCTCGTGAAACTTGATAGGAGTCCCAGGATTCCTGTGGCACGTGGAAAGGGACACTTGGTCTCCCGCCTCAGCTGGAGAGGCGTCCCAATTGCCCTGCCAAGCCTCGAGGAGAACCCCGAGGTGTCCCTCGCAACTAGGCAGGAGTCCTGACGTGGCTGAACAAACAAGTGGGTGGAATGGCCATCCCCGTCGTAACTCCAGAATATACCCCAGGTTCCCGCCGCAACTCGAGAAAAACCATGAGACTTCCCCTCGCCGCGAGATCAGGCCCGATTCCCCTGCACTGCGTGCAGAGCAATTCCGTGTTGCACATCACACATGAAAGGAGCCTTGATTTCCTTGATGGCACTCCAGAGAAACCCCAAGAACACTGTTTCAAGGCTAGAGGGATCCTGAGGTCCCTGTAGCAACAAGAAAGATCTCCGTGGACAAAAAATCAACTCGAGATGAGAGGTTAGTCCCTGGCTTCGACTCCAGAGGAATACCACCTTACCACAAGCACCACAGGAGCAGGCTTCTTTCAGCTCTAGGTATGTGAGAGGGACCCTGATTTTGCAGCCTCAAGTGGAATGGACACTGCGATGCCCTGACTCGAAATAAGGCCGGATATCCCTGCAGTGACTTGAATGCAGGCTCGTCTTACATCTCCTAAGACGAAAGGATGTCCTAATCCCCTGTGGAGATCACAGAGAAAGACCTAGTTCCCCACCTCATCGCGACCGGAGGCCTCACATCCTTTGAAAACTCCAGAGGTACGCGGAGATCAGTGCCTCCAAAGGAGACGATGCCTGACACCTCGTGAAACTTGATAGGAGTCCCAGGATTCCTGTGGCACGTGGAAAGGGCCCCTTGGTTTCCCGCCTCAGCTGGAGAGGCTTCCCAATTGCCCTGGCAAGCCTCGAGGAGAATCCGGAGTTGTCCCTCGCAACTAGGCAGGAGTCCTGACGTCGCTGAACAAACACGTGTGTGAAAGGGCCATCCCCATCGTAACTCGAGAATATACCCCAGGTACCCGCCGCAACTCGAGAAAAACCACGAGACTTCCCCCTCGCCGCGAGACCAGGCCCGATTCCCCTGCACTGCGTGCAGAGCAATTCCGTGTTGCACATCACACATGAAACGAGCCTTGATTTCCTTGATGGCACTCCAGAGAAACCCCAAGAACACTCTTTCAAGGCTAGAGGGATCCTGATGTCACTGTAACAACACGAAAGAGCGCCGTGGATGAAAAATCAACTCGAGATGAGAGGTTAGTCCCTGGCTTCGACTCCAGAGGAATACCACCTTAACACAAGCACCACAGGAGCAGGCTTCTCTCAGCTCTAGGTATGTGAGAGGGACCCTGATTTTGCGGCCTCAAGTGGAATGGACACCGGGATGCCCTGACTCGATATAAGGCCGGATATCCCTGCAGTGACTTGAATGCAGGCGCGTCTTGCATCTCCCAAGACGAAAGGATGTCTGAATCCCCTGTGGAGATCACAGAGAAAGACCTAGTTCTCCACCTCATCGCGACCGGAGGCCTCACATCCTTTGAAAACTCCAGAGGTACACGGAGATCAGTGCCTCCAAAGGAGACAATGCCTGACTCCTCTTAAAAATGATAGGAGTCCCAGGATTCCTGTGGCACGTGGAAAGGGCCCCTTGGTCTCCCGCCTCAGCAGGAGAGGCGTCCCAATTGCCCTGGCAAGCCTCGAGGAGAATCCCGCGTTGTCCCTCGCAACTAGGCAGGAGTCCTGACGTCGCTGAACAAACACGTGTGTGGAAGGGCGATCCCCGTCGTAACTCGAGAATATACCCCAGGTTCCTGCCGCAACTCGAGAAAAACCATGAGACTTCCCACTCGCCGCGAGATCAGGCCCGATTCCCCTGCACTGCATGCAGAGCAATTCCGTGTTGCACATCACACATGAAAGGATCCTTGATTTCCTTGATGGCACTCCAGAGAAACCCCAAGAACACTGTTTTAAGGCTAGAGGGATCCTGAGGTCACTGCAGCAACAAGAAAGATCTCCGTGGACAAAAAATCAACTCGAGATGAGAGGTTAGTCCCTGGCTTCGACTCCAGAGGAATACCACCTTACCACAAGCACCACAGGAGCAGGCTTCTCCCAGCTCTAGGTATGTGAGAGGGACCCTGATTTTGCAGCCTCAAGTGGAATGGACACCGCGATGCCCTGACTCAGTATAAGGCCGGATATCCCGGCAGTGACTTGAATGCAGGCTCGTCTTGCATCTCCCAAGACGAAAGGATGTCTGAATCCCCTGTGGAGATCACAGAGAAAGACCTAGTTCCCCACCTCATCGCGACCGGAGGCCTCACATCCTTTGAAAACTCCAGAGGTACACGGAGATCAGTGCCTCCAAAGGAGACGATGCCTGACGCCTCGTGAAACTTGATAGGAGTCCCAGGATTACTGTGGCACGTGGAAAGGGCCCCTTGGTCTCCCGCCTCAGCTGGAGAGGCGTCCCAATTGCCCTGGCAAGCCTCGAGGAGAATCCCGAGTTGTCCCTCGCAACTAGGCAGGAGTCCTGACGTCGCTGCACAAACACGTGGGTGGAAGGGCCATCCCCGTCGTAACTCGAGAATATACCCCAGGTTCCCGCCGCAACTCGAGAAAAACCATGAGACTTTCCCCTCGCCGCGAGATCAGGCCCGATTCCCCTGCACTGCGTGCAGAGCAATTCCGTGTTGCACATCACACATGAATGCAGCCTTGATTTCCTTGATGGCACTCCAGAGAAACCCCAAGAGCACTGTTTCAAGGCTAGAGGGAACCTGAGGTCACTGTAGCAACACGAAAGAGCTCCGTGGACCAAAAATCAACTCGAGATGAGGGGTTAGTCCCTCGCTTCGACTCCAGAGGAATACCACCTTACCACAAGCACCTAAAGAGGAGGCTTCTCTCAGCTCTAGGTATGTGAGACGGACCCTGAGTTTGCAGCCTCAAGTGGAATGGACACCGCGATGCCCTGACTCGAAATAAGGCCGGATATCCCTGCAGTGACTTGAATGCAGGCTCGTCTTGCATCTCCCAAGACGAAAGGATGTCTGAATCCCCTGTGGAGATCACAGAGAAAGACCTAGTTCCCCACCTCATCGCGACCGGAGGCCTCACATCCTTTGAAAACTCCAGAGGTACACGGAGATCAGTGCCTCCAAAGGAGACGATGCCTGACTCCTCTTAAAAATGATAGGAGTCCCAGGATTCCTGTGGCACGTGGAAAGGGCCCCTTGGTCTCCCGCCTCAGCAGGAGAGGCGTCCCAATTGCCCTGGCAAGCCTCGAGGAGAATCCCGCGTTGTCCCTCGCAACTAGGCAGGAGTCCTGACGTCGCTGAACAAACACGTGTGTGGAAGGGCCATCCCCGTCGTAACTCGAGAATATACCCCAGGTTCCTGCCGCAACTCGAGAAAAACCATGAGACTTCCCACTCGCCGCGAGATCAGGCCCGATTCCCCTGCACTGCATGCATAGCAATTCCGTGTTGCACATCACACATGAAAGGAGCCTTGATTTCCTTGATGGCACTCCAGAGAAACCCCAAGAACACTGTTTCAAGGCTAGAGGGATCCTGAGGTCACTGCAGCAACAAGAAAGATCTCCGTGGACAAAAAATCAACTCGAGATGAGAGGTTAGTCCCTGGCTTCGACTCCAGAGGAATACCACCTTAACACAAGCACCACAGGAGCAGGCTTCTCCCAGCTCTAGGTATGTGAGAGGGACCCTGATTTTGCAGCCTCAAGTGGAATGGACACCGCGATGCCCTGACTCAGTATAAGGCCGGATATCCCGGCAGTGACTTGAATGCAGGCTCGTCTTGCATCTCCCAGGACGAAAGGATGTCTGAATCCCCTGTGGAGATCACAGAGAAAGACCTAGTTCCCCACCTCATCGCGACCGGAGGCCTCACATCCTTTGAAAACTCCAGAGGTACACGGAGATCAGTGCCTCCAAAGGAGACGATGCCTGACGCCTCGTGAAACTTGATAGGAGTCCCAGGATTACTGTGGCACGTGGAAAGGGCCCCTTGGTCTCCCGCCTCAGCTGGAGAGGCGTCCCAATTGCCCTGGCAAGCCTCGAGGAGAATCCCGAGTTGTCCCTCGCAACTAGGGAGGAGTCCTGACGTCGCTGAACAAACACGTGTGTGGAAGGGCCATCCCCGTCGTAACTCGAGAATATACCCCAGGTTCCCGCCGCAACTCGAGAAAAACCATGAGACTTCCCCCTCGCCGCGAGATCAGGCCCGATTCCCCTGCACTGCGTGCAGAGCAATTCCGTGTTGCACATCACACATGAAAGGAGCCTTGATTTCCTTGATGGCACTCCAGAGAAACTCCAAGAACACTGTTTCAACGCTAGAGGGAACCTGAGGTCACTGTAGCAACACAAAAGAGCTCCGTGGACCAAAAATCAACTCGAGATGAGAGGTTAGTCCCTGGCTTCGACTCCAGAGGAATACCACCTTACCACAAGCACCTCAAGAGGAGGCTTCTCTCAGCTCTAGGTATGTGAGAGGGACCCTGAGTTTGCGGCCTCAAGTGGAATGCACACCGCGATGCCCTGACTCGAAATAAGGCCGGATATCCCTGCAGTGACTTGAATGCAGGCTCGTCTTGCATCTCCCAAGACGAAAGGATGTCTGAATCCCCTGTGGAGACCACAGAAAAAGACCTTGTTCCCCACCTCATCGCGACCGGAGGCCTCACATCCTTTGAAAACACCAGAGGTACACGGAGATCAGTGCCTCCAAACCAGACGATGTCTGACTCCTCGTGAAACTTGATAGGAGTCCCAGGATTCCTGTGGCACGTGGAAAGGGACCCTTGTTCTCCCGCTTCAGCTGCAGAGGCGTCCCAATTGCCCTGCTAAGCCTCGAGGATAATCCCGAGTTGTCCCTCGCAACTAGGCAGGAGTCCTGACGTGGCTGAACAAACACGTGTGTGGAAGGGCCATCCCCGTCGTAACTCGAGAATATACCCCAGGTTCCCGCAGCAACTCGAGAAAAACCATGAGACTTCCCCCTCGCCGCGAGATGAGGCCTGATTCCCCTGCACTGCGTGCAGAGCAATTCCGTGTTGCACATCACACATGAAAGGAGCCTTGATTTCCTTGATGGCACTCCAGAGAAACCCCAAGAACACTGTTTCAAGGCTAGAGGGATCCTGTGGTCACTGCAGCAACAAGAAAGATCTCCGTGGACAAAAAATCAACTCGAGATGAGAGGTTAGTCCCTGGCTTCGACTCCAGAGGAATACCACCTTACCACAAGCAGGACAAATAGGCTTCTCCCAGCTCTAGGTATGTGAGTGGGACCCTGATTTTGCAGCCTCAAGTGGAATGGACACTGCGATGCCCTGACTCGATATAAGGCCGGATATCCCTGCAGTGACTTGAATGCAGACTCGTCTTGCATCTCCCAAGACGAAAGGATGTCTGAATCCCCTGTGGAGATCACAGAGAAAGAGCTAGTTCCCCACCTCATCGCGACCAGAGGCATCACATGCTTTGAAAACTCCAGAGGTACGCGGAGATCAGTGCCTGCAAAGGAGACGATGCCTGACTCCTCGTGAAACTTGATAGGAGTCCCAGGATTCCTGTGGCACGTGGAAAGGAACACTTGGTCTCCCGCCTCAGCTGGAGAGGCGTCCCAATTGCCCTGGCAAGCCTAAGGAGAATCCCGAGTTGTCCCTCGCAACTAGGCAGGAGTCCTGACGTCGCTGAACAAACACGTGTGTGGAAGGGCCATCCCCGTCGTAACTCGAGAATATACCCCAGGTTCCCGCCGCAACTCGAGAAAAACCATGAGACTTCTCCCTCGCCGAGAGATCAGGCCCGATTCCCCTGCACTGCGTGCAGAGCAATTCCATTTTGCACATCACACATGAAAGGAGCCTTGATTTCCTTGATGGCACTCCAGAGAAACTCCAAGAACACTGTTTCAAGGCTAGAGGGAACCTGAGGTCACTGTAGCAACACAAAAGAGCTCCGTGGACCAAAAATCAACTCGAGATGAGAGGATAGTCCCTGGCTTCGACTCCAGAGGAATACCACCTTACCACAAGCACCTCAAGAGGAGGCTTCTCTCAGCTCTAGGAATGTGAGAGGGACCCTGAGTTTGCGGCCTCAAGTGGAATGCACACCGCGATGCCCTGACTCGAAATAAGGCCGGATATCCCTGCAGTGACTTGAATGCAGGCCCGTCTTGCATCTCCCAAGACAAAAGGATGTCTGAATCCCCTGTGGAGACCACAGAAAAAGACCTAGTTCCCCACCTCATCGCGACCGGAGGCCTCACATCCTTTGAAAACACCAGAGGTACACGGAGATCAGTGCCTCCAAAGCAGACGATGCCTGACTCCTCGTGAAACTTGATAGGAGTCCCAGGATTCCTGTGGCACGTGGAAAGGGACCCTTGGTCTCCCGCCTCAGCTGGAGAGGCGTCCCAATTGCCCTGCCAAGCCTCGAGGATAATCCCGAGTTGTCCCTCGCAACTAGGCAGGAGTCCTGACGTCGTTGCACAAACACGTGGGTGGAAGGGCCATCCCCGTCGTAACTCGAGAATATACCCCAGGTTCCCGCCGCAACTCGAGAAAAACCATGAGACTTCCCCCTCGCCGCGAGATGAGGCCCAATTCCCCTGCACTGCGTGCAGAGCAATTCCGTGTTGCACATCACACATGAAAGGAGCCTTGATTTCCTTGATGGCACTCCAGAGAAACCCCAAGAACACTGTTTCAAGGCTAGAGGGATCCTGAGGTCACTGTAACAACACGAAAGAGCTCCGTGGACGAAAAATCAACTCGAGATGAGAGGTTAGTCCCTGGCTTTGACTCCAGAGGAATACCACCTTACCACAAGCACCTCAAGAGGAGGCTTCTCTCAGCTCTAGGTATGTGACATGAACCCAGAGTTTGTGGCCTCAAGTGGAATGGACACGGCGATGCCCTGACTCGAAATAAGGCCGGATATCCCTGCAGTGTGTTGAATGCAGGCTCGTCTTGCATCTCCCAAGACGAAAGGATGTCTGAATTCCCTGTGGAGACCACAGAGAAAGACCTAGTTCCCCACCTCATCGCTACCGGAGGCCTCACATCCTTTGAAAACTCCAGAGGTCCGCAGAGATCAGTGCCTCCAAAGGAGACGATGCCTGACTCCTCGTGAAACTTGATAGGAGTCCCAGGATTCCTGTGGCACGTGGAAAGGGACCCTTGGTCTCCCGCCTCAGCTGGAGAGGCGTCCCAATTGCCCTGCCAAGCCTCGAGGAGAATCCCGAGTTGTCCCTCCCAACTAGGCAGGAGTCCTGACGTCGCTGAAGAAACACGTGGGTGGAAGGGCCATCCCCGTCGTAACTCGAGAATATACCCCAGGTTCCCGCCGCAACTCGAGAAATCCGTGAGACGTTCCCCTCGCCGCGAGATCAGGCCCGATTCCCGTGCACTGCGTGCAGAGCAATTCCGTGTTGCACATCACACGTGAAAGGAGCCTTGATTTCCTTGATGGCACTCCAGAGAGACCCCAAGAACACTGTTTCAAGGCTAGAGGGATCCTGAGGTCACTGTAACAACACGAAAGAGCTCCATGGACGAAAAATCAACTCGAGATGAGAGGTTAGTCCCTGGCTTCGACTCCAGAGGAATACCACCTTACCACAAGCACCTCAAGAGGAGGCTTCTCTCAGCTCTAGGTATGTGACAGGGACCCTGAGTTTGTGGGCTCAAGTGGAATGGACACGGCGATGCCCTGACTCGAAATAAGGCAGGATATCCCTGCAGTGAGTTGAATGCAGGCTCGTCTTGCATCTCCCTAGACGAAAGGATGTCTGAATCCCCTGTGGAGACCACAGAGAAAGACCTAGTTCCCCACCTCATCGCGACCAGAGGCATCACATCCTTTGAAAATTCCAGAGGTACGCGGAGATCAGTGCCTCCAAAGGAGACGATGCCTGACTCCTCGTGAAACTTGATAGGAGTCCCAGGATTCCTGTGGCACGTGGAAAGGGACACTTGGTCTCCCCCCTCAGCTGGAGAGGCGTCCCAATTGCCCTGCCAAGCCTCAAGGAGAATCCAGAGTTGTCCCTTGCAACTAGGCACAGTCCTGACGTCGCTGAACAAACACGTGGGTGGAAGGGCCATCCCCGTCGTAACTCGAGAATATACCCCAGGTTCCCGGCGCAACTCGAGAAAAACCATGAGACTTCCCCCTCGCCGCAAAATGTGGCCCGATTCCCCTGCCCTGCGTGCAGAGCAATTCCGTGTTGCACATCAAACATGAAATGAGCCTTGATTTCCTTGATGGCACTCCAGAGAAACCCCAAGAACACTGTTTCAAGGCTAGAGGGATCCTGAGGTCACTGTAGCAACAAGAAAGATCTCCGTGGACAAAAAATCAACTCGAGATGAGAGGTTAGTCCCTGGCTTCGACTCCAGAGGAATACCACCTTACCACAAGCACCACAGGAGCAGGCTTCTCTCAGCTCTAGGTATGTGAGAGGGACCCTGATTTTGCGACCTCAAGTGGAATGGACACCGCGATGCCCTGACTCGATATAAGGCCAGATATCCCTGCAGTGACTTGAATGCAGGCTTGTCTTGCATCTCCCAAGACGAAAGGATGTCTGAATCCTCTGTGGAGATCACAGAGAAAGACATAGTTCCCCACCTCACCGCGACCGGAGGCCTCACATCCTTTGAAAACTCCAGAGGTACGCGGAGATCAGTGCCTCCAAAGGAGACGATGCCTGACTCCTCGTGAAACTTGATGGGAGTCCCAGGATTCCTGTGGGACGTGGAAAGGGACACTTGGTCTCCCGCCTCAGCTGGAGAGGCGTCCCAATTGCCCTGCCAAGCCTCGAGGAGAATCCCGAGTTGTCCCTCGCAACTAGGCAGGAGTCCTGACCTCGCTTAACAAACACGTGTGTGGAAGGGCCATCCCCGTCGTAACTCGAGAATATACCCCAGATTCCCGCCACAACTCGAGAAAAACTATGACACTTCCCCCTCGCCGCGAGATCAGGCCCGATTCCCCTGCACTGCGTGCAGAGCAATTCCGTGTTGCACATCACACATGAAAGGAGCCTTGATTTCCTTGATGGCACTGAAGAGAAATCCCAAAAACACTGTTTCAAGGCTAGAGGGATCCTGAGGTCACTGTAGCAACCCGAAAGAGCTCCGTGGGCCAAAAATCAACTCGAGATGAGAGGTTAGTCCCTGGCTTCGACTCCAGAGGAATACCACCTTACCACAAGCACCTCAAGAGGAGGCTTCTCTCAGCTCTAGGTATGTGACAGGGAACCTGAGTTAGCGGCCTCAAGTGGAATGGACACCGCGATGCCCTGACTCGAAATAAGGCCGAATATCCCTGCAGTGAGTTGAATGCAGGCTCGTCTTGCATCTCCCAAGACGAAAGGATGTCTGAATCCCCTGTGGAGACCACAGAGAAAGACCTAGTTCCCCACCTCATCGCGACCGGAGGCCTCACATCCTTTGAAAACTTCAGAGGTATGCGGAGATCAGTGCCTCCAAAGGAGATGATGCCTGACTCCTCGTGAAACTTGATAGGAGTCCCAGGATTCCTGTGGCACGTGGAAAGGGACCCTTGGTCTCCCGCCTCAGCTGGAGAGGCATCCCAATTGCCCTGCCAAGCCTCGAGGAGAATCCCGAGTTGTCCCTCGCAACTAGGCAGGAGTCCTGACATCGCTGAACAAACACGTGTGTGGGAAGGCCATCCCCGTCGTAACTCGAGAATATACCCCAGGTTCCCGGCGCAACTCGAGAAAAACCATGAGACTTCCCCCTGGCCGCGAGATGAGGCTCGATTCCCCTACACTGCGTGCAGAGCGATTCCGTATTGCACATCACAGATGAAAGGAGCCTTGATTTCCTTGATGGCAGTCCAGAGAAACCCCAAAAACACTGTTTCAAGGCTAGAGGCATCCTGAGGTCACTGTAGCAACACGAAATAGCTCCGTGGACGAAAAATCAATTTGAGATTAGAGGTTAGTCCCTGGCTTCGACTCCAGAGGAATACCACCTCACCACAAGCACCTAAACAGGAGGCTTCTCTCAGCTCTAGGTATGAGGGAGGGACCCTGAATTTGCGGCCTAAAGTGGAATGGGCACCGTGATGCCCTGACTCGAAATAAGGCCGGATATCCCAGCAGTGACTTGAATGCAGATTCGTCTTGCATCTCCCAAGACGAAAGGATGTCTGAATCCCCTGCGGAGATCACTGAGAAAGAGCTAGTTCCCCACCTCATCGCGACCAGAGGCATCACATGCTTTGAAAACTCCAGAGGTACGCGGAGATCAGTGCCTGCAAAGGAGAAGATGCCTGACTCCTCGTGAAACTTGATAGGAGTCCCAGGATTCCTGTGGCACGTGGAAAGGGACCCTTGGTCTCCCGCCTCAGCTGGAGAGGCGTCCCAATTGCCCTGCCAAGCCTCGAGGAGAATCCCGAGTTGTCCCTCCCAACTAGGCAGGAGTCCTGACGTCGCTGAAGAAACACGTGGGTGGAAGGGCCATCCCCGTCGTAACTCGAGAATATACCCCAGGTTCCCGCCGCAACTCGAGAAATCCGTGAGACTTTCCCCTCGCCGCGAGATCAGGCCCGATTCCCGTGCACTGCGTGCAGAGCAATTCCGTGTTGCACATCACACGTGAAAGGAGCCTTGATTTCCTTGATGGCACTCCAGAGAGACCCCAAGAACACTGTTTCAAGGCTAGAGGGATCCTGAGGTCACTGTAACAACA
Source organism: Cervus elaphus (assembly GCF_910594005.1). Taxonomy (NCBI): domain Eukaryota; kingdom Metazoa; phylum Chordata; class Mammalia; order Artiodactyla; family Cervidae; genus Cervus; species Cervus elaphus. Next base: position 958,148 of record NC_057845.1, on the reverse strand, counting down.
CGAAAGAGCTCCATGGATGAAAAATCAACTCGAGATGAGAGGTTAGTCCCTGGCTTCGACTCCAGAGGAATACCACCTTACCACAAGCACCTCAAGAGGAGACTTCTCTCAGCTCTAGGTATGTGACAGGGACCCTGAGTTTGTGGGCTCAAGTGGAATGGACACGGCGATGCCCTGACTCGAAATAAGGCAGGATATCCCTGCAGTGAGTTGAATGCAGGCTCGTCTTGCATCTCCCAAGACGAAAGGATGTCTGAATCCCCTGTGGAGACCACAGAGAAAGACCTAGTTCCCCACCTCATCGCGACCAGAGGCATCACATCCTTTGAAAATTCCAGAGGTACGCGGAGATCAGTGCCTCCAAAGGAGACGATGCCTGACTCCTCGTGAAACTTGATAGGAGTCCCAGGATTCCTGTGGCACGTGGAAAGGGACACTTGGTCTCCCCCCTCAGCTGGAGAGGCGTCCCAATTGCCCTGCCAAGCCTCAAGGAGAATCCAGAGTTGTCCCTTGCAACTAGGCACAGTCCTGACGTCGCTGAACAAACACGTGGGTGGAAGGGCCATCCCCGTCGTAACTCGAGAATATACCCCAGGTTCCCGGCGCAACTCGAGAAAAACCATGAGACTTCCCCCTCGCCGCAAAATGTGGCCCGATTTCCCTGCACTGCGTGCAGAGCAATTCCGTGTTGCACATCAAACATGAAATGAGCCTTGATTTCCTTGATGGCACTCCAGAGAAACCCCAAGAACACTGTTTCAAGGCTAGAGGGATCCTGAGGTCACTGTAGCAACAAGAAAGATCTCCGTGGACAAAAAATCAACTCGAGATGAGAGATTAGTCCCTGGCTTCGACTCCAGAGGAATACCACCTTACCACAAGCACCACAGGAGCAGGCTTCTCTCAGCTCTAGGTATGTGAGAGGGACCCTGATTTTGCGACCTCAAGTGGAATGGACACCGCGATGCCCTGACTCGTTATAAGGCCAGATATCCCTGCAGTGACTTGAATGCAGGCTTGTCTTGCATCTCCCAAGACGAAAGGATGTCTGAATCCCCTGTGGAGATCACAGAGAAAGACATAGTTCCCCACCTCACCGCGACCGGAGGCCTCACATCCTTTGAAAACTCCAGAGGTACGCGGAGATCAGTGCCTCCAAAGGAGACGATGCCTGACTCCTCGTGAAACTTGATGGGAGTCCCAGGATTCCTGTGGGACGTGGAAAGGGACACTTGGTCTCCCCCCTCAGCTGGGGAGGCGTCCCAATTGCCCTGCCAAGCCTCAAGGAGAATCCCGAGTTGTCCCTTGCAACTAGGCACAGTCCTGACGTCGCTGAACAAACACGTGTGTGGAAGGGCCATCCCCGTCGTAACTCGAGAATATACCCCAGGTTCACGCCGCAACTCGAGAAAAACCATGAGACTTCCCCCTCGCCGCAAAGTGAGGCGTGATTCCCCTGCACTGCGTGCAGAGCAATTCCGTGTTGCACATCACACATGAAAGGAGCCTTGATTTCCTTGATGGCACTCCAGAGAAACCCCAAGAACACTGTTTCAGGCTAGAGGGATCCTGAGGTCACTGCAGCAACAAGAAAGATCTCCGTGGACAAAAAATCAACTCGAGATGAGAGGTTAGTCCCTGGCTCCGACTCCAGAGGAATACCACCTTACCACAAGCACCACAGGAATAGGCTTCTCCCAGCTCTAGGTATGTGAGTTGGACCCTGATTTTGCAGCCTCAAGTGGAATGGACACCGCGATGCCCTGACTCGATATAAGGCCGGATATCCCTGCAGTGACTTGAATGCAGACTCGTCTTGCATCTCCCAAGACGAAAGGATGTCTGAATCCCCTGTGGAGATCACAGAGAAAGAGCTAGTTCCCCACCTCACCGCGACCAGAGGCATCACATGCTTTGAAAACTCCAGAGGTACGCGGAGATCAGTGCCTGCAAAGGAGACGATGCCTGACTCCTCGTGAAACTTGATAGGAGTCCCAGGATTCCTGTGGCACGTGGAAAGGGACCCTTGGTCTCCCGCCTCAGCTGGAGAGGCGTCCCAATTGCCCTGGCAAGCCTCGAGGAGAATCCCGAGTTGTCCCTCCCAACTAGGCAGGAGTCCTGACGTCGCTGAGCAAACACGTGTGTGAAAGGGCCATCCCCGTCGTAACTCGAGAATATACCCCAGATTCCCGCCACAACTCGAGAAAAACTATGACACTTCCCCCTCGCCGCGAGATCAGGCCCGATTCCCCTGCACTGCGTGAAGAGCAATTCCGTGTTGCACATCACACATGAAAGGAGCCTTGATTTCCTTGATGGCACTCCAGAGAAACCCCAAGAACACTGTTTCAAGGCTAGAGGGATCTTGAGGTCACTGTAACAACACGAAAGAGCTCCGTGGACGAAAAATCAACTCAAGATGAGAGGTTAGTCCCTGGCTTCGACTCCAGAGGAATACCACCTTACCACAAGCACCTCAAGAGGAGGCTTCTCTCAGCTCTAGGTATGTGACATGGACCCTGAGTTTGTGGCCTCAAGTGGAATGGACACAGCGATGCCCTGACTCGAAATAAGGCCAGATATCCCTGCAGTGTGTTGAATGCAGGCTCGTATTGCATCTCCCAAGACGAAAGGATGTCTGAATTCCCTGTGGAGACCACAGAGAAAGACCTAGTTCCCCACCTCATCGCGACCGGAGGCCTCACATCCTTTGAAAACTCCAGAGGTACGCGGAGATCAGTGCCTCCAAAGGAGACGATGCCTGACTCCTCGTGAAACTTGATAGGAGTCCCAGGATTCCTGTGGCACGTGGAAAGGGACACTTGGTCTCCCCCCTCAGCTGGAGAGGCGTCCCAATTGCCCTGCCATGCCTCAAGGAGAATCCCGAGTTGTCCCTTGCAACTAGGCACAGTCCTGACGTCGCTGAACAAACACGTGTGTGGAAGGGCCATCCCCGTCGTAACTCGAGAATATAACCCAGGTTCCCGCCGCAACTCGAGAAAAACCATGAGACTTCCCTCTCGTCGCAAAATGAGGCCTGATTCCCCTGCACTGCGTGCAGAGCAATTCCGTGTTGCACATCACACATGAAAGGAGCCTTGATTTCCTTGATGGCACTCCAGAGAAACCCCAAGAACACTGTTTCAAGGCTAGAGGGATCCTGAGGTCACTGCAGCAACAAGAAAGATCTCTGTGGACAAAAAATCAACTCGAGATGAGAGGTTAGTCCCTGGCTTCGACTCCAGAGGAATACCACCTTACCACAAGCACCACAGGAATAGGCTTCTCCCAGCTCTAGGTATGTGAGTGGGACCCTGATTTTGCAGCCTCAAGTGGAATGGACACCGCGATGCCCTGACTCGATATAAGTCCGGATATCCCTGCAGTGACTTGAATGCAGACTCGTCTTGCATCTCCCAAGACGAAAGGATGTCTGAATCCCCTGTGGAGATCACAGAGAAAGAGCTAGTTCCCCACCTCATCGCGACCAGAGGCATCACATGCTTTGAAAACACCAGAGGTACGCGGAGATCAGTGCCTGCAAAGGAGACGATGCCTGACTCCTCGTGAAACTTGATAGGAGTCCCACGATTCCTGTGGCACGTGGAAAGGGACACTTGGTCTCCCGCCTCAGCTGGAGAGGCGTCCCAATTGCCCTGCCAAGCCTCGAGGAGAATCCCGAGTTGTCCCTCGCAACTAGGCAGGAGTCCTGACGTCGCTGAACAAACACGTGTGTGGAAGGGCCATCCCCGTCGTAACTCGAGAATATACCCCAGATTCCCGCCACAACTCGAGAAAAACTATGACACTTCCCCCTCGCCGCGAGATCAGGCCCGATTCCCCTGCACTGCGTGCAGAGCAATTCCGTGTTGCACATCACACATGAAAGGAGCCTTGATTTCCTTGATGACACTGCAGAGAAATAGCAAAAACACTGTTTCAAGGCTAGAGGGATCCTGAGGTCACTGTAGCAACACGAAAGAGCTCCGTGGGCCAAAAATCAACTCGAGATGAGAGGTTAGTCCCTGGCTTTGACTCCAGAGGAATACCACCTTACCACAAGCACCTCAAGAGGAGGCTTCTCTCAGCTCTAGGTATGTGACAGGGAACCTGAGTTTGCGGCCTCAAGTGGAATGGACACCGCGATGCCCTGACTCGAAATAAGGCCGAATATCCCTGCAGTGACTTGAATGCAGGCTCGTCTTGCATCTCCCAAGACGAAAGGATGTCTGAATCCCCTGTGGAGACCACAGAGAAAGACCTAGTTCCCCACCTCATCGCGACCGGAGGCCTCACATCCTTTGAAAACTTCAGAGGTACGCGGAGATCAGTGCCTGCAAAGGAGACGATGCCTGACTCCTCGTGAAACTTGATAGGAGTCCCAGGATTCCTGTGGCACGTGGAAAGGGACCCTTGGTCTCCCGCCTCAGCTGGAGAGGCATCCCAATTGCCCTGCCGAGCCTCGAGGAGAATCCCAAGTTGTCCCTCGCAACTAGGCAGGAGTCCTGACGTCGCTGAACAAACACGTGGATGGAAGGGCCATCCCCGTCGTAACTCGAGAATATACCCCAGGTTCCCGGCGCAACTCGAGAAAAACCATGAGACTTCCCCCTGGCCGCGAGATGAGGCTCGATTCCCCTACACTGCGTGCAGAGCGATTCCGTGTTGCACATCACAGATGAAAGGAGCCTTGATTTCCTTGATGGCAGTCCAGAGAAACCCCAAAAACACTGTTTCAAGGCTAGAGGCATCCTGAGGTCACTGTAGCAACACGAAAGAGCTCCGTGGACGAAAAATCAACTCGAGATTAGAGGTTAGTCCCTGGCTTCGACTCCAGAGGAATACCACCTCACCACAAGCACCTAAAGAGGAGGCTTCTCTCAGCTCTAGGTATGAGGGAGGGACCCTGAATTTGCGGCCTAAAGTGGAATGGGCACCGTGATGCCCTGACTCGAAATAAGGCTGGATATCCCTGCAGTGACTTGAATGCAGGCTTGTCTTGCATCTCCCAAGACGAAAGGATGTCTGAATCCCCTGTGGAGATCACAGAGAAAGACATAGTTCCCCACCTCATCGCGACCGGAGGCCTCACATCCTTTGAAAACTCCAGAGGTACGTGGAGATCAGTGCCTCCAAAGGAGACGATGCCTGACTCCTCGTGAAACTTGATAGGAGTCCCAGGATTCCTGTGGCACGTGGAAAGGGACACTTGGTCTCCCCCCTCAGCTGGGGAGGCGTCCCAATTGCCCTGCCAAGCCTCAAGGAGAATCCCGAGTTGTCCCTTGCAACTAGGCACAGTCCTGACGTCGCTGAACAAACACGTGTGTGGAAGGGCCATCCCCGTCGTAACTCGAGAATATACCCCAGGTTCCCGCCGCAACTCGAGAAAAACCATGAGACTTCCCCCTCGCCGCAAAATGAGGCGTGATTCCCCTGCACTGCGTGCAGAGCAATTCCGTGTTGCACATCACACATGAAAGGAGCCTTGATTTCCTTGATGGCACTCCAGAGAAACCCCAAGAACACTGTTTCAGGCTAGAGGGATCCTGAGGTCACTGTAACAACACGAAAGAGCTCCGTGGACGAAATGTCAACTCAAGATGAGAGGTTAGTCCCTGGCTTCGACTCCAGAGGAATACCACCTTACCACAAGCACCTCAAGAGGAGGCTTCTCTCAGCTCTAGGTATGTGACATGGACCCTGAGTTTGTGGCCTCAAGTGGAATGGACACAGCGATGCCCTGACTCGAAATAAGGCCAGATATCCCTGCAGTGTGTTGAATGCAGGCTCGTCTTGCATCTCCCAAGACGAAAGGATGTCTGAATTCCCTGTGGAGACCACAGAGAAAGACCTAGTTCCCCACCTCATCGCGACCGGAGGCCTCACATCCTTTGAAAACTCCAGAGGTACGCGGAGATCAGTGCCTCCAAAGGAGACGATGCCTGACTCCTCGTGAAAATTGATAGGAGTCCCAGGATTCCTGTGGCACGTGGAAAGGGACCCTTGGTCTCCCGCCTCAGCTGGAGAGGCGTCCCAATTTCCCTGCCAAGCCTCAAGGAGAATCCCGAGTTGTCCCTTGCAACTAGGCACAGTCCTGACGTCGCTGAACAAACACGTGTGTGGAAGGGCCATCCCCGTCGTAACTCGAGAATATACCCCAGGTTCCCGCCGCAACTCGAGAAAAACCATGAGACTTCCCCCTCGCCGCAAAATGAGGCCTGATTCCCCTGCACTGCGTGCAGAGCAATTCCGTGTTGCACATCACACATGAAAGGAGCCTTGATTTCCTTGATGGCACTCCAGAGAAACCCCAAGAACACTGTTTCAAGGCTAGAGGGATCCTGAGGTCACTGCAGCAACAAGAAAGATCTCCGTGGACAAAAAATCAACTCGAGATGAGAGGTTAGTCCCTGGCTTCGACTTCAGAGGAATACCACCTTACCACAAGCACCACAGGAATAGGCTTCTCCCAGTTCTAGGTATGTGAGTGGGACCCTGATTTTGCAGCCTCAAGTGGAATGGACACCGCGATGCCCTGACTCGATATAAGGCCGGATATCCCTGCAGTGACTTGAATGCAGACTCGTCTTGCATCTCCCAAGACGAAAGGATGTCTGAATCCCCTGTGGAGATCACAGAGAAAGAGCTAGTTCCCCACCTCATCGCGACCAGAGGCATCACATGCTTTGAAAACTCCAGAGGTACGCGGAGATCAGTGCCTCCAAAGGAGACGATGCCTGACTCCTCGTGAAACTTGATAGGAGTCCCAGGATTCCTGTGGCACGTGGAAAGGGACCCTTGGTCTCCCGCCTCAGCTGGAGAGGCGTCCCAATTGCCCTGGCAAGCCTCGAGGAGAATCCCGAGTTGTCCTTCGCAACTAGGCAGGAGTCCTGACGTCGCTGAACAAACACGTGTGTGGAAGGGACATCCCCGTCGTAACTCGAGAATATACCCCAGATTCCCGCCACAACTCGAGAAAAACTAAGACACTTCCCCCTCGCCGCGAGATCAGGCCCGATTCCCCTGCACTGCGTGCAGAGCAATTCCGTGTTGCACATCACACATGAAAGGAGCCTTGATTTCCTTGATGGCACTGCAGAGAAATCCAAAAAACACTGTTTTAAGGCTAGAGGGATCCTGAGGTCACTGTAGCAACACGAAAGAGCTCCGTGGGCCAAAAATCAACTCGAGATGAGAGGTTAGTCCCTGGCTTCGACTCCAGAGGAATACCACCTTACCACAAGCACCTCAAGAGGAGGCTTCTCTCAGCTCTAGGTATGTGACAGGGAACCTGAGTTTGCGGCCTCAAGTGGAATGGACACCGCGATGCCCTGACTCGAAATAAGGCCGGATATCCCTGCAGTGACTTGAATGCAGGCTCGTCTTGCATCTCCCAAGACGAAAGGATGTCTGAATCCCCTGTGGAGACCATGGAGAAACACCTAGTTCCCCACCTCAGCGCGACCGGAGGCCTCACATCCTTTGAAAACTCCAGAGGTACGCGGAGATCAGTGCCTCCAAAGGAGACGATGCCTGACTCCTCGTGAAACTTGATAGGAGTCCCAGGATTCCTGTGGCACGTGGAAAGGGACCCTTGGTCTCCCCCCTCAGCTGGAGAGGCATCCCAATTGCCCTGCCAAGCCTCGAGGAGAATCCCGAGTTGTCCCTCGCAACTAGGCAGGAGTCCTGACATCGCTGAACAAACACGTGTGTGGGAGGGCCATCCCCGTCGTAACTCGAGAATATACCCCAGGTTCCCGCCGCAACTCGAGAAAAACCATGAGACTTCCCCCTGGCCGCGAGATGAGGCTCGATTCCCCTACACTGCGTGCAGAGCGATTCCGTGTTGCACATCACAGATGAAAGGAGCCTTGATTTCCTTGATGGCAGTCCAGAGAAACCCCAAAAACACTGTTTCAAGGCTAGAGGCATCCTGAGGTCACTGTAGCAACACGAAAGAGCTCCGTGGACCAAAAATCAACTCGAGATTAGAGGTTAGTCCCTGGCTTCGACTCCAGAGGAATACCACCTCACCACAAGCACCTAAAGAGGAGGCTTCTCTCAGCTCTAGGTATGAGGGAGGGACACTGAATTTGCGGCCTAAAGTGGAATGGGCACCGTGATGCCCTGACTCGACATAAGGCCGGATATCCCTGCAGTGACTTGAATGCAGACTCGTCTTGCATCTCCCAAGACGAAAGGATGTCTGAATCCCCTGCGGAGATCACTGAGAAAGAGCTAGTTCCCCACCTCATCGCGACCAGAGGCATCACATGCTTTGAAAACTCCAGAGGTACGCGGAGATCAGTGCCTGCAAGGGAGACGATGCCTGACTCTTCGTGAAACTTGATAGGAGTCCCAGGATTCCTGTGGCACGTGGAAAGGGACCCTTGGTCTCCCGCCTCAGCTGGAGAGGCGTCCCAATTGCCCTGGCAAGCCTCGAGGAGAATCCCGAGTTGTCCCTCGCAACTAGGCAGGAGTCCTGACGTCGCTGAACAAACACGTGTGTGGAAGGGCCATCCCCGTCGTAACTCGAGAATATACCCCAGATTCCCGCCACAACTCGAGAAAAACTATGACACTTCCCCCTCGCCGCGAGATCAGGCCCGATTCCCCTGCACTGCGTGCAGAGCGATTCCGTGTTGCACATCACAGATGAAAGGAGCCTTGATTTCCTTGATGGCAGTCCAGAGAAACCCCAAAAACACTGTTTCAAGGCTAGAGGCATCCTGAGGTCACTGTAGCAACACGAAAGAGCTCCGGGGACGAAAAATCAACTCGAGATTAGAGGTTAGTCCCTGGCTTCGACTCCAGAGGAATACCACCTCACCACAAGCACCTAAAGAGGAGGCTTCTCTCAGCTCTAGGTATGAGGGAGGGATCCTGAATTTGCGGCCTAAAGTGGAATGGGCACCGTGATGCCCTGACTCGAAATAAGGCTGGATATCCCTGCAGTGACTTGAATGCAGGCTTGTCTTGCATCTCCCAAGACGAAAGGATGTCTGAATCCCCTGTGGAGATCACAGAGAAAGACATAGTTCCCCACCTCATCGCGACCGGAGGCCTCACATCCTTTGAAAACTCCAGAGGTACGCGGAGATCAGTGCCTCCAAAGGAGACGATGCCTGACTCCTCGTGAAACTTGATAGGAGTCCCAGGATTCCTGTGGCACGTGGAAAGGGACACTTGGTCTCCCCCCTCAGCTGGGGAGGCGTCCCAATTGCCCTGCCAAGCCTCAAGGAGAATCCCGAGTTGTCCCTTGCAACTAGGCACAGTCCTGACGTCGCTGAACAAACACGTGTGTGGAAGGGCCATCCCCGTCGTAACTCGAGAATATACCCCAGGTTCCCGCCGCAACTCGAGAAAAACCATGAGACTTCCCGCTCGCCGCAAAATGAGGCGTGATTCCCCTGCACTGCGTGCAGAGCAATTCCGTGTTGCACATCACACATGAAAGGAGCCTTGATTTCCTTGATGGCACTCCAGAGAAACCCCAAGAACACTGTTTCAGGCTAGAGGGATCCTGAGGTCACTGTAACAACACGAAAGAGCTCCGTGGACGAAAAGTCAACTCAAGATGAGAGGTTAGTCCCTGGCTTCGACTCCAGAGGAATACCACCTTACCACAAGCACCTCAAGAGGAGGCTTCTCTCAGCTCTAGGTATGTGACATGGACCCTGAGTTTGTGGCCTCAAGTGGAATGGACAAGCGATGCCCTGACTCGAAATAAGGCCAGATATCCCTGCAGTGTGTTGAATGCAGGCTCGTCTTGCATCTCCCAAGACGAAAGGATGTCTGAATTCCCTGTGGAGACCACAGAGAAAGACCTAGTTCCCCACCTCATCGCGACCGGAGGCCTCACATCCTTTGAAAACTCCAGAGGTACGCGGAGATCAGTGCCTCCAAAGGAGACGATGCCTGACTCCTCGTGAAAATTGATAGGAGTCCCAGGATTCCTGTGGCACGTGGAAAGGGACCCTTGGTCTCCCGCCTCAGCTGGAGAGGCGTCCCAATTTCCCTGCCAAGCCTCAAGGAGAATCCCGAGTTGTCCCTTGCAACTAGGCACAGTCCTGACGTCGCTGAACAAACACGTGTGTGGAAGGGCCATCCCCGTCGTAACTCGAGAATATACCCCAGGTTCCCGCCGCAACTCGAGAAAAACCATGAGACTTCCCCCTCGCCGCAAAATGAGGCCTGATTCCCCTGCACTGCGTGCAGAGCAATTCCGTGTTGCACATCACACATGAAAGGAGCCTTGATTTCCTTGATGGCACTCCAGAGAAACCCCAAGAACACTGTTTCAAGGCTAGAGGGATCCTGAGGTCACTGCAGCAACAAGAAAGATCTCCGTGGACAAAAAATCAACTCGAGATGAGAGGTTAGTCCCTGGCTTCGACTTCAGAGGAATACCACCTTACCACAAGCACCACAGGAATAGGCTTCTCCCAGCTCTAGGTATGTGAGTGGGACCCTGATTTTGCAGCCTCAAGTGGAATGGACACCGCGATGCCCTGACTCGATATAAGGCCGGATATCCCTGCAGTGACTTGAATGCAGACTCGTCTTGCATCTCCCAAGACGAAAGGATGTCTGAATCCCCTGTGGAGATCACAGAGAAAGAGCTAGTTCCCCACCTCATCGCGACCAGAGGCATCACATGCTTTGAAAACTCCAGAGGTACGCGGAGATCAGTGCCTCCAAAGGAGACGATGCCTGACTCCTCGTGAAACTTGATAGGAGTCCCAGGATTCCTGTGGCACGTGGAAAGGGACCCTTGGTCTCCCGCCTCAGCTGGAGAGGCGTCCCAATTGCCCTGGCAAGCCTCGAGGAGAATCCCGAGTTGTCCTTCGCAACTAGGCAGGAGTCCTGACGTCGCTGAACAAACACGTGTGTGGAAGGGACATCCCCGTCGTAACTCGAGAATATACCCCAGATTCCCGCCACAACTCGAGAAAAACTATGACACTTCCCCCTCGCCGCGAGATCAGGCCCGATTCCCCTGCACTGCGTGCAGAGCAATTCCGTGTTGCACATCACACATGAAAGGAGCCTTGATTTCCTTGATGGCACTGCAGAGAAATCCAAAAAACACTGTTTCAAGGCTAGAGGGATCCTGAGGTCACTGTAGCAACACGAAAGAGCTCCGTGGGCCAAAAATCAACTCGAGATGAGAGGTTAGTCCCTGGCTTCGACTCCAGAGGAATACCACCTTACCACAAGCACCTCAAGAGGAGGCTTCTCTCAGCTCTAGGTATGTGACAGGGAACCTGAGTTTGCGGCCTCAAGTGGAATGGACACCGCGATGCCCTGACTCGAAATAAGGCCGGATATCCCTGCAGTGACTTGAATGCAGGCTCGTCTTGCATCTCCCAAGACGAAAGGATGTCTGAATCCCCTGTGGAGACCATGGAGAAACACCTAGTTCCCCACCTCATCGCGACCGGAGGCCTCACATCCTTTGAAAACTCCAGAGGTACGCGGAGATCAGTGCCTCCAAAGGAGACGATGCCTGACTCCTCGTGAAACTTGATAGGAGTCCCAGGATTCCTGTGGCACGTGGAAAGGGACCCTTGCTCTCCCCCCTCAGCAGAGAGAGGCATCCCAATTGCCCTGCCAAGCCTCGAGGAGAATCCCGAGTTGTCCCTCGCAACTAGGCAGGAGTCCTGACATCGCTGAACAAACACGTGTGTGGGAGGGCCATCCCCGTCGTAACTCGAGAATATACCCCAGGTTCCCGCCGCAACTCGAGAAAAACCATGAGACTTCCCCCTGGCCGCGAGATGAGGCTCGATTCCCCTACACTGCGTGCAGAGCGATTCCGTGTTGCACATCACAGATGAAAGGAGCCTTGATTTCCTTGATGGCAGTCCAGAGAAACCCCAAAAACACTGTTTCAAGGCTAGAGGCATCCTGAGGTCACTGTAGCAACACGAAAGAGCTCCGTGGACCAAAAATCAACTCGAGATTAGAGGTTAGTCCCTGGCTTCGACTCCAGAGGAATACCACCTCACCACAAGCACCTAAAGAGGAGGCTTCTCTCAGCTCTAGGTATGAGGGAGGGACACTGAATTTGCGGCCTAAAGTGGAATGGGCACCGTGATGCCCTGACTCGACATAAGGCCGGATATCCCTGCAGTGACTTGAATGCAGACTCGTCTTGCATCTCCCAAGACGAAAGGATGTCTGAATCCCCTGCGGAGATCACTGAGAAAGAGCTAGTTCCCCACCTCATCGCGACCAGAGGCATCACATGCTTTGAAAACTCCAGAGGTACGCGGAGATCAGTGCCTGCAAGGGAGACGATGCCTGACTCTTCATGAAACTTGATAGGAGTCCCAGGATTCCTGTGGCACGTGGAAAGGGACCCTTGGTCTCCCGCCTCAGCTGGAGAGGCGTCCCAATTGCCCTGGCAAGCCTCGAGGAGAATCCCGAGTTGTCCCTCGCAAGTAGGCAGGAGTCCTGACGTCGCTGAACAAACACGTGTGTGGAAGGGCCATCCCCGTCGTAACTCGAGAATATACCCCAGATTCCCGCCACAACTCGAGAAAAACTATGACACTTCCCCCTCGCCGCGAGATCAGGCCCGATTCCCCTGCACTGCGTGCAGAGCAATTCCGTGTTGCACATCACACATGAAAGGAGCCTTGATTTCCTTGATGGCACTCCAGAGAAACCCCAAGAACACTGTTTCAAGGCTAGACGGATCTTGAGGTCACTGTAACAACACGAAAGAGCTCCGTGGACGAAAAGTCAACTCAAGATGAGAGGTTAGTCCCTGGCTTCGACTCCAGAGGAATACCACCTTACCACAAGCACCTCAAGAGGAGGCTTCTCTCAGCTCTAGGTATGTGACATGGACCCTGAGTTTGTGGCCTCAAGTGGAATGGACACAGCGATGCCCTGACTCGAAATAAGGCCAGATATCCCTGCAGTGTGTTGAATGCAGGCTCGTCTTGCATCTCCCAAGACGAAAGGATGTCTGAATTCCCTGTGGAGACCACAGAGAAAGACCTAGTTCCCCACCTCATCGCGACCGGAGGCCTCACATCCTTTGAAAACTCCAGAGGTACGCGGAGATCAGTGCCTCCAAAGGAGACGATGCCTGACTCCTCGTGAAAATTGATAGGAGTCCCAGGATTCCTGTGGCACGTGAAAAGGGACCCTTGGTCTCCCGCCTCAGCTGGAGAGGCGTCCCAATTTCCCTGCCAAGCCTCAAGGAGAATCCCGAGTTGTCCCTTGCAACTAGGCACAGTCCTGACGTCGCTGAACAAACACGTGTGTGGAAGGGCCATCCCCGTCGTAACTCGAGAATATACCCCAGGTTCCCGCCGCAACTCGAGAAAAACCATGAGACTTCCCCCTCGCCGCAAAATGAGGCCTGATTCCCCTGCACTGCGTGCAGAGCAATTCCGTGTTGCACATCACACATGAAAGGAGCCTTGATTTCCTTGATGGCACTCCAGAGAAACCCCAAGAACACTGTTTCAAGGCTAGAGGGATCCTGAGGTCACTGCAGCAACAAGAAAGATCTCCGAGGACAAAAAATCAACTCGAGATGAGAGGTTAGTCCCTGGCTTCGACTTCAGAGGAATACCACCTTACCACAAGCACCACAGGAATAGGCTTCTCCCAGCTCTAGGTATGTGAGTGGGACCCTGATTTTGCAGCCTCAAGTGGAATGGACACCGCGATGCCCTGACTCGATATAAGGCCGGATATCCCTGCAGTGACTTGAATGCAGACTCGTCTTGCATCTCCCAAGACGAAAGGATGTCTGAATCCCCTGTGGAGATCACAGAGAAAGAGCTAGTTCCCCACCTCATCGCGACCAGAGGCATCACATGCTTTGAAAACTCCAGAGGTACGCGGAGATCAGTGCCTCCAAAGGAGACGATGCCTGACTCCTCGTGAAACTTGATAGGAGTCCCAGGATTCCTGTGGCACGTGGAAAGGGACCCTTGGTCTCCCGCCTCAGCTGGAGAGGCGTCCCAATTGCCCTGCCAAGCCTCGAGGAGAATCCCGAGTTGTCCTTCGCAACTAGGCAGGAGTCCTGACGTCGCTGAACAAACACGTGGGTGGAAGGGCCATCCCCGTCGTAACTCGAGAATATACCCCAGATTCCCGCCACAACTCGAGAAAAACTATGACACTTCCCCCTCGCCGCGAGATCAGGCCCGATTCCCCTGCACTGCGTGCAGAGCAATTCCGTGTTGCACATCACACATGAAAGGAGCCTTGATTTCCTTGATGGCACTGCAGAGAAATCCAAAAAACACTGTTTCAAGGCTAGAGGGATCCTGAGGTCACTGTAGCAACACGAAAGAGCTCCGTGGGCCAAAAATCAACTCGAGATGAGAGGTTAGTCCCTGGCTTCGACTCCAGAGGAATACCACCTTACCACAAGCACCTCAAGAGGAGGCTTCTCTCAGCTCTAGGTATGTGACAGGGAACCTGAGTTTGCGGCCTCAAGTGGAATGGACACCGTGATGCCCTGACTCGAAATAAGGCCGGATATCCCTGCAGTGACTTGAATGCAGGCTCGTCTTGCATCTCCCAAGACGAAAGGATGTCTGAATCCCCTGTGGAGACCATGGAGAAACACCTAGTTCCCCACCTCATCGCGACCGGAGGCCTCACATCCTTTGAAAACTCCAGAGGTACGCGGAGATCAGTGCCTCCAAAGGAGACGATGCCTGACTCCTCGTGAAACTTGATAGGAGTCCCAGGATTCCTGTGGCACGTGGAAAGGGACCCTTGGTCTCCCCCCTCAGCTGGAGAGGCATCCCAATTGCCCTGGCAAGCCTCGAGGAGAATCCCGAGTTGTCCCTCGCAACTAGGCAGGAGTCCTCACATCGCTGAACAAACACGTGTGTGGGAGGGCCATCCACGTCGTAACTCGAGAATATAACCCAGGTTCCCGCCGCAACTCGAGAAAAACCATGAGACTTCCCCCTGGCCGCGAGATGAGGCTCGATTCCCCTACACTGCGTGCAGAGCGATTCCGTGTTGCACATCACAGATGAAAGGAGCCTTGATTTCCTTGATGGCAGTCCAGAGAAACCCCAAAAACACTGTTTCAAGGCTAGAGGCATCCTGAGGTCACTGTAGCAACACGAAAGAGCTCCGTGGACCAAGAATCAACTCGAGATGAGAGGTTAGTCCCTGGCTTCGACTCCAGAGGAATACCACCTTACCACAAGCACCTCAAGAGGAGGCTTCTCTCAGCTCTAGGTATGTGAGAGGGACCTGACTTTGCGGCCTCAAGTGGAATGGACACTGCGATGCCCTGACGCGAAATAAGGCCGGATATCCCTGCAGTGACTTGAATGCAGGCTCGTCTTGCATCTCCCAAGATGAAAGGATGTCTGAATCCCCTGTGGAGACCACAGAGAAAGACCTAGTTCCCCACCTCATCACTACCGGAGGCCTCACATGCTTTGAAAACTCCAGAGGTACACAGAGATCAGTGCCTCCAAAGGAGACGATGCCTGACTCCTCGTGAAACTTGATAGGAGTCCCAGGATTCCTGTGGCACGTGGAAAGTGATCCTTGGTCTCCCGCCTCAGGTGGAGAGGCGTCCCAATTGCCCTGCCAAGCCTCGAGGAGAATCCCGAGTTGTCCCTCGCAACTAGGCAGGAGTCCTGACGTCGCTGAACAAACACGTGTGTGGAAGGGCCATCCCCGTCGTAACTCGAGAATATAGCACAGGTTCCCGGCGCAACTCGAGAAAAACCATGAGACTTCCCCCTCGCCGCGAGATGAGACCAAATTCCCCTTCACTGCGTGCAGAGCAATTCCGTGTTGCACATCACACATGAAAGGAGCCTTGATTTCCTTGATGGCACTCCAGAGAAACCCCAACAACACTGTTTCAAGGCTAGAGGGATCCTGAGGTCACTGTAGCAACACAAAAGAGCTCGGTGGACCAAAAATCAACTCGAGATGAGAGGTTAGTCCCTGGCTTCGACTCCAGAGGAATACCACCTTACCACAAGCACCTCAAGAGGAGGCTTCTCTCAGCTCTAGGTATGTGAGAGGGACCCTGATTTTGCGGCCTAAAGTGGAATGGACACCGCGATTCCCTGACTTGAAATAAGGCCGGATATCCCTGCAGTGACTTGAATGCAGGCTCGTCTTGCATCTCCCAAGATGAAAGGATGTCCGAATCCCCTGTGGAGACCACAGAGAAAGACCTAGTTCTCCACCTCATGGCGACCGGAGGCCTCACATCCTTTGAAAACTCCAGAGGTACGCGGAGATCAGTGCCTCCAAATGAGACGATGTCTGACTCCTCGTGAAACTTGATAGGAGTCCCAGGATTCATGTGGCACATGGAAAGGGACCCTTGGTCTCCTGCCTCAGCTGGAGAGGCGGCCCAATTGCCCTGGCAAGCCTCGAGGAGAATCCCGAGTTGTCCCTCGCAACTAGGCAGGAGTCCTGACATCGCTGAACAAACACGTGGGTGGATGGGCCATCCCCTTCGTAACTCGAGAATGTACCCCAGGTTACCGCCGCAACTCGATAAAAACCATGAGAGTTCCCCCTCGCCGCGAGATGAGGCCCGATTCCCCTGCACTGCGTGCAGAGCAATTCCGTCTTGCACATCACACATGAAAGGAGCCTTGATTTCCTTGACGGCACTCCAGAGAAACCCCAAGAACACTGTTTCAAGGCTAGAGGGATCCTGAGGTCACTGTAGCAACACGAAAGAGCTCCGTGGACCAAAAATCAACTCGAGATGAGAGGTTAGTCCCTGGCTTCGACTCCAGAGGAATACCACCTTACCACAAGCACCGCAAGAGGAGGCTTCTCTCAGCTCTAGGTATGTAAGTGGGACCCTGATTTTGCGGCCTCAAGTGGAATGGACACCGCGATGCGCTGACGTGAAATAAGGCCGGATATCCCTGCAGTGACTTGAATGCAGGCTCGTCTTACATCTCCCAAGATGAAAGGATGTCTGAATCCCCTGTGGAGACCACAGAGAAAGACCTAGTTCCCCACCTCATGGCGACCGGAGGCCTCACATCCTTTGAAAATTCCAGAGGTACGCGGAGATCAGTGCCTCCAAAGGAGACGATGCCTGACTCCTCGTGAAACTTTATAGGAGTCCCAGGATTCCTGTGGCACATGGAAAGGGACCCTTGGTCTCCCGCCTCAGCTGGAGAGGCGTCCCAATTACCCTGCCAAGCCTCGAGGAGAATCCCGAGTTGTCCCTCGCAACTAGGCAGGAGTCCTGACGTCGCTGAACAAACACGTGGGTGGAAGGGCCGTCCCCGTCGTAACTCGAGAATATACCCCAGGTTCCCGCTGCAACTCGAGAAAAACCATGAGACTTCCCCCTCGCCGCGAGATGAGGCCCGATTCCCCTGCACTGCGTGCAGAGCAATTCCGTGTTGCACATCACACATGAAAGGCGCCTTGATTTCCTTGATGGCACTCCAGTGAAACCCCAGGAACACTGTTTCAAGGCCAGAGGGATCCTGAGGTTACTGTAGCAACACGAAAGAGCTCCGTGGACCAAAAATCAACTCGAGGTGAGAGGTTAGTCCCTGGCTTCGACTCCAGAGGAAACCACCTTACCACAAGCACTTCAAGAGGAGGGTCTCTCAGCTCTAGGTATGTGAGAGGGACCCTGAGTTTGCGGCCTCAAGTGGAATGGACACCGCGATGCCCTGACTCGAAAGAAGGCCGGATATACCTGCAGTGACTTGAATGCAGGCTCCTCTTGCATCTCGCAAGATGAAAGGATGTCTGAATCCCCTGTGGAGACCACAGAAAAAGACCTAGTTCACCACCTCCTCGCGACCGGAGGCCTCACATCCTTTGAAAACTCCAGAGATACGCGGAGATCAGTGCCTCCAAAGAAGACGATGCCTGACTCCTCCTGAAACTTGATAGGAGTCCCAGGATTCCTGTGGCACGTGGAAAGGGACCCTTGGTCTCCCGCCTCAGCTGGAGAGGCGTCCCAATTGCCCTGCCAAGCCTCGAGGAGAATCCCGAGTTGTCCCTCGCAACTAGGCAGGAGTCCTGACGTCGCTGAACAAACACGTGTGTGGAAGGGCTATCCCCGTCGTAACTCGAATATATACCCCAGGTTACCGCCGCAACTCGAGAAAAACCATGAGACTTCCCCCTCGCCGCGAGATGAGGCCCGATTCCCCTGCACTGCGTGCAGACCAATTCCGTGTGGCACATCACACATGAAAGGAGCCTTGATTTCCTTGATGGCACTCCAGAGGAACCCCAAGAACACTGTTTCAAGGCTAGAGGGATCCTGAGGTCACTGTATCCACACGAAAGAGCTCCGTGGACAAAAATCAACTCGAGATGAGAGGTTAGTCCCTGGCTTCGACTCCAGAGGAATACCACCTTAGCACAAGCACCTCAAGAGGAGGCTTCTCTCAGCTCTAGGTATGTGAGAGGGACCCTGAGTTTGCGGCCTCAAGTGGAATGGACACCGGGATGCCCTGACTCGAAATAAGGCCGGATATCCCTGCAGTGACTTGAATGCCGGCTCGTCTTGCATCTCCCAAGATGAAAGGATGTCTGAATCCCCTGTGGAGACCACAGAGAAAGACCTAGTTCCCCACCTCACAACTACCGGAGGCCTCACATCCTTTGAAAACTCCAGAGGTACACAGAGATCAGTGCCTCCAAAGGAGACGATGCCTGACTCCTCGTGAAACTTGATAGGAGTCCCAGGATTCCTGTGGCACGTGGAAAGTGACCCTTGGTCTCCCGCCTTAGCTGGAGAGGCGTCCCAATTGCCCTGCCAAGCCTCGAGGAGAATCCCGAGTTGTCCCTCGCAACTAGGCAGGAGTCCTGACGTTGCTGAACAAACACGTGAGTGGAAGGGCCATCAACGTTGTAACTCGAGAATATACCCCAGGTTCCCGCCGCAACTCGAGAAAAACCATAAGACTTCCCCCTCGCCGCGAGATGAGGCCGATTCCCCTGCACTGCGTGCAGAGCAATTCCGTGTTGCACATCACACATGAAAGGAGCCTTGATTTCCTTGATGGCACTCCAGAGAAACCCCAAGAACACTGTTTCAAGGCTAGAGGGATTCTGAGGTCACTGTAGCAACACGAAAGAGCTCCGTGGACCAAAAATCAACTCGAGATGAGAGGTTAGTCCCTGGCTTCGACTCCAGAGGAATACCACCTTACCACAAGCACCTCAAGAGGAGGCTTCTCTCAGCTCTAGGTATGTGAGAGGGACCCTGATTTTGCGGCCTCAAGTGGAATGGACACCGCGATGCCCTGACGTGAAATAAGGCCGGATATCCCTGCAGTGACTTGAATGCAGGCTCGTCTTGCATCTCCCAAGATGAAAGGATGACTGAATCCCCTGTGTAGACCACAGAGAAAGACCTAGTTCCCCACCTCATGGCGAGCGGAGGCCTCACATCCTTTGAAAACTCCAGAGGTACGCGGAGATCAGTGCCTCCAAAGGAGACGATGCCTGACTCCTCGTGAAACTTTATAGGAGTCCCAGGATTCCTGTGGCACATGGAAAGGGACCCTTGGTCTCCCGCCTCAGCTGGAGAGGCGTCCCAATTGCCCTGCCAAGCCTCGAGGAGAATCCCGAGTTGTCCCTCGCAACTAGGCAGGAGTCCTGACGTCGCTGAAGAAACACGTGGGTGGAAGGGCCATCCCCGTCGTAACTCGAGAATATACCCCAGGTTCCCACAGCAACTCGAGAAAAACCATGAGACTTCCCCCTCGCCGCGAGATGAGGCCCGATTCCCCTGCACTGCGTGCAGAGCAATTGCGTGTTGCACATCACACATGAAAGGAGCCTTGATTTCCTTGATGGCACTCCAGAGAAAACCCAACAACACTGTTTCAAGGCTAGAGGAATTCTGAGGTCACTGTAGCAATACGAAAGAGCTCCGTGGACCAAAAATCAACTCGAGATGAGAGGTTAGTCCCTGGCTTCGACTCAGAGGAATACCACTTTACCACAAGCACCTCAAGAGGAGGCTTCTCTCAGCTCTAGGTATGTGAGAGGGACCCTGATTTTGCGGCCTCAAGTGGAATGGACACTTCGATGACCTGACACGAAATAAGGCCGGATATCCCTGCAGTGACTTGAATGCAGGCTCGCCTTGCATCTCCCAAGATGAAAGGATGTCTGAATCCCCTGTGGAGACCACAGAGAAATACCTAGTTCCCCACCTCATGGCGACCGGAGGCCTCACATCCTTTGAAAACTCCAGAGGTACGCGGAGATCAGTGCCTCCAAAGGAGACGATGCCTGACTCCTCGTGAAACTTTATAGGAGACCCAGGATTCCTGTGGCACATGGAAAGGGACCCTTGGTCTCCCGCCTCAGCTGGAGAGGCGTCCCAATTGCCCTGCCAAGCCTCGAGGACAATCCCGAGTTGTCCCTCGCAACTAGGCAGGAGTCCTGACGTCGCTGAACAAACACGTGGTTGGAAGGGCCGTCCCCGTCGTAACTCGAGAATATACCCCAGGTTCCCGCCGCAACTCGAGAAAAACCATGAGACTTCCCCCTCGCCGCGAGATGAGGCCCGATTCCCCTGCACTGCGTGCAGAGCAATTCCGTGTTGCACATCACACATGAAAGGCGCCTTGATTTCCTTGATGGCACTCCAGTGAAACCCCAGGAACACTGTTTCAAGGCCAGAGGGATCCTGAGGTTACTGTAGCAACACGAAAGAGCTCCGTGGACCAAAAATCAACTCGAGATGAGAGGTTAGTCCCTGGCTTCGACTCCAGAGGAAACTACGTTACCACAAGCACCTCAAGAGGAGGCTTCTCTCAGCTCTAGGTATGTGAGAGGGACCCTGATTTTGCGGCCTCAAGTGGAATGGACACCGCGATGCCCTGACTTGAAATAACGCCGGATATCCCTGCAGTGACTTGAATGCAGGCTCGTCTTGCATCTCCCAAGATGAAAGGATGTCCGAATCCCCTGTGGAGACCACAGAAAAAGACCTAGTTCCCCACCTCATGGCGACCGGAGTCCTCACATCCTTTGAAAACTCCAGAGGTACGCGGACATCAGTGCCTCCAAAGGAGACGATGCCTGACTCCTCGTGAAACTTTATAGGAGTCCCAGGATTCCTGTGGCACGTGGAAAGGAACCCTTGGTCTCCAGCCTCAGCTGGAGAGGCGTCCCAATTGCCCTGGCAAGCCTCGAGGAGAATCCCGAGTTGTCCCTCGCAACTAGGCAGGAGTCCTGACGTCGCTGAACAAACACGTGGGTGGAAGGGCCATCCCCGTCGTAACTCGATAATATACCCCAGGTTCCCGCCGCAACTCGAGAAAAACCATGAGACTTCCCCCTCTCCGCGAGATGAGGCCCGATTCCCCTGCACTGCGTTCAGAGCAATTCCGTGTTGCACATCACACATGAAAGGAGCCTTGATTTCCTTGATGGCACTCCAGAGAAACCCCAAGAACACTGTTTCAAGGCTAGAGGGATTCTGAGGTCACTGTAGCAACACGAAAGAGCTCCGTGGACCAAAAATCAACTCGAGATGAGAGGTTAGTCCCTGGCTTCGACTCCAGAGGAATACCACCTTACCACAAGCACCTCAAGAGGAGGCTTCTCTCAGCTCTAGGTATGTGAGAGGGACCCTGATTTTGCGGCCTCAAGTGGAATGGACACCGCGATGCCCTGACGTGAAATAAGGCCGGATATCCCTGCAGTGACTTGAATGCAGGCTCGTCTTGCATCTCCCAAGATGAAAGGATGACTGAATCCCGTGTGTAGACCACAGAGAAAGACCTAGTTCCCCACCTCATGGCGACCGGAGGCCTCACATCCTTTGAAAACTCCAGAGGTACGCGGAGATCAGTGCCTCCAAAGGAGACGATGCCTGACTCCTCGTGAAACTTGATAGGAGTCCCAGGATTCCTGTGGCACATGGAAAGGGACCCTTGGTCTCCCGCCTCAGCTGGAGAGGCGTCCCAATTGCCCTGCCAAGCCTCGAGGAGAATCCCGAGTTGTCCCTCGCAACTAGGCAGGAGTCCTGACATGGCTGAACAAACACGTGGGTGGAAGGGCCATGCCCGTCGTAACTCGAGAATATACCCCAGTTTACCGCCGCAACTCGATAAAAACCATGAGAGTTCCCCCTCGCCGCGAGATGAGGCCCGATTCCCCTGCACTGCGTGCAGAGCAATTCCGTCTTGCACATCACACATAAAAGGAGCCTTGATTTCCTTGACGGCACTCCAGAGATACCCCAAGAACACTGTTTCAAGGCTAGAGGGATCCTGAGGTCACTGTAGCAACACGAAAGAGCTCCGAGGACCAAAAATCAACTCGAGATGAGAGGTTAGTCCCTGGCTTCGACTCCAGAGGAAACCACCTTACCACAAGCACCTCAAGAGGAGGCTTCTCTCAGCTCTAGGTATGTGAGAGGGACCCTGATTTTGCGGCCTCAAGTGGAATGGACACCGCGATGCCCTCACTTGAAATAACGCCGGATATCCCTGCAGTGACTTGAATGCAGGCTCGTCTTGCATCTCCCAAGATGAAAGGATGTCCGAATCCCCTGTGGAGACCACAGAAAAAGACCTAGTTCCCCACCTCATGGCGACCGGAAGCGTTACATCCTTTGAAAACTCCAGAGGTACGCGGACATCAGTGCCTCCAAAGGAGACGATGCCTGACTCCTCGTGAAACTTGATAGGAGTCCCAGGATTCCTGTGGCACGTGGATAGGGGCCCTTGGTCTCCCGCCTCAGCTGGAGAGGCGTCCCAATTGCCCTGCCAAGCCTCGAGGAGAATCCCGAGTTGTCCCTCGCAACTAGGCAGGAGTCCTGCCGTCGCTGAACAAACACGTGGGTGGAAGGGCCATCTCCGTCGTAACTCGAGAATATACCCCAGGTTCCCGCCGCAACACGAGAAAAACCATGAGACTTCCCCCTCGCCGCGAGATGAGGCCCGATTCCCCTGCAGTGCGTGCAGAGCAATTCCGTCTTGCACATCACACATGAAAGGAGCCTTGATTTCCTTATTGGCACTCCAGAGAAACCCCAAGAACACTGTTTCAAGGCTAGAGGGATCCTGAGGTCACTGTAGCAACTCAAAAGAGCTCCGTGGACCAAAAATCAACTCGAGATGAGAGGTTAGTCCCTGGCTTCGACTCCAGAGGAATACCACCTTACCACAAGCACCTCAAGAGGAGGCTTCTCTCAGCTCTAGGTATGTGAGAGGGACCCAGAGTTTGCGGCCTCAAGTGGAATGGACACCGCGATGCCCTGACTCGATATAAGGCCGGATATCCCTGCAGTGACTTGAATGCAGGCTTGTCTTGCATCTCCCAAGACGAAAGGATGTCTGAATCCCCTGTGGAGATCACAGAGAAAGACATAGTTCCCCACCTCATCGCGACCGGAGGCCTCACATCCTTTGAAAACTCCAGAGGTACGCGGAGATCAGTGCCTCCAAAGGAGACGATGCCTGACTCCTCGTGAAACTTGATAGGAGTCCCAGGATTCCTGTGGCACGTGGAAAGGGACCCTTGGTCTCCCGCCTCAGGTGGAGAGGCATCCCAATTGCCCTGCCAAGCCTCGAGGAGAATCCCGAGTTGCCCTCGCAACTAGGCAGGAGTCCTGACGTGGCTGAACAAACAAGTGGGTGGAATGGCCATCCCCGTCCTAACTCGAGAATATAGCCCAGGTTCCCGCCGCAACTCGAGAAAAACCATGAGACTTCCCCCTCGCCGCGAGATCAGGCCCGATCCCTTGCACTGCGTGCAGAGCAATTCCATGTTGCACATCACACATGAAAGGAGCCTTGATTTCCTTGATGGCACTCCAGAGAAACCCCAAGAACACTGTTTCAAGGCTAGAGGGAACCTGAGGTCACTGTAGCAAAACAAAAGAGCTCCGTGGACCAAAAATCAACTCGAGATGAGAGGTTAGTCCCTGGCTTCGACTCCAGAGGAATACCACCTTACCACAAGCACCTCAAGAGGAGGCTTCTCTCAGCTCTAGGAATGTGAGAGGGACCCTGAGTTTGCGGCCTCAAGTGGAATGCACACCGCGATGCCCTGACTCGAAATAAGGCCGGATATCCCTGCAGTGACTTGAATGCAGGCTCGTCTTGCATCTCCCAAGACGAAAGGATGTCTGAATCCCCTGTGGAGACCACAGAAAAAGACCTAGTTCCCCACCTCATCGCGACCGGAGGCCTCACATCCTTTGAAAACACCAGAGGTACACGGAGATCAGTGACCCCAAAGCAGACGATGCCTGACTCCTCGTGAAACTTGATAGGAGTCCCAGGATTCCTGTGGCACGTGGAAAGGGACCCTTGGTCTCCCGTCTCAGCAGGAGAGCCGTCCCAATTGCCCTGGCAAGCCTCGAGGAGAATCCCGAGTTGTCCCTCGCAACTAGGCAGGAGTCCTGACGTCGCTGAACAAACACGTGTGTGGAAGGGCCATCCCTGTCGTAACTCGAGAATATACCCCAGGTTCCCGCCGCAACTTGAGAAAAACCATGAGACTTCCCCCTCGTCGGGAGATGAGGCCCGATTTCCCTGCACTGCGTGCAGAGCAATTCCGTTTTGCACATCGCACATGAAAGGAGCCTTGATTTCCTTGATGGCACTCCAGAGAAACCCCAAGAACACTGTTTCAAGGCTAGAGGGATCCTGAGGTCACTGTAGCAACACAACAGCGCACCGTGGACCAAAAATCAACACGAGATGAGAGGTTAGTCCCTGGCTTTGACTCCAGAGGAATACCACCTTACCACAAGCACCTCAAGAGGAGGATTCTCTCAGCTCTAGGTATGTGAGAGGGACCCTGAGTTTGCAGCCTCAAGTGGAATGGACACCGCGACGCCCTGACTCGAAATAAGGCCGGATATCCCTGCAGTGACTTGAATGCAGGCTTGTCTTTCATCTCCCAAGATGAAAGGATGTCTGAATTCCCTGTGGAGACCACAGAGAAAGAACTAGTTCCCCACCTCATCGCGACCGGAGGCCTCACATCCTTTGACAACTCCAGAGGTACGCAGAGATCAGTGTCTCCAAAGTAGACGATGCCTGACTCCTCGTGAAACTAGATAGGAGTCCCAGGATTCCTGTGGCACGTGGAAAGGGACCCTTGGTCTCCCGCCTCAGCTGGAGAGGCATCCCAATTGGCCTGCCAAGCCTCGGGGAGAATCACGAGTTGTCCCTCGCAACTAGGCAGAAGTCCTGACCTCGCTAAACAACCCGTGTGTAGAAGGGCCATCCCCGTCGTAACTCGAGAATATACCCCAGGTTCCCGCCGAAACTCGCGAAAAACCATGAGACTTCCCCCTCGCCGCGAGATGAGGCCCGATTCCCCTGCACTGCGTGCAGAGCAATTCCGTGTTGCACATCACACATGAAAGGAGCCTTGATTTCCTTGATGGCACTCCAGAGAAACCCCAAGAACACTGTTTCAAGGCTAGAGGCATCCTGAGGTCACTGTAGCAACACGAAAGAGCTCCGTGGACCAAAAATCAACTCGAGATGAGAGGTTAGTCCCTGGCTTCGACTCCAGAGGAAAACCACCTTACCAGAAGCACCTCAGGAGGAGGCTTCTCTCAGCTCTAGGTATGTGAGAGGGACCCTGAGATTGCAGCCTCAAGTGGAATGGACACCGCGATGCCCTGACTCGAAATAAGGCCGGATATACCTGCAGTGACTTGAATGCAGGCTCGTCTTGCATCTCCCAAGACGAAAGGATGTCTGAATCCCCTGTGGAGACCACAGAGAAAGACCTAGTTCCCCACCTCATGGCGACCGGAGGCCTCACATCCTTTGAAAACTCCAGAGGTACGTGGAGATCAGTGCCTCCAAAGGGGACGATCCCTGACTCCTCGTGAAACTTGATAGGAGTCTCAGGATTCCTGTGGCACGTGGAAAGGGACCCTTGGTCTCCCGCCTCAGCTGGAGAGGCATCCCAATTGCCCTGCCAAGCCTCGAGGAGAATCCCGAATTGTCCCTCGCAACTAGGAAGGAGTCCTGGCGTCGCTGAACAATCAAGGGTTGGAAGGGCCATCCCCGTCGTAACTCGAGAATATACCCCAGGTTCCCGCCGCAACTCGAGAAAAACCATGAGACTTCCCCCTCGCCGCGAGATGAGGCCTGATTCCCCTGCACTGCATACAGAGCCATTCCGTGTTGCACATCACACATGAAAGGAGCTTTGATTTCCTTGATGGCACTCCAGAGAAACCCCAAGAACACTGTTTCAAGGCTAGAGGGATCCTGAGGTCACTGTAGCAACACGAAAGAGCTCCGTGGACCAAAAATCAACTCGACATGAGAGGTTAGTCCCTGGCTTCGACTCCAGAGGAATACCACCTTACCACAAGCACCTCAAGAGGAGGCTTCTCTCAGCTCTAGGTATGTGAGAGGGACCCTGAGTTTGCGGCCTCAAGTGGAATGGACACCGCGATGCCCTGACTCGAAATAAGGCCGGATATCCCTGCAGTGACTTGAATGCCGGCTCGTGTTGCATCTCCCAAGACTAAAGGATGTTTCAATCCCCTGTGGAGACCACAGACAAAGACCTAGTTCCCCACCTCATCGCGACCGGAGGCCTCACATCCTTTGAAAACTTCAGAGGTACGCGGAGATCAGTGCCTCCAAAGGAGACGTTGCCTGACTCCTCCTGAAACTTGATAGGAGTCCCAGGATTCCTGTGGTACGTGGAAAGGGATCCTTGGTCTCGCGCCTCAGCTGGACAGGCGTCCCAATTGACCTGCCAAGCCTCGAGGAGAATCCCGAGTTGTCCCTCGCAACTAGGCAGGAGTCCTGACGTCGCTGAACAAACACGTGGGTGGAAGGGCCATCCCCGTCGTAACTCGAGAATATACCCCAGGTTCCCGCCGCAACTCGAGAAAAACCATGAGACTTCCCCGTCGCCGCGAGATGAGGCCCGATTCCCCTGCAATGCGTGCAGAGCAATTCCGTCTTGCACATCACACATGAAAGGAGCCTTGATTTCCTTGATGGCACTCCAGAGAAACCCCAAGAACACTGTTTCAAGGCTAGAGGGATCCTGAGGTCACTGTAGCCACACGAAAGAGCTCCGAGGACCAAAAATCAACTCGAGATGAAAGGTTAGTCCCTGGCTTCGACTCCAGAGGAATACCACCTTATCACAAGCACCTCAAGAGGAGGCTTCTCTCAGCTCTAGGTATGTGAGAGGGACCCTGAGTTTGCGGCCTCAAGTGGAATGGACACCGCGAAACCCTGATTCGAATAAAGGACGGATATCCTTGCAGTGAGTTGAATGCAGGCTCGTCTTGCATCTCCCAAGACGAAAGGATGTCTGAATCCCCTGTGGAGACCACAGAGAAAGACCGAGTTCCCCACCTCATCGCGACCGGAGTCCTCACATCCTTTGAAAACTCCAGAGGTACGCGGAGATCAGTGCCTCCAAAGGAGACGATGCCTGACTCCTCGTGAAACTTGATAGGAGTTCCAGGATTCCTGTGGCACGTGGAAAGGTACCCTTGGTCTCCCACCTCAGCTGGAGAGGCGTCCCAATTGCCCTGCCAAGGCTCGAGGAGAATCCCGAGTTGTCCCTCGCAAGTAGGCAGGAGTCCTGACGTCGCTGAACAAACACGTGGGTGGAAGGGCCATCCCCGTCTTAACTCGAGAATATACCCCAGGTTCCTGCCGCAATTCGAGAAAAACCATGAGACTTCCCCTTCGCCGCGAGATGAGGCCCGATTCCCCTGCACTGCATGCAGAGCAATTCCGTGTTGCACATCAAACATGAAAGGAGCCTTGATTTCCTTGATGGCACTCCAGAGAAAACCCAAGAACACTGTTTCAAGGCTAGAGGGATCCTGAGGTCACTGTAGCAACACGAAAGAGCTCCGTGGACCAAGAATCAACTCGAGATGAGATGTTAGTCCCTGGCTTCGACTCCAGAGGAATACCACCTTACCACAAGCACCTCAAGAGGAGGCTTCTCTCAGCTCTAGGTATGTGAGAGGGACCTGACTTTGCGGCCTCAAGTGGAATGGACACTGCGATGCCCTGACGCGAAATAAGGCCGGATATCCCTGCAGTGACTTGAATGCAGGCTCGTCTTGCATCTCCCAAGATGAAAGGATGTCTGAATCCCCTGTGGAGACCACAGAGAAAGACCTAGTTCCCCACCTCATCACTACCGGAGGCCTCACATCCTTTGAAAACTCCAGAGGTACGCGGAGATCAGTGCCTCCAAAGGAGACGATGCCTGACTACTCCTGAAACTTGATAGGAGTCCCAGGATTCCTGTGGCACGTGGAAAGTGATCCTTGGTCTCCCGCCTCAGGTGGAGAGGCGTCCCAATTGCCCTGCCAAGCCTCGAGGAGAATCCCGAGTTGTCCCTCGCAACTAGGCAGGAGTCCTGACGTCGCTGAACAAACACGTGTGTGGAAGGGCCATCCCCGTCGTAACTCGAGAATATACCCCAGGTTCCCGGCGCAACTCGAGAAAAACCATGAGACTTCCCCCTCGCCGCGAGATGAGACCCAATTCCCCTTCACTGCGTGCAGAGCAATTCCGTGTTGCACATCACACATGAAAGGAGAGTTGATTTCCTTGATGGCACTCCAGAGAAACGCCAAGAACACTGTTTCAAGGCTAGAGGGATCCTGAGGTCACTGTAGCAACACAAAAGAGCTCGGTGGACCAAAAATCAACTCGAGATGAGAGGTTAGTCCCTGGCTTCGACTCCAGAGGAATACCACCTTACCACAAGCACCTCAAGAGGAGGCTTCTCTCAGCTCTAGGTATGTGAGAGGGACCCTGATTTTGCGGCCTAAAGTGGAATGGACACCGCGATGCCCTGACTTGAAATAAGGCCGGATATCCCTGCAGTGACTTGAATGCAGGCTCGTTTTGCATCTCCCAAGATGAAAGGATGTCCGAATCCCCTGTGGAGACCACGGAGAAAGACCTAGTTCTCCACCTCATGGCGACCGGAGGCCTCACATCCTTTGAAAACTCCAGAGGTACGCGGAGATCAGTGCCTCCAAATGAGACGATGCCTGACTCCTCGTGAAACTTGATAGGAGTCCCAGTATTCATGTGGCACATGGAAAGGGACCCTTGGTCTCCTGCCTCAGCTGGAGAGGCGGCCCAATTGCCCTGGCAAGCCTCGAGGAGAATCCCGAGTTGTCCCTCGCAACTAGGCAGGAGTCCTGACATCGCTGAACAAACACGTGGGTGGAAGGGCGATCCCCGTCGTAACTCGAGAATATACCGCAGGTTACCGCCGCAACTCGATAAAAACCATGAGAGTTCCCCCTCGCCGCGAGATGAGGCCCGATTCCCCTGCACTGCCTGCAGAGCAATTCTGTCTTGCACATCACACATGAAAGGAGCCTTGATTTCCTTGACGGCACTCCAGAGAAACCCCAAGAACACTGTTTCAAGGCTAGAGGGATCCTGAGGTCACTGTAGCAACACGAAAGAGCTCCGTGGACCAAAAATCAACTCGAGATGAGAGGTTAGTCCCTGGCTTCGACTCCAGAGGAATACCACCTTACCACAAGCACCTCAAGAGGAGGCTTCTCTCAGCTCTAGGTATGTGAGTGGGACCCTGATTTTGCGGCCTCAAGTGGAATGGACACCGCGATGCGCTGACGTGAAATAAGGCCGGATATCCCTGCAGTGACTTGAATGCAGGCTCGTCTTTCATCTCCCAAGATGAAAGGATGTCTGAATCCCCTGTGGAGACCACAGAGAAAGACCTAGTTCCCCACCTCATGGCGACCGGAGGCCTCACATCCTTTGAAAACTCCAGAGGTACGCGGAGATCAGTGCCTCCAAAGGAGACGATGCCTGACTCCTCGTGAAACTTTATAGGAGTCCCAGGATTCCTGTGGCACATGGAAAGGGACCCTTGGTCTCCCGCCTCAGCTGGAGAGGCGTCCCAATTACCCTGCCAAGCCTCGAGGAGAATCCCGAGTTGTCCCTCGCAACTAGGCAGGAGTCCTGACGTCGCTGAACAAACACGTGGGTGGAAGGGCCGTCCCCGTCGTAACTCGAGAATATACCCCAGGTTCCCGCTGCAACTCGAGAAAAACCATGAGACTTCCCCCTCGCCGCGAGATGAGGCCCGATTCCCCTGCACTGCGTGCAGAGCAATTCCGTGTTGCACATCACACATGAAAGGCGCCTTGATTTCCTTGATGGCACACCAGTGAAACCCCAGGAACACTGTTTCAAGGCCAGAGGGATCCTGAGGTTACTGTAGCAACACGAAAGAGCTCCGTGGACCAAAAATCAACTCGAAATGAGAGGTTAGTCCCTGGCTTCGACTCCAGAGGAAACCACCTTACCACAAGCACTTCAAGAGGAGGGTCTCTCAGCTCTAGGTATGTGAGAGGGACCCTGAGTTTGCGGCCTCAAGTGGAATGGACACCGCGATGCCCTGACTCGAAAGAAGGCCGGATATACCTGCAGTGACTTGAATGCAGGCTCCTCTTGCATCTCGCAAGATGAAAGGATGTCTGAATCCCCTGTGGAGACCACAGAAAAAGACCTAGTTCACCACCTCCTCGCGACCGGAGGCCTCACATCCTTTGAAAACTCCAGAGATACGCGGAGATCAGTGCCTCCAAAGAAGACGATGCCTGACTCCTCCTGAAACTTGATAGGAGTCCCAGGATTCCTGTGGCACGTGGAAAGGGACCCTTGGTCTCCCGCCTCAGCTGGAGAGGCGTCCCAATTGCCCTGCCAAGCCTCGAGGAGAATCCCGAGTTATCCCTCGCAACTAGGCAGGAGTCCTGACGTCGCTGAACAAACACGTGGGTGGAAGGGCTATCCCCGTCGCAACTCGAATATATACCCCAGGTTACCGCCGCAACTCGAGAAAAACCATGAGACTTCCCCCTCGCCGCGAGATGAGCCCGATTCCCCTGCACTGCGTGCAGACCAATTCCGTGTGGCACATCACACATGAAAGGAGCCTTGATTTCCTTGATGGCACTCCAGAGGAACGCCAAGAACACTGTTTCAAGGCTAGAGGGATCCTGAGGTCACTGTATCCACACGAAAGAGCTCCGTGGACCAAAAATCAACTCGGGATGAGAGGTTAGTCCCTGGCTTCGACTCCAGAGGAATACCACCTTACCACAAGCACCTCAAGAGGAGGCTTCTCTCAGCTCTAGGTATGTGAGAGGGACCCTGAGTTTGCGGCCTCAAGTGGAATGGACACCGCGATGCCCTGACTCGAATAAAGGACGGATATCCTTGCAGTGACTTGAATGCAGGCTCGTCTTGCATCTCCCAAGACGAAAGGATGTCTGAATCCCCTGTGGAGACCACAGAGAAAGACCTAGTTCCAAACCTCATCGCGACCGGAGTCCTCACATCCTTTGAAAACTCCAGAGGTACGCGGAGATCAGTGTCTCCAAAGGAGACGATGCCTGACTCCTCGCGAAACTTGATAGGAGTCCCAGGATTCATGTGGCACATGGAAAGGGACCCTTGGTCTCCCACCTCAGCTGGAGAGGCGACCCAATTGCCCTGCCAAGCCTCAAGGAGAATCCCGAGTTGTCCCTCGCAACTAGGCAGGACTCCTGACGTCGCTGAACAAACACGTGGGTGGAAGGGCCATCCCCGTCTTAACTCGAGAATATACCCCAGGTTCCTGCCGCAATTCGAGAAAAAAAATGAGACTTCCCCTTCGCCGCGAGATGAGGCCCGATTCCCCTGCACTGCGTGCAGAGCAATTCCGTCTTGCACATCAAACATGAAAGGAGCCTTGATTTCCTTGATGGCACTCCAGAGAAACCCAAGAACACTGTTTCAAGGCTAGAGGGATCCTGAGGTCACTGTAGCAACACGAAAGAGCTTCGTGGGCCAAAAATCAACTCGAGATGAGAGGTTAGTCCCTGGCTTCGACTCCAGAGGAATACCACCTTACCACAAGCACCTCAAGAGGAGGCTTCTCTCAGCTCTAGGTATGTGAGAGGGACCTGACTTTGCGGCCTCAAGTGGAATGGACACTGCGATGCCCTGACGCGAAATAAGGCCGGATATCCCTGCAGTGACTTGAATGCAGGCTCGTCTTGCATCTCCCAAGATGAAAGGATGTCTGAATCCCCTGTGGAGACCACAGAGAAAGACCTAGTTCCCCACCTCATCACTACCGGAGGCCTCACATCCTTTGAAAACTCCAGAGGTACGCGGAGATCAGTGCCTCCAAAGGAGACGATGCCTGACTACTCCTGAAACTTGATAGGAGTCCCAGGATTCCTGTGGCACGTGGAAAGTGATCCTTGGTCTCCCGCCTCAGGTGGAGAGGCGTCCCAATTGCCCTGCCAAGCCTCGAGGAGAATCCCGAGTTGTCCCTCGCAACTAGGCAGGAGTCCTGACGTCGCTGAACAAACACGTGTGTGGAAGGGCCATCCCCGTCGTAACTCGAGAATATAGCACAGGTTCCCGGCGCAACTCGAGAAAAACCATGAGACTTCCCCCTCGCCGCGAGATGAGACCCAATTCCCCTTCACTGCGTGCAGAGCAATTCCGTGTTGCACATCACACATGAAAGGAGAGTTGATTTCCTTGATGGCACTCCAGAGAAACGCCAAGAACACTGTTTCAAGGCTAGAGGGATCCTGAGGTCACTGTAGCAACACAAAAGAGCTCGGTGGACCAAAAATCAACTCGAGATGAGAGGTTAGTCCCTGGCTTCGACTCCAGAGGAATACCACCTTACCACAAGCACCTCAAGAGGAGGCTTCTCTCAGCTCTAGGTATATGAGAGGGACCCTGATTTTGCGGCCTAAAGTGGAATGGACACCGCGATGCCCTGACTTGAAATAAGGCCGGATATCCCTGCAGTGACTTGAATGCAGGCTTGTCTTGCATCTCCCAAGATGAAAGGATGTCCGAATCCCCTGTGGAGACCACAGAGAAAGACCTAGTTCTCCACCTCATGGCGACCGGAGGCCTCACATCCTTTGAAAACTCCAGAGGTACGCGGAGATCAGTGCCTCCAAATGAGACGATGCCGGACTCCTCGTGAAACTTGATAGGAGTCCCAGGATTCATGTGGCACATGAAAAGGGACCCTTGGTCTCCTGCCTCAGCTGGAGAGGCGGCCCAATTGCCCTGGCAAGCCTCGAGGAGAATCCCGAGTTGTCCCTCGCAACTAGGCAGGAGTCCTGACATCGCTGAACAAACACGTGGGTGGAAGGGCCATCCCCGTCGTAACTCGAGAATATACCCCAGGTTACCGCCGCAACTCGATAAAAACCATGAGAGTTCCCCCTCGCCGCGAGATGAGGCCCGATTCCCCTGCACTGCGTGCAGAGCAATTCCGTGTTACACATCACACATGAAAGGAGCCTTGATTTCCTTGACGGCACTCCAGAGAAACCCCAACAACACTGTTTCAAGGCTAGAGGGATTCTGAGGTCACTGTAGCAACACGAAAGAGCTCCGTGGACCAAAAATCAACTCGAGATGAGAGGTTAGTCCCTGGCTTCGACTCAGAGGAATACCACTTTACCACAAGCACCTCAAGAGGAGGCTTCTCTCAGCTCTAGGTATGTGAGAGGGACCCTGATTTTGCGGCCTAAAGTGGAATGGACACCGCGATTCCCTGACTTGAAATAAGGCCGGATATCCCTGCAGTGACTTGAATGCAGGCTCGTCTTGCATCTCCCAAGATGAAAGGATGTCTGAATCCCCTGTGGAGACCACCAAGAAAGACCTAGTTCCCCACCTCATGGCGAACGGAGGCCTCACATCCTTTGAAAACTCCAGAGGTACGCGGAGATCAGCGCCTCCAAAGGAGACGATGCCTGACTCCTCGTGAAACTTGATAGGAGTCCCAGGATTCGTGTGGCACGTGGAAAGGGACCCTTGGTCTCCTGCCTCAGCTGGAGAGGCGGCCGAATTGCCCTGGCAAGCCTCGAGGAGAATCCCGAGTTGTCCCTCGCAACTAGGCAGGAGTCCTGACATCGCTGAACAAACACGTGGGTGGAAGGGCCATCCCCGTCGTAACTCGAGAATATACCCCAGGTTACCGCCGCAACTCGATAAAAACCATGAGAGTTCCCCCTCGCCGCGAGATGAGGCCCGATTCCCCTGCACTGCGTGCAGAGCAATTCCGTCTTGCACATCACACATGAAAGGAGCCTTGATTTCCTTGACGGCACTCCAGAGAAACCCCAAGAACACTGTTTCAAGGCTAGAGGGATCCTGAGGTCACTGTAGCAACACGAAAGAGCTCCGTGGACCAAAAATCAACTCGAGATGAGAGGTTAGTCCCTGGCTTCGACTCCAGAGGAATACCACCTTACCACAAGCACCTCAAGAGGAGGCTTCTCTCAGCTCTAGGTATGTGAGAGGGACCCTGATTTTGCGGCCTCAAGTGGAATGGACACCGCGATGCCCTGACTTGAAATAACGCCGGATATCCCTGCAGTGACTTGAATGCAGGCTC
Source organism: Cervus elaphus (assembly GCF_910594005.1). Classification (NCBI taxonomy): domain Eukaryota; kingdom Metazoa; phylum Chordata; class Mammalia; order Artiodactyla; family Cervidae; genus Cervus; species Cervus elaphus. Next base: position 923,726 of record NC_057845.1, on the reverse strand, counting down.
GTCTTGCATCTCCCAAGATGAAAGGATGTCCGAATCCCCTGTGGAGACCACAGAAAAAGACCTAGTTCCCCACCTCATGGCGACCGGAGTCCTCACATCCTTTGAAAACTCCAGAGGTACGCGGACATCAGTGCCTCCAAAGGAGACGATGCCTGACTCCTCGTGAAACTTTATAGGAGTCCCAGGATTCCTGTGGCACGTGGAAAGGGACCCTTGGTCTCCTGCCTCAGCTGGAGAGGCGTCCCAATTGCCCTGGCAAGCCTCGAGGAGAATCCCGATTTGTCCCTCGCAACTAGGCAGGAGTCCTGACGTCGCTGAACAAACACGTGGGTGGAAGGGCCATCCCCGTCGTAACTCGATAATATACCCCAGGTTCCCGCCGCAACTCGAGAAAAACCATGAGACTTCCCCCTCTCCGCGAGATGAGGCCCGATTCCCCTGCACTGCGTTCAGAGCAATTCCGTGTTGCACATCACACATGAAAGGAGCCTTGATTTCCTTGATGGCACTCCAGAGAAACCCCAAGAACACTGTTTCAAGGCTAGAGGGATTCTGAGGTCACTGTAGCAACACGAAAGAGCTCCGTGGACCAAAAATCAACTCGAGATGAGAGGTTAGTCCCTGGCTTCGACTCCAGAGGAATACCACCTTACCACAAGCACCTCAAGAGGAGGCTTCTCTCAGCTCTAGGTATGTGAGAGGGACCCTGATTTTGCGGCCTCAAGTGGAATGGACACCGCGATGCCCTGACGTGAAATAAGGCCGGATATCCCTGCAGTGACTTGAATGCAGGCTCGTCTTGCATCTCCCAAGATGAAAGGATGACTGAATCCCCTGTGTAGACCACAGAGAAAGACCTAATTCCCCACCTCATGGCGACCGGAGGCCTCACATCCTTTGAAAACTCCAGAGGTACGCGGAGATCAGTGCCTCCAAAGGAGACGATGCCTGACTCCTCGTGAAACTTTATAGGAGTCCCAGGATTCCTGTGGCACATGGAAAGGGACCCTTGGTCACCCGCCTCAGCTCGAGAGGCGTCCCAATTGCCCTGCCAAGCCTCGAGGAGAATCCCGAGTTGTCCCTCGCAACTAGGCAGGAGTCCTGACGTCGCTGAACAAACACGTGGGTGGAAGGGCCATCCCCGTCGTAACTCGAGAATATAACCCAGGTTCCCACAGCAACTCGAGAAAAACCATGAGACTTCCCCCTCGCCGCGAGATGAGGCCCGATTCCCCTGCACTGCGTGCAGAGCAATTCCGTGTTGCACATCACACATGAAAGGAGCCTTGATTTCCTTGATGGCACTCCAGAGAAACGCCAAGAACACTGTTTCAAGGCTAGAGGGATCCTGAGGTCACTGTAGCAACACAAAAGAGCTCCGTGGACCAAAAATCAACTCGAGATGAGAGGTTAGTCCCTGGCTTCGACTCCAGAGGAATACCACCTTACCACAAGCACCTCAAGAGGAGGCTTCTCTCAGCTCTAGGTATGTGAGAGGGACCCTGAGTTTGCGGCCTCACGTGGAATGGACACTGCGATGCCCTGACTCGAAATAACGCCGGATATCCCTGCAGTGACTTAAATGCAGGATCGTCTTGCATCTCCCAAGATGAAAGGATGTCCGAATCCCCTGTGGAGACCACAGAAAAAGACCTAGTTCCCCACCTCATGGCGACCGGAGGCCTCACATCCTTTGAAAATTCCAGAGGTACACGGAGATCAGTGCCTCCAAATGAGACGATGCCTGACTCCTCGTGAAACTTGATAGGAGTCCCAGGATTCGTGTGGCACGTGGAAAGGGACCCTTGGTCTCCTGCCTCAGCTGGAGAGGCGGCCCAATTGCCCTGGCAAGCCTCGAAGAGAATCCCGAGTTGTCCCTCGCAACTAGGCAGGAGTCCTGACATCGCTGAACAAACACGTGGGTGGAAGGGCCATCCCCGTCGTAACTCGAGAATATACCCCAGGTTACCGCCGCAACTCGATAAAAACCATGAGAGTTCCCCCTCGCCGCGAGATGAGGCCCGATTCCCCTGCACTGCGTGCATAGCAATTCCGTCTTGCACATCACACATGAAAGGAGCCTTGATTTCCTTGACGGCACTCCAGAGAAACCCCAAGAACACTGTTTCAAGGCTAGAGGGATCCTGAGGTCACTGTAGCAACACGAAAGAGCTCCGTGGACCAAAAATCAACTCGAGATGAGAGGTTAGTCCCTGGCTTCGACTCCAGAGGAATACCACCTTACCACAAGCACCTCAAGAGGAGGCTTCTCTCAGCTCTAGGTGTGTGAGAGGGACCCTGATTTTGCGGCCTCAAGTGGAATGGACACCGCGATGCGCTGACGTGAAATAAGGCCGGATATCCCTGCAGTGACTTGAATGCAGGCTCGTCTTTCATCTCCCAAGATGAAAGGATGTCTGAATCCCCTGAGGAGACCACAGAGAAAGACCTAGTTCCCCAACTCATTGCGACCGGAGGCCTCACATCCTTTGAAAACTCCAGAGGTACGCGGAGATCAGTGCCTCCAAAGGAGACGATGCCTGACTCCTCGTGAAACTTGATAGGAGTCCCAGGATTCCTGTGGCACATGGAAAGGGACCCTTGGTCTCCCGCCTCAGCTGGAGAGGCGTCCCAATTGCCCTGCCAAGCCTCGAGGAGAATCCCGAGTTGTCCCTCGCAACTAGGCAGGAGTCCTGACGTCGCTGAACAAACACGTGGTTGGAAGGGCCGTCCCCGTCGTAACTCGAGAATATACCCCAGGTTCCCGCCGCAACTCGAGAAAAACCATGAGACTTCCCCCTCGCCGCGAGATGAGGCCCGATTCCCCTGCACTGCGTGCAGAGCAATTCCGTCTTGCACATCACACATGAAAGGCGCCTTGATTTCCTTGATGGCACTCCAGTGAAACACCAGGAACACTGTTTCAAGGCCAGAGGGATCCTGAGGTTACTGTAGCAACATGAAAGAGCTCCGTGGACCAAAAATCAACTCGAGATGAGAGGTTAGTCCCTGGCTTCGACTCCAGAGGAAACCACCTTACCACAAGCACTTCAAGAGGAGGCTTCTCTCAGCTCTAGGTATGTGAGAGGGACCCTGAGTTTGCGGCCTCAAGTGGAATGGACACCGCGATGCCCTGACTCGAAAGAAGGCCGGATATCCCTGCAGTGACTTGAATCCAGGCTCGTCTTGCATCTCCCAAGATGAAAGGATGTCTGAATCCCCTGTGGAGACCACAGAAAAAGACCTAGTTCGCCACCTCCTCGCGACCGGAGGTTCACATCCTTTGAAAACTCCAGAGATACGCGGAGATCAGTGCCTCCAAAGAAGACGATGCCTGACTCCTCCTGAAACTTGATAGGAGTCCCAGGATTCCTGTGGCACGTGGAAAGGGACCCTTGGTCTCCCACCTCAGCTGGAGAGGCGTCCCAATTGCCCTGCCAAGCCTCGAGGAGAATCCCGAGTTGTCCCTCGCAACTAGGCAGGAGTCCTGACGTCGCTGAACAAACACGTGAGTGGAAGGGCTATCCCCGTCGTAACTCGAGAATATACCCTATGTTACCGCCCCAACTCGAGAAAAACCATGAGACTTCCCCCTCGCCGCGAGCTGAGGCCCGATTCCCCTACACTGCGTGCAGACCAATTCCGTGTGGCACATCACACATGAAAGGAGCCTTGATTTCCTTGATGGCACTCCAGAGAAACCCCAAGAACACTGTTTCAAGGCTAGAGGGATCCTGAGGTCACTGTATCCACACGAAAGAGCTCCGTGGACCAAAAATCAACTCGAGATGAGAGGTTAGTCCCTGGATTCGACTCCAGAGGAATACCACCTTACCACAAGCACCTCAAGAGGAGGCTTCTCTCAGCTCTAGGTATGTGAGAGGGACCCTGACTTTGCGGCCTCAAGTAGAATGGACACTGCGATGCCCTGACGCGAAATAAGGCCGGATATCCCTGCAGTGACTTGAATGCAGGCTCGTCTTGCATCTCCCAAGATGAAAGGATGTCTGAATCCCCTGTGGAGACCACAGAGAAAGACCTAGTTCCCCACCTCATCACTACCGGAGGCCTCACATCCTTTGAAAACTCTAGAGGTACACAGAGATCAGTGCCTCCAAAGGAGACGATGCCTGACTCCTCGTGAAACTTGATAGGAGTCCCAGGATTCCTGTGGCACGTGGAAAGGGACCCTTGGTCTCCCGCCTCAGCTGGAGAGGCGTCCCAATTGCCCTGCCAAGCCTCGAGGAGAATCCCGAGTTGTCCCTCGCAACTAGGCAGGAGTCCTGACGTTGCTGAACAAACACGTGGGTGGAAGGGCCATCAACGTTGTAACTCGAGAATATACCCCAGGTTCCCGCCGCAACTCGAGAAAAACCATGAGACTTCCCCCTCGCCGCGAGATGAGGCCCGATTCCCCTGCACTGCGTGCAGAGCAATTCCGTGTTGCACATCACACATGAAAGGAGCCTTAATTTCCTTGATGTCACTCCAGAGAAACCCCAAGAACACTGTTTCAAGGCTCGAGGGATCCTGAGGTCACTGTAGCAACACGAAAGAGCTCCGTGGCCAAAAAATCAACTCGGGATGAGAGGTTAGTCCCTGGCTTCGACTCCAGAGGAATAGTACCTTACCACAAGCAACTCAAGAGGAGGCTTCTCTCAGCTCTAGTTATGTGAGAGTGACCCTGATTTTGCGGCCTCAAGTGGAATGGACACTGCGATGCCCTGACTCGAAATAACGGCGGATATCCCTGCAGTGACTTAAATGAAGGCTCGTCTTGCATCTCCCAAGATGAAAGGATTTCCGAATCCCCTGTGGAGACCACAGAGAAAGACATAGTTCCCTACCTCATGGCGACCGGAGGCCTCACATCCTTTGAAAACTCCAGAGGTACACGGAGATCAGTGCCTCCAAATGAGACGATGCCTGACTCCTCGTGAAACTTGATAGGAGTCCCAGGATTCCTGTGGCATGTGGAAAGGGACCCTTGGTCTCCTGCCTCAGCTGGACAGGCGTCCCAATTGCCCTGGCAAGCCTCGAGGAGAATCCCGAGTTGTCCCTCGCAACTAGGCAGGAGTCCTGACGTCGCTGAACAAACACGTGGGTGGAAGGGCCATCCCCGTCGTAACTCGAGAATATACCCCAGGTTCCCGCCGCAACTCGAGAAAAACCATGAGACTTCCCCCTCGCCGCGAGATGAGGCCCGATTCCCCTGCACTGCGTGCAGAGCAATGCCGTGTTGCACATCACACATGAAAGGAGCCTTGATTTCCTTGATGGCACTCCAGAGAAACCCCAAGAACACTGTTTCAAGGCTAGAGGGATCCTGAGGTCACTGTAGCAACACGAAAGAGCTCCGTGGACCAAAAATCAACTCGAGATGAGAGGTTAGTCCCTGGCTTCGACTCCAGATGAATACCACCTTACCATAAGCACCTCAAGAGGAGGCTTCTCTCAGCTCTAGGTATGTGAGAGGGACCTTGATTTTGCGGCCTCAAGTGGAATGGACACCGCGATGCCCTGACTTGAAATAACGCCGGATATCCCTGCAGTGACTTGAATGCAGGCTCGTCTTGCATCTCCCAAGATGAAAGGATGTCCGAATCCCCTGTGGAGACCACAGAAAAAGACCTAGTTCCCCACCTCATGGCGATCGGAGGCCTCACATCCTTTGAAAACTCCAGAGGTACGCGGAGATCAGTGCCTCCAAATGAGACGATGGCTGACTCCTCGAGAAACTTGATAGGAGTCCCAGGATTCCTGTGGCACGTGGAAAGGGACCCTTGGTCTCCTGCCTCAGCTGGAGAGGCGTCCCAATTGCCCTGGCAAGCCTCGAGAAGAATCCCGAGTTGTCCCTCGCAACTAGGCAGGAGTCCTGACGTCGCTGAAGAAACACGTGGGTGGAAGGGCCATCCCCGTCGTAACTCGAGAATATACCCCAGGTTCCCGCCGCAACTCGAGAAAAACCATGAGACTTCCCCCTCGCCACGAGATGAGGCCCGATTCCCCTGCACTGCGTGCAGAGCAATTCCGTGTTGCACATCTCACATGAAAGGAGCCTTGATTTCCTTGATGGCACTCCAGAGAAACCCCAAGAACACTGTTTCAAGGCTAGAGGCATCCTGAGGTCACTGTAGCAACTCAAAAGAGCTCCGTGGACCAAAAATCAACTCGAGATGAGAGGTTAGTCCCTGGCTTCGACTCCAGAGGAATACCACCTTACCACAAGCACCTCAAGAGGAGGCTTCTCTCAGCTCTAGGTATGTGAGAGGGACCCTGAGTTTGCGGCCTCAAGTGGAATGGACACTGCGATGCCCTGACTCGAAATAACGCCGGATATCCCTGCAGTGACTTGAATGCAGGCTCGTCTTGCATCTCCCAAGATGAAAGGATGTCCGAATCCCCTGTGGAGACCACAGAGAAAGACCTAGTTCCCTACCTCATCGCGACCGGAGGCCTCACATCCTTTGAAAACTCAAGAGGTACGCGGAGATCAGTGCCTCCAAATGAGACGATGTCTGACTCCTCGTGAAACTTGATAGGAGTCCCAGGATTCCTGTGGCACGTGGAAAGGGACCCTTGGTCTCCCGCCTCAGCTGGAGAGGCGTCCCAATTGCCCTGCCAAGCCTCAAGGAGAATCCCGAGTTGTCCCTCGCAACTAGGCAGGAGTCCTGACGTTGCTGAACAAACACGTGGGTGGAAGGGCCATCAACGTTGTAACTCGAGAATATACCCCAGGTTCCCGCCGCAACTCGAGAAAAACCATGAGACTTCCCCCTCGCCGCGAGATGAGGCCCGATTCCCCTGCACTGCGTGCAGAGCAATTCCGTGTTGCACATCACACATGAAAGGAGCCTTAATTTCCTTGATGTCACTCCAGAGAAACCCCAAGAACACTGTTTCAAGGCTCGAGGGATCCTGAGGTCACTGTAGCAACACGAAAGAGCTCCGTGGCCAAAAAATCAACTCGGGATGAGAGGTTAGTCCCTGGCTTCGACTCCAGAGGAATAGTACCTTACCACAAGCAACTCAAGAGGAGGCTTCTCTCAGCTCTAGTTATGTGAGAGTGACCCTGATTTTGCGGCCTCAAGTGGAATGGACACTGCGATGCCCTGACTCGAAATAACGGCGGATATCCCTGCAGTGACTTAAATGAAGGCTCGTCTTGCATCTCCCAAGATGAAAGGATTTCCGAATCCCCTGTGGAGACCACAGAGAAAGACATAGTTCCCTACCTCATGGCGACCGGAGGCCTCACATCCTTTGAAAACTCCAGAGGTACACGGAGATCAGTGCCTCCAAATGAGACGATGCCTGACTCCTCGTGAAACTTGATAGGAGTCCCAGGATTCCTGTGGCATGTGGAAAGGGACCCTTGGTCTCCTGCCTCAGCTGGACAGGCGTCCCAATTGCCCTGGCAAGCCTCGAGGAGAATCCCGAGTTGTCCCTCGCAACTAGGCAGGAGTCCTGACGTCGCTGAACAAACACGTGGGTGGAAGGGCCATCCCCGTCGTAACTCGAGAATATACCCCAGGTTCCCGCCGCAACTCGAGAAAAACCATGAGACTTCCCCCTCGCCGCGAGATGAGGCCCGATTCCCCTGCACTGCGTGCAGAGCAATGCCGTGTTGCACATCACACATGAAAGGAGCCTTGATTTCCTTGATGGCACTCCAGAGAAACCCCAAGAACACTGTTTCAAGGCTAGAGGGATCCTGAGGTCACTGTAGCAACACGAAAGAGCTCCGTGGACCAAAAATCAACTCGAGATGAGAGGTTAGTCCCTGGCTTCGACTCCAGATGAATACCACCTTACCATAAGCACCTCAAGAGGAGGCTTCTCTCAGCTCTAGGTATGTGAGAGGGACCTTGATTTTGCGGCCTCAAGTGGAATGGACACCGCGATGCCCTGACTTGAAATAACGCCGGATATCCCTGCAGTGACTTGAATGCAGGCTCGTCTTGCATCTCCCAAGATGAAAGGATGTCCGAATCCCCTGTGGAGACCACAGAAAAAGACCTAGTTCCCCACCTCATGGCGATCGGAGGCCTCACATCCTTTGAAAACTCCAGAGGTACGCGGAGATCAGTGCCTCCAAATGAGACGATGGCTGACTCCTCGAGAAACTTGATAGGAGTCCCAGGATTCCTGTGGCACGTGGAAAGGGACCCTTGGTCTCCTGCCTCAGCTGGAGAGGCGTCCCAATTGCCCTGGCAAGCCTCGAGAAGAATCCCGAGTTGTCCCTCGCAACTAGGCAGGAGTCCTGACGTCGCTGAAGAAACACGTGGGTGGAAGGGCCATCCCCGTCGTAACTCGAGAATATACCCCAGGTTCCCGCCGCAACTCGAGAAAAACCATGAGACTTCCCCCTCGCCACGAGATGAGGCCCGATTCCCCTGCACTGCGTGCAGAGCAATTCCGTGTTGCACATCTCACATGAAAGGAGCCTTGATTTCCTTGATGGCACTCCAGAGAAACCCCAAGAACACTGTTTCAAGGCTAGAGGCATCCTGAGGTCACTGTAGCAACTCAAAAGAGCTCCGTGGACCAAAAATCAACTCGAGATGAGAGGTTAGTCCCTGGCTTCGACTCCAGAGGAATACCACCTTACCACAAGCACCTCAAGAGGAGGCTTCTCTCAGCTCTAGGTATGTGAGAGGGACCCTGAGTTTGCGGCCTCAAGTGGAATGGACACTGCGATGCCCTGACTCGAAATAACGCCGGATATCCCTGCAGTGACTTGAATGCAGGCTCGTCTTGCATCTCCCAAGATGAAAGGATGTCCGAATCCCCTGTGGAGACCACAGAGAAAGACCTAGTTCCCTACCTCATCGCGACCGGAGGCCTCACATCCTTTGAAAACTCAAGAGGTACGCGGAGATCAGTGCCTCCAAATGAGACGATGTCTGACTCCTCGTGAAACTTTATAGGAGTCCCAGGATTCCTGTGGCACGTGGAAAGGGACCCTTGGTCTCCCGCCTCAGCTCGAGAGGCGTCCCAATTGCCCTGCCAAGCCTCAAGGAGAATCCCGAGTTGTCCCTCGCAACTAGGCAGGAGTCTTGACGTCGCTGAAGAAACACGTGGGTGGAAGGGCCATCCCCGTCGTAACTCGAGAATATACCCCAGGTTCCCGCCGCAACTCGAGAAAAACCATGAGACTTCCCCCTCGCCGCGAGATGAGGCCCGATTCCCGTGCACTGCGTGCAGAAAAATTCCGTGTTGCACATCACACATGAAAGGAGCCTTGATTTCCTTGATGGCACTCCAGAGAAACCCCAAGAACAATGTTTCAAGGCTAGAGGGATCCTGAGGTCACTGTAGCAACACGAAAGAGCTCGGTGGACCAAAAATCAACTCGAGATGAGAGGTTAGTCCCTGGCTTCGACTCAGAGGAATACCACCTTACCACAAGCACCTCAAGAGGAGGCTTCTCTCAGCTCTAGGTATGTGAGAGGGACCCTGATTTTGCGGCCTCAAGTGGAATGGACACTTCGATGACCTGACACGAAATAAGGCCGGATATCCCTGCAGTGACTTGAATGCAGGCTCGTCTTGCATCTCCCAAGATGAAAGGATGTCTGAATCCCCTGTGGAGACCACCAAGAAAGACCTAGTTCCCCACCTCATGGCGAACGGAGGCCTCACATCCTTTGAAAACTCCAGAGGTAGGCGGAGATCAGTGCCTCCAAAGGAGACGATGCCTGACTCCTCATGAAACTTGATAGGAGTCCCAGGATTCCTGTGGCACGTGGATAGAGACCCTTGGTCTCCTGCCTCAGCTGGAGAGGCGTCCCAATTGCCCTGCCAAGCCTCGAGGAGAATCCCGAGTTGTCCCTCGCAACTAGGCAGGAGTCCTGACGTCGCTGAACAAACACGTGGGTGGAAGGGCTATCCCCGTCGTAACTCGAGAATATACCCCAGGTTCCCGCCGCAACTCGAGAAAAACCATGAGACTTCCCCCTCGCCGCGAGATGAGGCCCGATTCCCCTGCACTGCGCGCAGAGCAATTCCGTCTTGCACATCACACATGAAAGGAGCCTTGATTTCCTTGATGGCACTCCAGAGAAACCCCAAGAACACTGTTTCAAGGCTAGAGGCATCCTGAGGTCACTGTAGCAACACGAAAGAGCTCCGTGGACCAAAAATCAACTCGAGATGAGAGGTTAGTCCCTGGCTTCGACTTCAGAGGAATACCACCTTACCACAAGCACCTCAAGAGGAGGCTTCTCTCAGCTCTAGGTATGTGAGAGGGACCCTGAGTTTGCGGCCTCAAGTGGAATGGACACCGCGATGCCCTGACTTGAAATAACGCCGGATGTCCCTGCAGTGACTTGAATGCAGGCTCGTCTTGCATCTCCCAAGATGAAAGGATGTCCGAATCCCCTGTGGAGACCAGAGAAAAAGACCTAGTTCCCCACCTCATCGCGATCGGAGGCCTCACATCCTTTGAAAACTCCAGAGGTACGCGGAGATCAGTGCCTCCAAATGAGACGATGCCTGACTCCTCGTGAAACTTTACAGGAGTCCCAGGATTCCTGTGGCACGTGGAAAGGGACCCTTGGTCTCCTGCCTCAGCTGGAGAGGCGTCCCAATTGCCCTGGCAAGCCTCGAGGAGAATCCCGAGTTGTCCCTCGCAACTAGGCAGGAGTCCTGACGTCGCTGAACAAACACGTGGGTGGAAGGGCCATCCCCGTCGTAACTCGAGAATATAGCCCAGGTTCCCGCCGCAACTCGAGAAAAACCATGAGACTTCCCCCTCGCCACGAGATGAGACCCGATTCCCCTTCACTGCGTAGAGAGCAATTCCGTGTTGCACATCACACATGAAAGGAGCCTTGATTACCTTGATGGCACCCCAGAGAAACCCCAAGAACACTGTTTCAAGGCTAGAGGGATCCTGAGGTCACTGTAGCAACACAAAAGAGCTCCGTGGACCAAAAATCAACTCGAGATGAGAGGTTAGTCCCTGGCTTCGACTCCAGAGGAATACCACCTTACCACAAGCACCTCAAGAGGAGGTTTCTCTCAGCTCTAGGTATGTGAGAGGGACCCTGATTTTACGGCCTCAAGTGGAATGGACACCGCGATGCCCTGACTTGAAATAAGGCCGGATATCCCTGCAGTGACTTGAATGCAGGCTCGTCTTGCATCTCCCAAGATGAAAGGATATCCGAATCCCCTGTGGAGACCACAGAGAACGACTTAGTTCCCCACCTCATGGCGACCGGAGGCCTCATATCCTTTGAAAACTCGAGAGGTATGCGCAGATCAGTGCCTCCAAATGAGACGATGCCTGACTCCTTGTGAAACTTGATAGGAGTCCCAGGATTCGTGTGGCACGTGGAAAGGGACCCTTGGTCTCCTGCCTCAGCTGGAGAGGCGTCCCAATTGCCCTGCCAAGCCTCGAGGAGAATCCCGAGTTGTCCCTCGCAACTAGGCAGGAGTCCTGACGTCGCTGAACAAACACGTGGGTGGAAGGGCCATCCCCGTCGTAACTCGAGAATATACCCCAGGTTCCCGCCGCAACTCGAGAAAAACCATGAGACTTCCCCCTCGCCGCGAGATGAGGCCCGATTCCCCTGCACTGCGTGCAGAGCAATTCCGTCTTGCACATCACACATGAGAGGAGCCTTGATTTCCTTGATGGCACTCCAGAGAAACCCCAAGAACACTGTTTCAAGGCTAGAGGGATTCTGAGGTCACTGTAGCAACACGAAAGAGCTCCGTGGACCAAAAATCAACTCGAGATGAGAGGTTAGTCCCTGGCTTCGACTCCAGAGGAATACCAGCTTACCACAAGCACCTCAAGAGGAGGCTTCTCTCAGCTCTAGGTATGTGAGAGGGACCCTGATTTTGCGGCCTCAAGTGGAATGGACACCGCGATGCCCTGACGCGAAATAAGGCCGGATATCCCTGCAGTGACTTGAATGCTGGCTCGTCTTTCATCTCCCAAGATTAAAGGATGTCTGAATCCCCTGTGGAGACTACAGAGAAAGACCTAGTTCCCCACCTCATGGCGACCGGAGGCCTCACATCCTTTGAAAACTCCAGAGGTACGCGGAGATCAGTGCCTCCAAAGGAGACGATGCCTGACTCCTCGTGAAACTTGATAGGAGTCCCAGGATTCCTGTGGCACGTGGAAAGGGACCCTTGGTCTCCCGCCTCAGCTGGAGAGGCGTCCCAATTTCCCTGCCAAGACTCAAGGAGAATCCCGAGTTGTCCGTCG